>NW_024041150.1:51329213-51355860 GCF_014851395.1 Micropterus salmoides
TTTTCTTTCTCCACTTTGCAAACAGCTCATTATATCACGTCGTGTCACAGCGTAAGCGCGATGTGCGACAGTAATAAATGTCCCTGCTAACAGTGTGCTGTATAGTACATGGAATAACAAAGCATTGATGCAAATGTTGTGTCAAGGCATTTATGAATCAATTTTATCATGAATCGTTTCAACCCTAATGATATGATTTTTTACCAGGCCAAGCCTATTTAAAGTCGTAGTTGATTACAGCGCATGGTGCTGCACATATTTCGCGCAGCACCATGTCTCTCTCCCTCCACACCGCTGCACAAATTTGTCCAACACAACTGTCAATGTCGGAGACCCAAAAAAGGAGGAGCCTAGCTAATAAGGAGAGCTATGTTAACATTAGATCACAGCTCGGTTGTTGCGGTAAGCATGCTGTAAAGAGCGTTAAGTCAATATCAACTGTCATTTTGTAAAGAAAAAGCGCTCTTTTGCACCGCACAGTGGGGTTTGTCGGGGTTCTGTGCTCGTGCACGGTTTAGCGATCACACTACACGCATACCATGCCGAGTCCAGTTTTAAACGATCACACTGGTCAAACGAACCAAACTTTGGGGGGTAACTGTGCCCAATACGGATCGCAGTGTGAGTGCGCCCTTAAAGACTCACTAAACCCCCAAACCTCTTATTTCAGCTGATAACCAACGTGTATGGGTATTTAGTAGTTGTTGATGGATTCAGGTCCAAATCTGGACTCACATAGTGCTATAAAATGCAGTGACTGCCCGCTACTGGTTGAAACCTGGATACTCCAATTTAATTTTGTTATTGGCTGATAAACCCTCCGGACTGACGCTTTCCAGCTCTTTCCAAATCAAACTTCCTCAGATGTCATCACATGACGTTAGTCCAGCACAGTCACATGATAACAGCTGGTTGTATTCAGGGCAGGAGGAAACAGCTAGCTCGGCTCTGTGGAAAATGTCACACTGACGCTTTGTGGATACATTTGTGTCTTCTAAGAGTTCTCCTGTTGGTATAAGAATTACCACATTGGCCACAGCTGTACGGTTTCTCTCCGTGTGAACACGTCTGTGGATTTTTAGGTCACCTGATTTAGAGAAAGTTTTTCCACACTGTTCACACCAGTACGGTTTCTCTCCAGTGTGAACACGTTGGTGGATTTTTAGGGCACCTGATTTAAAGAAAGTTTTTCCACACTGCTCACACCAATACGGTTTCTCTCCAGTGTGAACACGTTGGTGGATTTTAAGTGACCTGATTGAGTGAAAGTTTTTCCACACTGTTCACACCAGTATGGTCTCTTTTCATTATGAACACGTTGGTGGGTTTTTAGTTGACCTGATGCAGCAAAAGTTTTTCCACACTGTTCACACCAGTACGGTTTCTCTCCAGTGTGAACACGGTGGTGGGTTTTTAGGTTATCTAGTGCAGCAAAGTTTTTCCACACTGTTCACACCTGTGTGGTTTCTCTCCATGTGAACACGTTGGTGTTTTTTTAGGGCACCTGATGCAGTGAAAGTTTTCCCACACTGGTCACAGCTGTACGGTTTCTCTCCAGTGTGAAGTCTCAGATGAATCTTCAAATATCCAGATGTTGTGAAGGATCTGTCACAGTGCTCACAGCGGTGACGTTTGATTCCATCTCTTCCTCTCTTCTATAACAGAGAGAAACAGTAAGTGAATGTCATGGTGGAGCGAGCTATCTATAACCATAAATGACAGAGTATATCTTTGAAATCACATACTAACCTACCGTACCACAGTGATTAGGACTTTCTATTACATATCAATCATACTCAATATGTACTGAATATGTAATAAATGACAGAAAGTAACAAATTACAATTAATCAAGTTTCTATTATTGAGTAGTTTTTTTGTGCACTTTTGAGGGCCCGAGCATGAAACATGCGAGGTCCATATTAAGTAACAAATTACAATTAATCAAGTTTCTATTATTGAGTAGTTTTTTTGTGCACTTTTGAGGGCCCGAGCATGAAACATGCGAGGTCCATATTGAAACTGAAGGGATTTTTTTTTCTGCAAAGTAATCTAATTTTAAGAATTAATCTAAATCAACATCAAATTTTCACTGTGTAGTCTAAAACCCACTGACTATTAACAGTTGTACAAACAGTGAGTTTTCGTGGAACGGCTAACCCATGGCATGGCATCCAAAATCAATGATTCTCTTGGAGCCATAGCCTAAACCCAACAGGAAGTCGGCCATTTTGAATTTTACGGCCATTTTTGGATGATTTACACACTTCATACTTTAACGAACTCCTCCTAGGGATTTAGTCCGACCGACCTCAAATTTCTGCTGTGCCTTCTAAAGGCATTGAAGATGAAAAGTTGTGCTATTTGTGAGTTTTCGTGAATGGGTGTGTCCGTGGCGTCAAAGATCAAGTCTTCACCATGACACAGGAAGTTGTTGTAACTTCAGTGTACATGCTCACATCTGAACCAAACTTTACGTGCTTGATAACTCTCCCACCCACTATGGAGGACCGATCATGACAGTAAATACAGATATAAATAAATGCTCAATAAATAAATAAGCATCCAATTAAATACACAAAAAAATAAAGTAAATAACTAAATGTAGGTATTAATTAAATTATACAAGGAGACATAAATGTATTATTTTAATTAGCACCTTTACTTATTCACCTTTGTTATAATTACCTTATTTGTTTATTCAACTTTATTTTATTAATTTTTTAAATGTATTTATTTATGTGTGTTTTAATATTTTTGTCTGTTTTATTCTTCCTTTGTATTTTTTTTACCTTATTTATTTTCACATATGGTATTTATTTCTGCCTGTACTTTTTAAATTTCTGTATGCATTTCTGCCTCATTATGCAAATGAGGAGGGGCAACTCTGAAGACAATACTACCAGCAATGTCTTCCTTCTCTTTTCACGTAGACGCTCCGACAGACAGTGCTTTCAGTTTGCTGCATACATGGACAGAACTGCGGTATAGGGAGAAGCACACGGTCAGCTGGCTGCAGCTAAATCTGGAGTGCACTCGTATTCAATTCTGTATGGTAAATTCAGTTTTAACGGAGCAGAGCGAGCTGACAGGCAGAGTTAGAGACTTTTTCTGTCCATTTCTCTCTTTACAAAGATGCATGTTGCAGTCAGTCTTCTCTGAAGAGGGCAATGAAGTCTCAGTAGTACACGATGCGAGCACGACATACAACACAATTTATCAAATTACACAACGGATATACAGTATGAAAATAAGATTGATTGGATTATACTCACAGGAAGTATAAAACCTGTTACATGCGTATATTAAAAGTAAAGTAACACAAAAATGTCAGGGAAATTACTTTACTTAGATTTAAGTACTACAGTTGTACATTAGAAATACCTTCCTACCTTTCTGATAGGAAGCCTTCTTGAGGTGGTATAAAACATTTCTTCTTATATTCTTATTTGATTTGTGGACAACTATGACCACATGAATTAAAAAAATTAAACATTTCACTGCCCAAGTCAGCTATAACACAAGTCTTGATCATCAGACTACATGCTGTACAGTATTTGTGGACAGATTTTGTCCCAGGATTCTTATGCATTTCTTCTTCTTCGTTGCATGATTTAGAATAATAAGGTGAGAAATGGGTCTGTTCTGAGTTCATCCTGCACTGCAGCAGCTAATAAAGTCCATTTAATCCCAAAAACGCTTTTCTTTTAGGCAGGCTGGAGCAGAAAACAACTCACCTTTCTCAAGTTGTACAGTAATGTCACATGTGTATGAAGGTGGATCAAACAAGCTAATCTTAAATGTCAAAGTAGAGAGGAGCCTAGTAGGCTATTTATTTTCATTCATTACACAATATGAATAAGCTATGCAGACAGTTGTAAAGAAAGAACATCTTTTTCTTCTGTTCTCTACTTGTTATAGTTACACAGTATTAGGGGTGTGGGCTGTATTAAAAGTATCCACTGTTCTCCCATGCTCTAACACACAGTAACGATGAAATGTGTGCTGTTCTCACATTCTTCCTCTGTATGTACACATAAACAACAAGGCAGGGAAATATAAAAATTTATTTTATTGTTTGGGTACATTATTGTTCAGTGCACATGCTCACATCTGAACCAAACTTTACGTGCTTGATAACTCTCCCACCCCGCAGACATCTACACGTCAGTACCGATTTATATTCATAGCGGCAAGTGCTATGTAGCTCCACATAGGGGACACAGGAAGTGACATATAACACCTTCATGCGGCGTCGGAACCGCGTAGCAAATTCACAGCCGCACCGGCAGAGCTCCAGAATGTGCAACTCGGCCGGCTCACACCCGGACGCGCTACAAGTGCGAGGGCCCGCCCAACGCTGCTTGCAGCTTTAATTTTTCTATTTTCTGCAAAGTAGGCTCCATTGACATGGCCTAAACATACTCGAAAATTCACCAAACTTTGCACACATGTCAGGACTGGTAAAAAGTTTCGTATTTTATGGGTTTCGCGCATTGGGGTGGCAAAATAACTCGCTAGCGCCACCTAGAAAATTGGAAAAAATTAGCCCGCGTTCTCGTTCAACCTACATGCACGAAATTTGCTGGGGACATGTATCATATCAAGACGCACAAAAAAGCCTCAAGAACCCATAGCCTAAAGTCAACAGGAAGTCGGCCATTTTGAATTTTACAGCCATTTTTGGATGATTTACACACTTCGTACTTTAACAAACTCCTCCCAGGGATTTAGTCGGATCGACGTCAAATTTCTGCTGTGCCTTCTAAAGGCATTGACGATGAAAAGTTGTGCTATTTGCAAGTTTTCGTCAATGGGCGTGTCTGTGGCGTGGAGTCAAAGATCAAGTCTTCGCCATAACACAGGAAGTTGTTGTAACTTCAGTGTATATGCTCACATCTGGACCAAATGTAGGATGAGAGTCCCGCCCTGAACACATGTACATGCCGACATTCACCCACAGTCATAGCGCCACCTGCTGGCAACAGGAAGTGACTTAACGAAGCAGCCCCCGCCGCACATTTCACCTACGTGCATGAATTTTCTGTGGTACGTGTATCTTGTCCAGACGCACAAAAAAGCCTCTTGGAGCGATGCCCTAAAACGAACAGGAAGTCGGCCATTTGGAATTTTACGTCAAATTGTGGATGATTTACACACTTCGTACTTTAACGAACCCCTCCTAGGGATTTAGTCCGACCGACTTCAAATTTCTGCTGTGCCTTCTAAAGGCATTGAAGATGAAAAGTTGTGCTATTTGCGAGTTTTCGTGAATGGGTGTGTCCGTGGCGTGGCGTCAAAGATCAACTCTTCGCCATGACACAGGAAGTTGTTGTAACTTCAGTGTACATGCTCACATCTGAACCAAACTTTACGTGCTTGATAACTGTCCCACCCCGCAGACATCTACACGCCAATACCGATTTATATTCATAGCGGCAAGTGCTATGTAGCTCCACATAGGGGACACAGGAAGTGACATATAGCACCTTCATGTGGCGTCGGAACCCGTAGCAAATTCACAGCCGCACCGGCAGAGCTCCAGAATGTGCAACTCGGTCGGGGCCCGTCCAACGCTGCTTGCAGCTTTAATTTTTATTTTTTTTACAAGCACTATTTATTTATTCTGTCAAAATAGGATGTTAAGTCCGTCCATAAAGCTAGCTAAACATCATTGGTGATTTAGAGTGCAACTTAGCCTCTCTTCCAGTCTTCTTAAATCACACACATACACACAAACACACTTCTCATTCATAATTTCCCTTTGAAGAGTAGTCTAATGTACTATGGCAATTTACTGCTGAATTTAATAGGAAAAACGGACAACTGTGGGAACTGGACTACTATTTGAGCTTCGTGGGGGTCTGTAGTATAACTGACGTTACCGGCGGGGATTAATAAACAAATAACAGAAGCCTGGACAGAGGCTTCTTTGCTCATTACGTGGTCAACACTCTCTCTCTCTCTCACACACACACACAGCAGCCCACTATTTGCCCCAGATGTGTGAGATACTGCAACAAAGATTAAGTTTCAAAAGCCTGAAATTAACCAACAAAGACAGCTGCTCAAGGAGAGACGCAAATCCGCCCTTTATGGTATCATATTAATTATTATTAATCATGTCGTAATGACATTCATGCGGTGCGCAGCATAGTTCGTTAGGAAACGTGTCTCTTTTAGTGTGATGATCTTATTAATGTAATGTACATTTGTGATTAAAAATAATGGCGGTTGGTAAATGAAGTACTGACCCCCTCAGATGGAGGATTTTACTGCTTCAGTAAGAGCTCAGACCCTCCTTATAGACCGTAACTACAACCCTGCTGGACTATATGGACTATCAAACTGTAAAATCTGTAAAAAAGGAACACACATGAAATACAACATGTAGCCTATACCCTGCATTGATTATTTTGTAAATGTCCACTTGAATGAATGGAGACATAATAACTGTAATAATACTTTTACTTTATTCACTGTATACTCACAGATTACACAGTTAGAAAAGGAGCTGGCAGCAGTGACTGATTTACATTATGCAAAACATTTAAATAAGTCTGAATGAATGTGTCTTGGCATGTTCCATCAAAATACTACCACTATCAATTTGTGTACATCTAAATCACGCAAATTATGATATGCCAACAGTGGCTGTGGTGAGGAGGAGTTTCTTTATGTGGGTAACTGTTTATATAACAGTGTGTGTTAAATCTTTCACTGCTCCAAAACAGCTGATTCAAAATATCAACTGGTTATGAATCCCGAAGCTGCTTCAATCAGCTGTGTTGAAGCAGGGAGAGATTAAATCATGCAGGACAGGGGGTAACTTTCTTCAGGAAAGGGTACGAAACACTGTCGTAGTACATAAACTTCAGTTCAACTAAGTTTAATTCATAAAGCCAGCAGAGTCTTTGCACGCTGTTTAAGTGTGAAAAAGCTACACCGAATGGTCTAAACGATATAGATCTTTATTTTATCCCAGTCCCATTTCCCCAGGGGACTATGAACCCATACAGGCGCTGAGTAACTGTATTGAGCAGGTCAACGATTGGATGTGCCAGAATTTTCTTCAGTTAAACAAGGATAAAACTGAAGTTATTGTTTTTGGAGCCAGGGAGGAACGATTGAAAGTCAGTGCTCGACTTCAATCTGTAATGTTAAGAACCACAAATCAAGCCAGAAATCTTGGTGTGGTCATGGACTCAGACCTGAATTTGAGGAGCCATATTACGACAATTACAAAGTCAGCCTACTATCACCTGAAGAATATATCAAGGATTAAAGGACTTCTGTCTCAGCAGGACCTGGAAAAGCTTATTCATGCATTTATCTTCAGTCGACTCGACTACTGTAACAGTGTCCTTACAGGCTCCTTAAGAAATCCATCAGACAGCTGCAGCTGATTCAGAACGCTGCTGCTAGAGTCCTCACTAAGACCAAAAAGGTGGATCACATCACTCCAGTTCTGAGGTCTTTACATTGGCTGCCTGTATGTCAAAGAATTGATTTCAAAATCCTGCTGGTAGTTTATTAAGCACTAAATGGTTTAGGGACAAAATACATTTCTGATCTTCTGCTTCGTTATGAACCATCCAGACCTCTCAGGTCGTCTGGGGCAGGTCTGCTTTCTGTCCCCAGAGTCAAAACTAAACAAGGAGAAGCAGCGTTCAGTTATTATGCTCCGTATATTTGGAACAAACTCCCAGATAACTGCAGGTCTGCTGAAACTGTCAGTTCTTTTAAATTAAGACTGAAGACTTTTCTTTTTACAACTGCCTTTATAACTTACACTGCACTGTAAATTTTACTGTCCTGTTTGCTTTGTACCATTGCTTTTTGGAGGGTTGACATGACACACTGATGATCTTTAGCATGTTTATCCAAACTAAATAACCCTTTAAGTGCAACAAAGGAGAAACCCTGAAACCAAAACCTGAACCTGAAGCAGCCTCTGTGATGGTTTCATTACAGCTCGTTCCTTCATTTGCAGACAGTAAAGACTCAAAGATGTTTCATGTTGTAAATCACAGCCTCAGGTTTAAATATGTTCTCTGAGTTCTCGAGCAGTGGAAACATATTTATGTCTCAAAAACAACTTCAGAAACTTCATGAACCAACGCTGCATCCTAAAACTTACATTCAGGCAGCACTGATGTGAAACAGAGAAACAAAAAGCTGCAGGGTCACATTTTCATCAACGTGATGAAGAAACACTTTTCATCGTCAGCGTGTCTCATTTGTGTTCCTGCATGATCTGCGAGTGGCAGCTGCAGCAGGTTGAACTTGTTTTTCAGCAGCTCTCAGTAAAGGTTCAGTAAAGATGGTGGTTTCATTAAAGAGTAACTTCACTTCAGGCTGAAAGGCTTTGTTTGACTCTCCTCTCTACCCAGCATCACTATATTCATCTTTATAGCAACAGAATCCTGATCCGGCCCAGATGTGAGGAACCCAGGAGGAACTGAGTCCTGAAAAGTGAGTCTGCTGGGATGAAAAGCCTCTCAGGTCCTGTTATTAAGAGACTGACTGATCTGTGAATGTAGAAACATCTTCACTGATCATCCTGATTTCCCAGCTGTGTCCTCAACACTGACTTTTCTGTCAGGGTTTGTGAGACAGTGAGTTTCAGACGCTGGCAGAAGGAGTTCACTCACCTTGGTTTGTTGTGCAGCACAGCAGTGAGGCCAGAACTAAAGAGAAATCACACTCAGGTTGGTTTGAGGTTTTACTACAACTGTACACCTCAGAGAAGATGGAGACCCTGATCCTCACTGAACACTCACAGTATCTTCCAGCTGTAACATCAGTGTGTTTGAGTCTTTGTCACCTGCATCAGGTTTAAGAACACATGTTCTACAGAACTTATTCATCTCTACATGGTGGAAATTAGCTCTCAACGTGAAATGTTAGGTTAAATAACTAATACAGATTCTGTGAGAACTACTTGCTCAATAGAAAAGCATGAAATGCAACGTAAATCTAGAAGAAACAGATCTGCCTTGTCCAACTAAAAACAAGCTGCTGATTACTGCATTATATTCAATAATATTTTTATATTCTGATTTGTCACCAGCCACATGCATTTTGTTTCCCTTCATATAAATAAAGACATTTCCACCATAAATTGGTGCAGAAAATGTCTCTAGAATGCAGGAAATTAAGAGTTTAATGATCAAAATCTTGTGGGGGGGAAGGACCCCCAGACCCCCCAATCAAAAAGCCTATTTCAACAATGAATATTTCTTCAAAATAGCTTTGGAGTATCTTGTTGTCTTGTCCTTTAATTAAGTTGAGCTTTTTATCAATGGTTTTTAGTCAAATTTGTTTTATTGATAGACTGAATATAGTTACAGAGGTCCGGACCTCGGTGACATCACAGCTGGTTACGGCCGTGCCTTTTTAAAGTAGCAGCCTACTGCCATAGTGATCGACGGCTGTGATGCTGCTAGGTGGTTTATTAGAGGCTGGTCCTGTTTGTATGTCCGTGCATTAGCAGGGCGGCCGTGGTGGAGTTTACAGAGGACCGTTCTGGATGAAAGTCCGTCCCTGGAAGCCAGTTACTTTGAGTTAGTACGTCTGGACATCCTGGACGACTGGTCCTCTTAGATAACTTTTAAAGTGTCCAACACTGCAGCTCACTCCAGGAAACTCACATTAACCCTTTAACATCCAGCTTAAAACCGGTTTCACTTCCTGCTCTTAAAGTTTGTATCAGAGTGAAGTGAGAACATTTTCTGAACAAACTGTTAAACAATGATCTTCTTTCCTGTTTGCTCGTCACATTTCTCTGTAATCTCAGTAACTTCTGACTCTCTCTGTCCTTTATTTCTTGTTTTGGCCTCACTGATCAATACACTCTTCTGTCTTTGTTTTTATAATGTCTGAAGTTTTCCAGCCAGTTTGATCCTGTATCTCACCTTCATTCTTCTCCAGCTCAGCTCACCTGCTAACTGTTTAGTTACTGAAATGTGGACAGAACAGATCGTACTTACAGATCGGCCATTGAAGAGATGTTTGTTCCATCGTACCACTTGGTGATGTGAGATCATACTTTGTGTTTTTTCTCTCTGAGCAGTTCAAACCACAGTTTCCTGTTTCTACTTTACTGTCCGGTTTCCTCTGCTGCAGGCCCAAAATGGCAGCGTGCCGGCCATGTGGCGGGTGAGTGTATCAGTACAGTGATTAGTTCAAGGAAAGCAGTGAGATCATACCAGAGATGCTCACAAGTCTTTGAGCTGGAGTCCAAGTCAAGTCTCAAGTCTCTCGTGGTTATTACGAATGTTGTATCACCTGCTGCGTTCAATCCAGGTTGCTAATAGCATAGCTATGAGGAATTCTGTAACCTGTTTACAGAGCACAACCATGTAACATGCAATGCAATTATTGACGGCTTATTAAATACTGTAAGTCAACACATCCCCCAGACTCTTAAACCCAGTGTAGCGTTAACTAAATAAAACTGGGTCTTGCATAATCAAAAAATAAACCTGTAACCTGTTTTTAACTTACAGAGCACAACCATGTAGCCTAATGTACAATGCGTCTACAATTAATGACAGCTTATAAACTACTGTAAGTCAACACACTCCCCAGACTCTCAAGGCCCAGTGTAAGTTATAACTAAATAAAATTGGTCAACAATAAAGCTTTAACCTGTTTTTATCTTATAGAGCACAATCTGTGCAATGCAGTTAATGACAGCTTATAAACTAAGTCAACACTTCCTCCTGACTCTCAAACCAATAAACTGTTACAGAGCACAACCATAATGTGCAATGCAAACACTGTCAATACATCACCAGACTCTCAAACCAGTGTAAAGTTATAACTAAATAAAACTGTAAAGTTACATGATCAATAATAAACCTGTGACCAGAGAACAACCTGTGCAATGCATTTTCTGTTGAAAATACAGTCTGAAATAATTTGTATCCCACTAGAACATTTGCTAGGAAAAGAGAAACTTCTCCATATTCACCCCTGTTTTTAGTCATGGTGTGAAGTATACACAAAATTAAATACTTGATGGCAGGCCATTATCTGTGCATTAAGGAGGGGGAAACATATTTTGGCAGACTGCATGTCCAGCCTGGTAGGAGGCTACTGTTATGGCTTTTTGTGTGTGAAAAGTTCTGTTTAAATGCAATGCATTATTAAATTGTTATGATAATAATTCACCCTTTAAGGAGGGGGACAATTTCCAGCAATATCCAAAGGCCGTGCAATGGAAACATGGATTACAAGGACAAAATATTGTCTACAATGCTGCATTCAGTTTAATGTAAATTTTGAGTCAAGGACATGTAACGTTGAGGCGAGCAAAGGGTTAAACTGATTACAGTGATGTTGATACAGTATGGATGGCGTATGTAGGAGCAGCTGACTTTCTGTCGGGGATAAAACTACCTTGGCACGACACCCGTCTTTGTTGTCCTCTCTCACGTGCGGCCGCGCGCAGCATATGCTACGTGTTCCGTAGGCAGGTTATAGGTAACGGAGGGAGGGAATAACGGCAAGCTCATCAGACGTTTCCTAAAAATAAACATTGTTCACGAGTCCCGCACCTCGAGTCCGAGTCGAGTCTGAAGTCTTTTGAGGACGAGTCTCAAGTCGAGTCTGAAGTTTGAAGTGAGAATTTATGAGAATAAAGTACAGCAGCGTCACCAGCAGAAATTCAGGCCGTGTAAAAGTGTGTCTGTACTCAGGAACAAAAATCAACTTGAGAAAGTCGCGTCTCCTATCAACGCTTACACAGTTGTGGAAAATACAAAGTGCTGGCTGCTCTTAGGTCTACTTATACCTGAGGGGGCCGCGCCGGCTGCGGTACCAGGGGTGATGATGATGGTGGAAGGAATAAAAGATTTGGAGTAGCCTAACGATTACAAAATGTTTGGATACATGTTTGTATGATTGCTTTTTTTAAATTATATTTTCACATGTATATCTGTGGGTAAATGCTCATGTGTAGCCTACATGTAATTTATTACAGCCACTCGATACCAAAAGTTAAGTTAGTTACAATATCGCAAATATAACCACTGCTGACCTGTAGACCACTTCAGACCTGTAGACCACTACTGACCTGTAGACCACTGCTGACCTGTAGACCACTTCAGACCTGTAGACCACTACTGACCTGTAGACCACTGCTGACCTGTAGACCACTACTGACCTGTAGACCACTACTGACCTGTAGACCACTGCTGACCTGTTGACCACTGCTGACCTGCAGACCACTTCAGACCTGTAGACCACTGCTGACCTGTTGACCACTGCTGACCTGTAGACCACTGCTGACCTGTTGACCACTGCTGACCTGCAGACCACTTCAGACCTGTAGACCACTTCAGACCTGCAGACCACTGCTGACCTGTAGACCACTGCTGACCTGCAGACCACTGCTGACCTGTAGACCACTTCAGACCTGTAGACCACTGCTGACCTGTAGACCACTGCTGACCAGTAGACCACTTCAGACCTGTAGACCACTGCTGACCTGTAGACCACTTCAGACCTGTAGACCACTACTGACCTGCAGACCACTACTGACCTGTAGACCACTACTGACCTGTAGACCACTTCAGACCTGTAGACCACTACTGACCTGTAGACCACTGCTGACCTGTAGACCACTACTGACCTGTAGACCACTACTGACCTGTAGACCACTGCTGACCTGTTGACCACTGCTGACCTGCAGACCACTTCAGACCTGTAGACCACTGCTGACCTGTTGACCACTGCTGACCTGTAGACCACTGCTGACCTGTTGACCACTGCTGACCTGCAGACCACTTCAGACCTGTAGACCACTGCTGACCTGCAGACCACTGCTGACCTGTAGACCACTTCAGACCTGTAGACCACTGCTGACCTGTAGACCACTTCAGACCTGTAGACCACTGCTGACCTGTAGACCACTGCTGACCAGTAGACCACTTCAGACCTGTAGACCACTGCTGACCTGTAGACCACTTCAGACCTGTAGACCACTACTGACCTGCAGACCACTACTGACCTGTAGACCACTACTGACCTGTAGACCACTTCAGACCTGTAGACCACTACTGACCTGTAGACCACTGCTGACCTGTAGACCACTTCAGACCTGTAGACCACTTCAGACCTGTAGACCACTGCTGACCTGTAGACCACTTCAGACCTGTAGACCACTTCAGACCTGTAGACCACTGCTGACCTGTAGACCACTTCAGACCTGTAGACCACTACTGACCTGTAGACCACTGCTGACCTGTAGACCACTTCAGACCTGTAGACCACTTCAGACCTGTAGACCACTGCTGACCTGTAGACCACTTCAGACCTGTAGACCACTACTGACCTGTAGACCACTGCTGACCTGTAGACCACTGCTGACCTGTAGACCACTGCTGACTGAATGAATGGAAGGATGTACAACAGCATTACCAGGGACTCTGTGACCTTTGGTTTTCACTGACAACAACATTATGTGGGGACTGATATTGTTTAGAGATGAGCAGCTAGAGATCGGGAATATTAATGCCGTTCACATGATCAACACTAGTGTTTTCCTTTACCTCAAGTAAACGCAGCTAAAGTTCAGCAAGTCACTAACAATAACTTACAGTTTCAGTGTGTGTGTGTGTGTGTAGTAACGTTGCTCGGCAACTAGGCAGAGCATCGATGAAACACAGCCTCCCTCAGGGTCCTAGTGCCCGACCACAGTAGGCATTTAAATTGTGAAGCAGAGGACACAACCAGAAGGATTATTTTAAGCCAATAAGTACGATTTACATTTTGATTATTCTACTTCTCTTTGCTTCTCTTTGTTGATGTCTACACTGTCAAAAAATCTAAATCTAATAATTATCTGTCTTAATATTATTAGCTTTAGCTCCCCTAAAATAGGCCTAACGACGTCCAAGGTAACCAGGAAGACGGGGAATAGGACCCAGACGGAGACTCATACTCACAGTGGTGACTGACTCCGTACTAACACCCTTTTTATTTGTCAAAAAAATAAATAAATCACATAAAGGATTCAGTATTGACCCCCCATCATTTTAATCCTGGCAGAGATGAACCGGCATTTGGACCAATGTTTTATTTCTACAATCACCGCTGATGTAAACGATGAAAGACCAAATAAAACTGGAGAGGATTTCTCAGGAAGCTGGACGACCACAAAGCTACTTCACACATTTCAGCTCAAACACATCATCACCAGCTAAAGCAGAACACACTATAGTGAGAAAGCACCAGCTTCACACCACAGCAGGAGGAAGCTGCTGCTGTGCTGTGATGCACACAGTGTCACGATCTGGCTCTTGGACCGTGACAAATATGGAGACACACCAAGGTTATTATAGTTTTGGATTTTACGTTAGTTTTTATTTTTAGTTCGTTTTGACTTTTTGAATTCAATTTCAGTTTAGTTTTAATTAGTTTTTAAAGTTAATTTGCTTGTTTAGTGGAGGTGATGGACAGCTAAGAAACTGGAAGATAGTGGAGCCACAAACGACAGGTCCCTAGGACCCTGAAGGTAAGTTTGACTGGAAAGCAGTTGGGCTATATTAAAATGTGAACCTATATTAATCAAAAAATTGATTCTATTAAAAGCACAAAGAGACAGTTTGGCTGAGATATAGATATAACACACTAGCTGACATGCAGTAAATATCACCAGCAGACACGTTAACCCAGCGCAAGGGGAGCTCACAATCAATGAAGGCTACTAGGGGCAAGTTCATCTCACATGCAGGATGAGCTCTAAGCCAGACCATCAGAACAGAACAAGGAAAAGAAAACCACCAAGACACTGACTCTGTCTGACACAGCTCTGGACAGTTGTTGCATTCATATTATTTTGTACAAATGTTGGCTATGCATAAAAGATAGAAAACATGTTAAAATCCCACCAACTACCAGTCGATTGCTACCTGGGTCTCCCCGGCTAAGTTAGCCTCCCTCTAACGTCACATGGGGCTCTCCTCCTAACAGCGGTCGTCAGCTGCGACCGGACGCCGCCCTGACCCCGGGCTCTTTTGAAGGATAAAGCAATCGTGGCAGGTCAGCCACACGACACGTAGCGTGCCAGCTCTTCACGCGGAGGAGAAAAGCAAAACACCCGCGGCCCACCAACAGGTGCCTATCGGACTTTGCTATTAGCTAATCACTGCGCGCACCTCTAAACTGCAAGACCAACTGCCCGCAACATCAGTTCCCCCGGCTTCATATCCACTGAAACGTAGGCTTCGGTCCTATGAAATAAATAAATAAATGAAAACTAAGGACTTTTCCTCTTTCATTTTAGTTACTTTTGCAAACCTACAATATAGTTTTAGTTAGTTATCGTTTTTGTTAAGCCTCGTTTTTATTTTTATTTCAATGTTTTTTCACATCTAGTTTCCGATATTTTGTTCGTCTTCGTTTACGATAACCTTGAGACACACCACATTGAAAGTATAACAAAGTAATTAATTTTTACCTAAATATAATCACTGAATTCAAATAAAACGTAAAACAAAGCATGTTGCCTGTAAATCAGTTAAATCAGTAGTGAAAGGTGTGAGCGAGCGAAAGTACGGTGTTGTGTGAACTGTAGGAATAAAACAACGGAGAACTCAAAATGGCCTCAGAACATCCGTGAAAGGGGAAAGAAGAGAGCGAGGCAATGCATTACTGCCAGGCTTGAATAATCAGCACACACTGGGGCCCTCAGGTGTTCACGATTTACCTAATGAATGTAAGCACAAGAAAGACACACAAGACATCCCCACATCACAAGAGTGAAAGAACTCCAAAGTTATCAATCAGGTCAGTTTGAGCTGCAGAAACGTATCTTTGGTCTTCTGAGTATCACCTCAAGACAAACCACAGTCCTGTTCTTTGTTTTCTTTTTTTACTCTGATGTGTTTACAGACACCAGGGACCACGTACAGGGACCAGACACCGGGATCAGATACAGGGACCACGTATAGGGACCACGTACAGGGACCACCCACAGCTACAGGTACCACATACAGGGACCACGAATAGGGAGCACGTGCAGGGACCACCCACAGGTACAGGGACCACATATAGGGACCACGTACAGGGACCACTTACAGGGACCACGCCCCCCTCTTCTGCTAATATTGCAGGTGGGTTTTTTCTCCCGCCAGGCTTTTTGAGGCTGCGGCAGACACGCAGAGGACAGATACAGAGTTCCAGAGAGACGTCAGAAGGAGGAAGTCGCCACAGAGCTGAGAAAACCTTCGGGGTAAAAGAAGCAGGCTGACCGACGTGGCGAGAAGAGAGGAAGACACCGTGACCCAACAGGAGAAGAGAGCTGCTGGCTTGGATCCACGTAGAAGGGGACGTCTTTGTGAAACACGAGGAGACGCAGGGACACGTCCCACCCTCCTTTCAGATCCTCTCCTATGCTCTTCTCCCATCTCATTGTTTGCAAGATGTGCTTTGTTGTAAGAATTACAGACTACTTCCTTGTTTTATCGTGATCTTTTTAATCGGACCATAATCAAACTCTTACCCGGATGTAAAGAGGGGTCCATGTTAGTTAAAAACTCTCTGGTCCTACTCTGCTATGTGTCAGCTTCATAGCAGACTTGTAGGATTTATCCTTTATCACTTCTGCATGTTTACTGTAGTTTTTATTAGTCGGGGTGTTTTGGGGATCATTAATCCAGTTTTACCTGTCTACAGTGAACGTCTCATTATCCAGGGTTGCTGGTTTTTTGTCTCACTGAGCAGCTGAAAAGGAGGACCGTGGCCCCGGAGGAACCCTGAACTGAGCGCCGTGGCTCTGTGAAACTCTGCGAACGAACTGAGTGTCAACAGCAGCAGGACTGAGTATTTAACTTTGTCCTTATTTAAGACACACAGAGCCATTTTAAGAGACTCAGATTTGAACTGTTTTCTACTGCACATTTTAACTTGCTGAATTATTAAAGCTTTTGTTTTAAACTTTAAATCCTGATCTGAGACTGTAAATGCTGATTTGGTCCAGCCTGTTCCCCAGCAGAAGCTTTAGGCAAGCATTGATAGAAACATCTGAACCCGGAATCATGACCTGCGTCACATCTCTATAAAGTATCAGTCTGGTAAAATTCTCTCTCTATGTTTTTATTCTTGTCATCAATTAAACCATGTACAGAATCAATGTTACACAAACATTAAAATCACCAAGTATGTAACAGACGATAAAGTTAAAGGGGACAGAGTATAACTTAATGTAATTATTAATCACAATAAACAGATCAATAGTAAAGTTTTGGAAAACATTTAACAAGGAAACAGAACCCACATTTTTTGATATATCGTACGTATCCAGAGTATTCAGAGACACTATCTGCACGTTTATAAACTATTTACCCATTTTAACAGGCCTGCAGTGAAACGGCCAAATTCAGCACACACTTGGGCAAGACACACTTGGGCAAGACACCGAATTCTTGAGCCGGGGATCGATAGCCAATCTTCGGATTGGTGGACGACCCGCTCCACCTCTAAGTCACAGCCGCCTCAAATGGACGCCTGATCCAACATGTACTATTTAAAATTTATTTTCAGACATTCGGCTGTCTTGAGTTCAGATCAATAAAGTTCTCTCTTTCAGGAAATACAATCATACATGTTTACTATACTTTACTTAACAAAAACTACAAAGGTCTAAAACTGTGTAGACTATTAAAAAACAGGAAATGTTTCAATGTATTGACACAATAAAGTGTAAACAACAATAAACACAATACATTAATACTTATTATACTTATACTTATATTATTACTGAATACAGTAAACACAATAAAATACTAATAAGTAAATAAATAAAACTTTGCCTGATCTATCCAGGATTGAAGTTCTGGACAAAACAGGTGTTTTGATGAAATCATCGTGGACTTTTCAGCAATGAAAATAAAAATCCAAGTGGATCAGAAATCAATAAAACAGAGTGACTCAGTAGAAACAGCTAGCCTGGCTCTGACCCACTTCTTCCAGGACCCTCCCTCCGGCAGAGGGGTGAGGGTGGGAGGCGTGGCCTCATTGTGTGCTCCGACAACAGGATTTTGAGGAGAGGAGGAGCAGGACAGTATGTAGTCGCAGCCACGATACATGCTGCTCAGAATATAAAGTTAATGTTGTCTCTCCCTCAGTTTGTAGAGAAGCTCAGAATATAACAACACAGCTATCAGGACATGAGGAGGAGGCAGGAGGAAACAGCTAGCTTGGCTCTGAAAAATGTTCACAGCGAAGCAACGCGTGACTGCGATGGTGGACTTTAAGGTGACTACTCAGAGAAAACAATTTACCACATTGTTCACACCAGTACGGTTTCTCTCCAGTGTGAACACGTCTGTGAGTTTGTAGGTGACATAATGTAATGAACGCCTTCCCACACTGGTCACAGCAGTACGGTTTCTCTCCAGTGTGAACACGTCTGTGAGTTTGAAGGTGACATAATGTAATGAACGCCTTCCCACACTGGTCACAGCTGTACGGTTTCTCTCCAGTGTGAATTCGTCGGTGGATTTTTAGGTTACCTGATAAAGTGAAAGCTTTCCCACACTGGTCACAGCTGTACGGTTTCTCTCCAGTGTGAATTCGTTGGTGGATTTTTAGGTTACCTGATAAAGTGAAAGCTTTCCCACACTGGTCACAGCTGTATGGTTTCTCTCCAGTGTGAATTTGTTGGTGGATTTTTAGGTTAGATAATTTAGTGAAGGCTTTCCCACACTGGTCACAGCTGTACGGTTTCTCTCCAGTGTGAATTTGTTGGTGGATTTTTAGGTTAGATAATTTAGTGAAGGCTTTCCCACACTGGTCACAGCTGTACGGTTTCTCTCCAGTGTGAATTTGTTGGTGGATTTTTAGGTTACCTGATAAAGTGAAAGCTTTCCCACACTGGTCACAGCTGTATGGTTTCTCTCCAGTGTGAACACATTCATGGATTTTTAGTTTAGATGACTGAGTGAAAGCTTTCCTACACTGGTCACAGCTGTACGGTTTCTCTCCAGTGTGAACTCTCTGATGAATCTTTAAAGATCCAGATGTTGTGAAGGATTTGTCACAGTGCTGACAGTGGTGACGTTTGAGTCCATCTCTTCTTCTCCGTTTCTACAGAAACAGACAGAGTTAGAGAGAAAGAAAGACAGTGAGTGAGATGTCATGGTGGAGCGAGCTATCTAGAACCATAAATGACATTTAGAGCATGTCTGTGGAACAAAACCCACAATGTTCAAGTTTGATTAATGCATTACCATCTGTGACAACCAACTGCAGGGTTGTGTCCACAGATGGGCCTGGGGTGGCACAGACTCTATAGGAATCAGACTGATCATCACAGATGAACCCATAACATTTCTCAATCATCTTAATAATTTTCGAGTTGCATTATGGGTAATGACCTGTCAGTCGGCTCTAAAAGCTGATGAGACCTTTGAAGTTTGTGTCTGCACACATGATATTCTGATTGTAAATTCAGTGAATAACCCAGAATACCATCATGGTTTCTTCTTAATAGAGCCCGAATGATTTATCGTTTTGCAGATATTAGCGGCCGATATAAGCTACTTGCAGATATATCGGCATTCAAAACAGCCGATATATGACTATTAAAAAAGAGAAACAGAGAGTTGGATCCTTCCCTCAGGTCGTAACAGTTGCATAGTTTGCCCACCAGAGGTGAAGGTGTGAGCAGGTGGGGAAAAGAGACGCGAAGAGAAAGGGAGCAGAAACACTAAAACAAGGTGGAGAACGAAGTAGAATTAAAGTGGTGAAATAATGAAATAACTACAAATACGTTAAACACTGCTAATTATGAGCATGATGAGGTTGCTGGCTTGATGGCTTTATAAATGCATTAGACCGAAGACAACTGCTGCTCTGTCGAACATATGTTGTCTCTGTTTGCTAGCAAGCATGTTAGACTTTGGCTAGCCGTAAGCTAAGTGCAAGCCTAGCACCACTATGATCAACGACCATGTCTGATCAAAGTTTTGGTAATAATAACTTGCTGTTTTAGACTGTTTTAGACTACGCTACGAGATTAAGGACACAGAGCGCGCACGCTCTCTCTCTGTCACAAAAAAACAGACTCCGTCTACGTCTCGGTATGGCTGCGCCACGGTTTTATTCCATCCTGAGTCAGCGTCCACTGGAAGCGTTTCAGAAGCGGTTAAGCAGCGGAGCGTGTTGCCTGCCTCACGTTCTTGACTTGTTATTCATTTTTTATGCTGCTACTACCTTCTTCACAGCTCTCTGTGACCGTCATCTGCAGGCTGTAAGTAAAGGTTTAGATTTTGTTGATTTGGTAAACAGGGTTTGTTTTTTGTGCTTCGATTATGATTAAGTAGGCTACTTATTTAAATTATTTCTTTTTGTGTCCGTTTTAACTGTGTTTATTGTATTTTGTAATCAGGAGTCTCCACAAGGTGTTTTATTTTGAAAATTTACCGGATTCTCTATGCTGTTGTGTCTGATTTCCTGTCAGGTTTGATCTGCTCTGTGCTGCTTGACGCGCCATCCGTTAAAAATAGACCTGCTACCTTTTCTCTGCTGAGCGGAGAGCCGGGCCTGGGACGCTTCAGGGACGGGCTGCGGCCCTGTCTGGTGGACTCACAAGCATTGACAAGAATGGCCTCAGTTATCTCCAGCAACCACGACGCAGCCGGAGTCAGTGGACTTTAGACTTTACACACTCATGACCACTGTTATCTCTCCCATCAGATTCTCCCTCACTCATGTCATTGCCAAAACTTCTTTGATGCTGTTTTGCTTCTATCTATCAAATAGTTCTAGCTTGTGAAATGACAGTCTGCTTAAACAATCGGTGTAACTTGAGCATAATCGTTACCGGAGATGAGACAGCTATTCATTAATCCCTCGTCACAGTAAACTGTGAGCGGCGTCAGCCTGGTGTTTAGTGTGGCCATTGTTTCTGATTTTATTCTGAACAAAAACTCAACTGTGGTTGGGAATACTTATGTTTTGTGGCTCAATAACATCAGACGTGCTTGAGTCACAGAGAGACCTCTGCTTTGTTTTGGAACCAACAAAACTGACTGCAGCTGATATTACTGTAAATATTACTATAACGTTGCAGTGGGAGTTTACCGGTCTATCTATAGCCACTGTCACTCTGCCTTTTTCTTCCTGGTAGTATTGTGTCAATATGCCGGCTCTCTGCTCAATACGACAGGTAACATCACAGAGCCAGAAAGGACTCTGAGCCGGGAACGTTGGTTGAGCTGGAACATGTCTGTGTGAAAAGCTACAGCCACTCTGACCACACCATGGTTCACTTGATTCCTGCTTACAGACAAAAGCTAAAACTGTGTAAACCTGTAGTGAGGACATCAAAGCAGTGGACAAGTGAAGCTGTAGAGAACCTCCAGGCGTGTTTGGACACCACTGACTGGGATGGTTCCAGCACTGCTACCAACAACCTGAATACAGAGGCTGTGATGTCCTACATCAGCTTCTGGGAGGACAGCTGTATACCAACACGCACGAGGATGAGTTATAACAATGACAAACCCTGGTTCACAGCTAAGCTCAGACAGCTGAGTTTGTAAAAAGAAGAGGCGTTTTCAGAGTGGCAACCGCACCAGGTTTAAGGAGTCAAAGCACAAGTTTAGCAAGGCGGTGCTAAACAGCTGTACGCAGACAGACTACAGCACCAGTTTTCAAAAAATGACTCTGCTTCTGTCTGGAGAGGCTTCAGACAGATCACCAGCTACAAACCTAAATGAACGACTCACGCCTTGCCAACGAGCCGAACCAGTTTTACTGTTGCTTTGAAAGACAATGGGACAGACCCCAGATCAGCCACAGTCCACTATCTCATCCCCCACCTCCTCCCTTTCTCTTACCATCCTGGAGACGGATTTCAACAGATGGTTCAGGAGGCAGAAACCTCGCAAAGCAGCTGGGCCGGACTCCCCATTCACCCTGAAGCACTGTGCTTATCAGCTGTCTCCGTTGTTTACTGATATTTTTAACACCTCACTGGAGACATGCCATGTGCCAGCCTGCTTCAAAGCCTCCACCATCATTCCTGTCCCCAAGGACCACAGGGCTAAACAACTACAGACCCGTCACCCTGACATCAGTGGTAATGAAGTCCTTTGAGCGTCCTGTGCTGTCCCACCTAAAATCCATCACTGACCCACTCCTGGACCCCCTGCAGTTCACCTACAGAGCCAAAAGGTCTGTAGATGATGCAGTAAACATGGCCCTCCAGCAGGACCTCCCAAGGAACCTATACCTTTCAGCACCCTCATCCCGGCCCTGCTGCAGGACAAGCTCTCCCAGGTGAGCATGTTTGACTCCACCTGCAGGTGGATCACAGACCTCCTGATCGACAGGAAGCAGCATGTTAAGTTGGACATTCTCACTCTCACCCTCCCCCATCATCCTGCGTGACTCCGCAGTCACCACTGTGGACTCCTTCCCCTTCCTGGGCACCATCATCTCCCGGGACCTCAAGTGGGACCTAAACATCACCTCCATCACCAAGAAGGCCCAGCAGAGGATGTACTTCCTGCGGCAGCTGAAGAAGTTCAGCCCGCCAAAGACAATGATGGTGCACTTCTACACCGCCATCATTGAGTCCATCCTCACCTCCTCCATCACCATCTGGTACGCTGCTACCACTGCCAGGGACAAGGGCAGGCTGCAGCGCATCATCCGCTCTGAAGAGAAGGTGATTGGCTGCAATCTTCCTTCTCTTCAGGACCTGTACGCCTCCAGCACTCTGAGGCGTGCAGGAAAGACTGCAGCTGACTCCTCCCACCCCGGACACAAACTGTTTCAGACACTCTCCTCAGGCAGGAGGCTGCGGTCCATCAGGACCAAAACCTCTGGCCACGAGAACAGCTTCTTCCCGATGGCCCTCATCAAGGTCCAGGTCCCCACTGTCAGTGACTCTCATGCCTCCCTCCCCAAACACACACACACATAAACATTCCTGACACACTTTACAACAACCCTCAACTGTGCTTTATGCTCATGTTGTGAATTGTTGCACATACTTTCCAGCATTGTATTATAGTAATTTTTGATCTCCTTACTTTTAATATATTTATATTTATAGTCATGTCCAAGTGTACTGTAAGCACCAATTAAGGCAAATTCCTCATATGTGATTCTATTACAGATAGAGAGGGGGCTAAAATAACGGACCCAGTCACCGCCGCATATCCGGCATCCAGCGGAGCGTTGATGCTGCTAAAAAGAAAATAAGTCCATTTACAGTGATACGAAGACACAGGCAGCTGTTGTGTCCAAAGAGCAGAGAAAAGCCGCTGGTCGCTCCACCCTCACCGACCCCGGCAGAAACCCGTAAGGCTACTCTTCTCAGTAAAGGGTACCAAATGAAAGGTCTGCTCAAGCCGGATCGATTGATGTAATATCCATGTAGTCTGTAATAGTAAAATAAATATATTAATATACAATGGATTTCTATTCCTTAGCTTCTGACTTTTCAAAGGAGACCAGAATTATGCCTCTAGGCCAAATGGTCGAGGAGTTATTCCTGATTCATTTGTGGTGCGTTATTTTAGGCGTTTTTTCTAGAAAAAGGTGATTGTTTTCAACAGGTTAAGAGCGTTTATTTAAGATTTTACAAAGTTAGGATGCTTCTATAATACACTTTTCTTATCTAAAGTTAGGAAAGGAACATTAACTTAGGAACTGTTAATCTGTAATGGCTTTTTTCATAATTCAGTTCCTAACCCTTATTACCATGGTAACCAAGCAGTTAGGATAGGATCTGCTGGTTAGGAAGTTTCTGTAATACGACCCCTGCTCTTCAAAGATAGTTTATTACTTAAAAACAGTCCCGACTTCAGAATGTAATTATAGCTTATATTTTATTAGCTTTTCATATTGATTTTAATGGGATATTACAGTTTATTTATTAATTTTGACAATAATTTGCATTATATTATAAGCACAGCGTAGTTTACTTTAGCTTGTAATAAAATGTATTAGTATGAAAACTCAGATGTTACCTTTTAGTCTGGGTGGAAGATTACGGAGGCGTTTTTAAACGATGAGCATCGACAACCGCTGACAAAACAAGCCAAGACAAAATATTACAGCTAAGCATTTCATACATTTAGTGGAACCTGTTAATGAGGCCTGATGGTAACAATATAATCTGTTGTCCATGCCTGGCCTGGTAAAGTGTAAAGTTTTACTCTTTGTTTGACACTTTCTGTCTGTGTTGCAGAAATAACAGCTACACAATTTAATACCAAACACGTGTAACTAGTTTCAGTCACATTTTGAACACGCCGGCTTAAAAGAGATTTCTCTGATACAGACAGAAATGTCAAAAACGTTACAACCATCCCCGATCTCCCCTAAATATAAAGACGCAGACTCATTCAGATCATGACTGCTACAAATCAACGAAGCAAATGTTTGATGTGATCAGGTGGAAACGGTGAAGTTTGACTCTGCATCAGCTGCACAATAACAGATCTCTGTGTTTCAGACCACAAAACCCGAAACGTGGAGGAAGTCAGCGTCGATTTAGTTTAAACTTAAAACAAAGTAGAAGCGCAGCGAGCGGCTCTTCAGCCTCCACACCTCCAACATGTAACACACGGAGCTCCTGTGTTTTCCTGTCTCCCCCTCAGTCACAGCCAGAGAAAGCGCCCTCCGCCTGTCCGGTTATATCTCTTTAAATAAAAAGCTCCACATCTGGTCCTTTACTAACCGCTACATAACGGCTGGTCCTGCGGCTGCCTAGCAACAGTAAAACCCGCCGCAGGCTCCGACCAGAAAGGCTGCTGGCTGCTGGCTGCTGGCTGCTGGCTGCTGGCTGCCGGCTGCCGGCTGCCGGCTGCCGGCTGCCGGCTGCCGGCTGCTGGCTGCTGGCTGCTGGCTGCTGGCTTGAACGAGCCTCACTCAGCTTGTGATGAATTTGAACCAACCAGCAGATGTAGCTGATAGAAGTCGCCTTATTTAGCCCCGTTTTCAGGTTCCGAGACTGAAGAACCTCCGTTTGTAGCGATGAAGTCATGAACACTGACCTGAACCTCGGGATTCTGGTTGTCCCCCTCCATTCCGCTCTTGTAGTGGTCCTGGTCTCAGATCCAGCAGGTCTCCTCTCGGACTGTCTGCGCTGTCAAAGCACAGGAGCGCTGCGGGATCCCGTGGAGCGCCGTGTTCTCGCGATGTTTGGTTACTGTTGCTAAGGTAACTTTCAAACAGCGGCTGCTTGATTTCAGGCAGAAGTTGTGTTTTCTTGTCTCAGATGTTTTACAGGTTGTTTGAGCATCTTTTGTGACTAATTAGGAAAACAAATTGTGATAATGGCTTTTACCCTTAATCACTCAAGAGGCCTTAAAACTGCTAAAACTGTAACAAAGAGTGACACAGAGCTGGAAAACAATCAGGTCATCATCTGTTGTTACATTCACACGCTGATATAGACGTGAACACACTCGACACACTCGCTGCAGTCCACAGTGTGGACATACTACAGTACTGTCTGTTGTAACTGTTGAACAACATGCTCCAGTTAGTCTTTTTCCCCAGTAACTAAATTCTTTCACTGAGCGTTTCAGCTCTAAACACTACTTTCTTTGAACTTTCTTGCATTTGAACCCTTCATATTTGGTTCTTGCTGTTTCAGACTGCATCCTACAAATCAGTAATCTGCACTTCCCAAAGACCTCGTACAGCTCCGTCTGTAAAGTAGGTTCAAAATGAAGAGTTCACTATCATCGTGGGCACCGATCAGAACGCGTGGAACAAGCCAGGAGACTTCAGTCCTCTGAACAAAGTTTATCTTCTCTAAAAGGTTGCATTTATGAACATATAGGGGGATGAAAAAAACACACGTGGGCTGTTCTGAAATCTGAAAGAAAAACAACGATTAGAAATAAACATCAACTTAGTCTCACATGTCATCTCAAAGAAATAAGGAAACATAAATAAAATATTAAAATGTCGGCTGGTGGAGCGTCCATACTAAATACATTCTGTGATAAATACATGATGTTACACTGAGCGTATTTTCCCAAATTAAGAAATATCTTTGTGACTGTGTTGTTATGTGCTGCTCTGCTCTTAATATAAATTATAAACTATTAAATATTAATTCATTATAATTTTAGCACCACAACTTGAATCTTGTGAACAATGAACTCTCACAGTCAGACTGCGCCCCCTCCTGGGGAAACTGAGATATAATGAGTTCTGACATTAAACTTTTGACTCACTGAGTCATAATGATGAGATAAGAAGTAACTTACTGTCATAATTTTATCTTAGTTTTGGTATAAAAAGTATCGCAGTACCTTAAAAATGTTGACTCACCACAGGAGCTTTTATTTTGGTAATTCTTACCTTTTTTGGGCCATAAGGGTCAAACAACAGAGAATCCCTCAGTAATAATAGAGCCAGAACAGATCTAATTATTAACTGCAGCTTACAGCAGATACAAGCCAAACTACTGCAGGAAGCACATCAGCTTCTGTACGTTACAGTAAGGGAGGAAACATCAACGCTGACATGAGCTGAGGTGTAAAGGTCAAAGACATGTGAGCTAACAGACACATTAGAAAGTTCAATTCAATTCAATTCAATTAAATTTTATTTATATAGCGCTAAACACAACAACAGTTATCTCACAGCGCTTTTCATAAAAG
>NW_024041150.1:51356360-51373860 GCF_014851395.1 Micropterus salmoides
AATGCAGCGTCTGTTCCATGAAAAGCTGCTAGGACTAATTACAAAAGTTCTTAGCTGGTAGTTTGTGTTCCAGCCAGTGTCTGATAGGCTGTCAGAGCTAGTGATGGTCCTGCTGTCCTCCCCAGAGATCAAGGAGAGTGATCCCCGTAGGCTGTATAAAAAAATGTTGATCCCACAAAACCTGTGATGCTGTGGCACCAGGACTCTGTCAGAACCAGGACTCTGTCAGAACCAGTAGGCCAGAAGAGGCAGACTGTAGAAAGTAATAAAGCCTTACAAGAGTGAGCAGTGATAAGATTTAAGTTGAATGATAAGTAAGCATTTTTTAAGTTTATAAAATAATTTATTATGATTTAAGTACATTTAATAGCAATAATATAATTTTGTTTCAAATTTCACTCTGGACCCTTTTTTTAAGTCTGCATTTGACACAAAACCTTATTATCCCAAAAAGTTCATTTCAACCCCTGCCGAGTAAAATGAGAGCTATCAAGGATGTTTGTTTGCGTTTCCAATTTGTTGCGCAGCAATACTGTAATAAGTAAAGACTAGTGTAACGATTTACTATTTCTGAAACGGTAATATCTTATAGTTCCTAATCCAAGTAATGCTGCGTTACTGAACGCACTATCCCTGATGTGAATGGGCGACTGCACGGCAGATCAGTGGGACCAGACCTTATGTTGTTTCAGTCAGCTGTTAGCCAAAAAGCTAAAGGAAGACTGGAGAACAGGGAGAGGGGCGTTCTGTAAGGTTAACCTGCTGCCGTTATTGTGTCACAGTCAAGATGCAAAGAACAGTGTCGTCTGTTATAAACTTTGTGCGACCAGCAAAAAGCTCTCAACCGCGAAGAAATCTACATCTAATTTATTGAAGCATCAGCTAAAGCAGCACAGCGACGTGAAACTCAGAAAGAAACTCCGGCAGCTACTGTCACTGATTCTTGGACTCGTCGGGAGAGAGTGGCGTTAACGTAACGTTTTATAAAATCACTGATTAATGCTCATGTGCAGAAAAACAGCAGTTCAAAAGTTGGGATTTATCCATGCCTACTTAATTTTTTTATCTCAGTCAGTGGTGTTGAGAAATTTTAATCCTGGAGCCTGTGTTTTGTAAAAATCATAAACTCCTTCCTGCTTTGTTTGGGGTGGGTCTGGCAGGCCGAGTGATAGTTTGGGTATGTTTTGAATATTGCTTGTGAGGTAGGCTACTACTTTGACTTTGTTGTTGTTTGATCAATCACATGATAACATTTTGATTTTCACTTATGTCAGGGTTTTTTAAGTTGAATTACTATTGTTTGCTGACTATATAATAATAAGATAGCTGTCTAGCCAGCCTAAACACTTTGCTGTATGAATCGTTGCTTTTCATGTCAGCGGCGTTGCCAGGCCATTTTTCCAGGGCTTTAGCCCCAAATGTTTTGACTGTAGCCCCCTCAACAGCAGCAGCAAAAATATTTCCATATTAATATCCAATAATCTTCATGACGCAGCTAGAGCTGGACACGAATAATAATAATAATAATAATAATCTTTATTTGTAGAGCACTTTTCAAAAACAAGTTACAAAGTGCTTTAACAAGTGTAAAGACAATAATACCCAAGAGACAATAATACAAAACAATACAAGATAAAAGCATGAAAACATTGAAAAGACTAAAATACACGTTTAAGATAAATATAAAAAAAGTAAAATAGAATAAAATAAAAGGGATAAAATAAAGTCAAATAAGATCGGGAAAGGCTCTCCTATAAAAGTATGTTTTAAGAAGGGACATAAAAGAGTTCACTGACTCAGCCGACCTGATTTCCTCGGGCAGGCTGTTCCAGAGCCTCGGGGCCGTGACAGCAAACGCTCTGTCCCCTTTAGTCGAATATTCGACCATTGGGTACACATTTGATTTTCAATTATGAGATACGATTCTTAAGGTTTTTTTCTGTGCGGCTGACCTCCGCCGACGGCAGTGAAGGTAACGCTCCAGTTCACATCAAAGGGAAAACTAAATGAAGCGCTCGGCTGTGTGGGAGCACTTTAAACTGAGTGGTGACAGCAGCAGTGTGCAAGTTATGTTTTATACAATTGCTTAATTTCATTACATATGAAAACAGTTAAATTTCCTACATTTTAAAATGAATCAGTAAACTTTAGGCTGTAAACAAACAAAAAACACAATGAACACATTTAAATAATGTGAGGCCGATTGTAGAAGAAGAGCATTTAGTCGCTATAATAAAAGTTAAAAGTGAATTTTGCGTAATAACGTGTTAGATTTAGTTCCGCTACCGGAAACACCGCTCATCCTGTCTGCTCTCTGCCTGGACCCCCGTCCGGCTAAACTTCCCGGATTCTGCTCAGATCAGACTCTCTCACTCTGGACTCTCTACGCTTCCCCTTGCTCTGTACAGCAGCCACCAACCCGGTTCAGCACGCATCCGTTTTCACTCTGCCTGCTCTTCACCAGCTAACGTTAAATATCCGATCCTTTTTAACCCCGCAATAAATAGGCCTATTCCTCTTTTATCTAACTCCTCCCTTTCTTAGTCCTGCACTAGGGCCTGCGAGCCTTGTCGTAAAGTTAAAACAAAGATTAGGTAATAATCAGTTTGTTAGTGGAGCGCTCTCTCACACTCTTACTCTTTTACTATCGAAGCGTCGAAGCTCAAAAAATGGTTCTGGTCCTGGTTCAGAATGGGCCTTTGGGGGGTGACTTTGCACGACAGTAAGCACGTTCGGTACGCGTTAAGTAAAGGCAATGATTTACCTTATGGCCAAAATCTATGCATTTTCTCGTTATTTCTGACCATTTCATAAACAAAATATATTCACAACATGGAGGAGTAAAGGTATAAATGAGTGTATTGATAAGTATTATAACATTAAATAGAAAGTATAATATTAGTGTAATAATATATTTACAGGTTACACTTTATTTGCGATGAGATTCAGCTGTTTCACTAATAAAACCATTTCTTCGTAGCGTTCAGGCGCAGTTAAATCAACACGGCGGCGGCTGGTTTCTAAATCCAGCACTAGCTACACGTGTAAAATACATTGACTGTGGATGAGAGGAGAAGTGACTGCTGGAAGACAAGACGTTGTATTTAAGTTTATGTGCTAGTAAAAGACATTCGGAGGGGAATTTAAAGGTTTTTTTGTTTTTAAATTCTGATCATTTCTCTATGCAGGAAAAACCCTGATATTGCTACATTTTGTTTGAAGTTAACGTAACGTGACCTCCCCCCACCATTACTCGGCCTGCCTGCATTTAGAGATAGCACGAGAAGAGAGGGAGAGAGAGCGCATTGCTCACAGCTTCAGGGCTTGTCCGCGACTAAATTGCCCCGAACAAAATTGTAAAACGTTTAAATGTAAATGTTGTCGGTCAGTGTCTATTCAATATTTAACACAAACGGTTAACAGTCGCTGCAAAGTAGTGAGAGAATATCATGACACCTGTTGCTCTGTGTCCTGCTGTCTCTGTCCCCCTCGCTCTGAGACGCTACTGTTTTACTGTCTCCAGGATGCTTCATTCCCTCTGAAGCGGCTGTGAGCTGCACTTTATACTTTATTAGAGGTGCTGATTTCTGTCTGATCACAAGTGTTTTCAGGTTGCTGAAGAGCGGTGCGCTCTCTCATTGAGGAGGCTACAAGTCAAATTATTTATTTACAACCCCAATTCCAATGAAGTTGGGACGTTGTGTAAAAACGTAAATAAAACCAGAATACATTAATTTCTAAATCCTATGTTCAGTTTAATACGCTATAAAGACAAGATTTTTAACGTTCAAACTGATAAACTTTATTGTTTTTTGCAAATGTTCACTCACTTTGAATTTAATGCCTGCAACAGTTTTTTTTTTGTCTCCTCAGACATTTCCTCAATAAATTGATGCAAAATAATTACAAACCAAGTACAAACACACCCCAAAAAGCTATAGAGTATTAAATATAAATGTATTATAATAAAATGTTTTATTAAATTCAGGTAACTTCGTAAATAATTATTTTCTCAGGCTTAAAATTCATACAGATTTTTCATTATGTTTGTTCCAGATATACGGAGCATAATAACTGAACGCTGCTTCTCTTAGTTTTGACTCTGGGGACAGAAAGCAGACCTGATCGCAGACGACCTGAGAGGTCTGGATTGTTCGTAACAAAGCTGAAGATCGGAAATGTATTTTGGCCCTAAACCATTTAGTGCTTTTATAAACTAACTGCAGGATTTTGAAATCAATTCTTTGACATACAGGCAGCCAATGTAAAGACCTCAGAACTGGAGTGATGTGATCCACCTTTTTGGTCTTAGTGAGGACTCGAGCAACAGCGTTCTGAATCAGCTGCAGCTGTCTGATGGATTTCTTAGGGAGCCCTGTAAGGACACTGTTACAGTAGTCGAGTCGACTGAAGATAAATGCATGAATAAGCTTTTCCAGGTCCTGCTGAGACAGAAGTCCTTTAATCCTTGATATATTCTTCAGGAGATAGTAGGCTGACTTTGTAATTGTCTTAATGTGGCTCCTCAAATTCAGGTCTGAGTCCATGACTACACCAAGATTTCTGGCTTGATTTGTGGTTCTTAACATTATTTCTCTCTGTATGTCTCTGTTGGTATAGAAACTGGGAGGAAGAGAGGGACCCAAACGTCACCACTGTCAGCACTGTGACAAATACTTCACAACATCTTTGTATTTAAAGGTTCATCAGAGAGTTCACACTGGAGAGAAACCATACAGCTGTGACCAGTGTGGAAAAACTTTCATTACTTCAGTTGCACGAAAAGTCCACCTGCGTGTCCACACTGGAGAGAAACTGTACAGCTGTGACCAGTGTGAGAAAACTTTCACTCAATCAGGTAACCTAAAAATCCACCAACGTGTTCACACTGGAGAGAAACCGTACAGCTGTGACCAGTGTGGGAAAACTTTCAATCAATCAGGTCACCTAAAAAACCACCAAAGTGTTCACACTGGAGAGAAACCATACAGCTGTGAAAAGTGTGGGAAAACTTTCACTACACCATATAGCCTAACAATCCACCACCGTGTTCACACCGGAGAGAAACCGTACTGGTGTGAAAAGTGTGGAAAAACTTTCACGACATCATATGGCCTAAGAATCCACCAAAGTGTTCACACCGGAGAGAAACCGTACAGCTGTGACCAGTGTAAGAAGGCTTTCATTTACAATCGTTCCCTAAATAGACATAAAAAGCATTCACACAGCATCGTTTAAACAAATTAAGCAAAGATGTGACTGTGTTGGACTAACATGTAACTATCATGTAATGACATCTGCGAAGTTGGATTGTGGGCCGATGCCGATATTAAAGTGAAAAAGAGCGATTTATGAGCTGATATTTAGATTTTGAAAATTATTTGTATAGTAGACTCCTTTCCCGTTTAACTACACTTCGAACAGGCCGATATTGAAAGCTGGTATGTATGTGGGCTATAAAACCTTTTGTGTATGTGGGCTATAAAACCTTTTCCTAAATGGATTGTTAATAAAATGGATTACAGTCTCAAAAAGCGAACATGGAAACAATTAGACATCGATAAATATTTGCTGCTAGAAGGTTAAACTTTTTCAACCATCTGTAAACGGAGAGAGTGAGAGAGAATAAGCATGTGTATTTTACCTTACAAGTAATCTGCTGTAATAAGTTTATCTCTTTAGCAGCACTCTTTAATTCCAACCAAAGCTATGAGAAACCATTTCTTAACCATCTGTCTAAATCATGCCGTCTACAATACAGTGACCTGCTGTCTAATGCATCTAATGCTACATGACCGTCTACAACGAAGACTTGCAACCTTAAGATTAAGCATATACTATGCTAATATATATATATATATATATATATATATATATATATATATATATATATATAGCATAGTATAACTAAAATGTTTCACATTCGAAAGAGGAGATAAATAACTGTGTTAGGCAGGAAGCCGTGTTAGATTCTTATTCAGCTCACATTTATTTACATGTGCCCTCTGGTTTAATCATTTCCAACACGCCAACTGTAAATGCAGGCGGCTCGCAGATATATTTAGAATACTTCAGAAACTATAGTTTAATGGCTCATTAATGTTAGCGCTCCTCCACTGAAAACACGGCATTAGCTTTGTGGCGAATTTAGTTACGGGCAGCGTGAGCTGCTTCACATGATTTTAGAGAATATTCAGAAGTGATGAACTAGGGAGAAACGAGAGGACTGGTAGCAAGATTTGTTTCAGAAATATATCTACAATCACGTTTGTCAGCAGCGTAGCTTCCAACACTCAACTGCCGTAACATTTAACTTGTTGCTGTGAGCCAGGAGGATTTAAATCGGCGAGCTCTACTACACACCCTGATTCTGCGAGCTCCCTGTAGAACCCAATACAAGGTTGTATTATATATGTAATGTATTAGTCATTACACAGCACAAGGCTGCATAACAAAACAAAATTGAAGTTTTACAGTTATTAATATACATACACGTAGGGCTGGGCAATAAAACAGGGTGGCGATGGGGCAATGGATAAGATACATGCTTTTGGTGTGAGACCGGGTTCAATTCCCCGCTGTGACCCATCTACCATTGTGTCCCTGAGCAAGACACTTAACCCCTCGTTGCTCCAGAGGCGTCCGACCTCTGACATGTATAGCAATTGTAAGTCGCTTTGGATAAAAGCGTCAGCTAAATGAATAAATGTAAAACAATGATAATCATTGCAATATAATTTTCCTCAGTAACAATATAATAAATGTTCAATATATATAAATAAATATTTGGTTTAATTAATTTGATTCGTGAACATATAAGCCCTTAATTTTCTATTAAAATATTTATTTTGTTGAGGAAAGGGGACTGGAAAAAAATTTACTAATCATATTTGTTGAAAAACATTTTATCATAATAGTATTGAATGTTCTAGCTCAGATTTGTGAAGTGATCCACTGATGTGCATCACATTCTGACCATGAAGAAAAGTTAAGCCACATAACTAACCACGCGGTTTCTTTAACTTCACTTATCTTTAAGAGAAATAATGATTTGACATATATTGTGATAATTATCGATTTCGAATGATATGAAATGTTTCTATCGCTCAGCCCTACATTCACGTAGCTATACACCCCAATCATTCCACAGTGCTTTTATTTGTAAATGTAAATGCTCCGTACTTTCTAGTCTTTTCGACCACTCAAAGCGCTTTTACACTACATCTACTTAAACATTTATTCACTGAGCCTAAGTGCTCAAACAGAAACGTCACACACATTCATACACTGGCGGAACAGCCACCAGGGGCAATTCAGGGTTCACTATCTTGCCCAAGGACACTTCAACATGCAGCCTGGGGCAGCCGGGATTGAACCGCTGACCTTCCACAGCCACCCGTAATTGCATCTGGGGTGAATCAAGTCCAAGCTGGCCCAGCATTGCTCCTCTCCCGTCTCCCTTTCCCCTCTTCTGAGCGATCACTGCAGCCTGGTCCTGTTGTTTGGGCCGGGTGGATCGTGGTGTGCAGCTCTTTAACCAAAAACCCTGTCTTCATCTTCCAACGACTGTATTTATGTCAGAGGGTAACGCTTGTAAGGCTGGGAAAAAACGGATAAAAAAACAAAAACTAAGCAAAGGTTTAAGGAGCTGCTTCTTCTACATGCGCAGCTGGTTGCCATAGCAATAATGTAGTCATTTCCTGATAATGTAATAACGCCCAATGATGTAATAAAAACTAATAATGTAATAAAATGTCTTAACCAATAATGTTGTAATCTCTACCAATAATGTAATAAATTGTCACATTTACCTTATTTTCGCAGAACTAGATAATGTAAAAATATCGTAATAACTTGTAGTAGTACGCCACCAATAATGTTAACATTTTTTTTGCAGAACCTGATAATGTAATAATTTCCAAAGAGTCATTATTTTCAATCACGTGTACTAACTTTATTGGTGGCATGTTATTACAATATTTGGAAATTATTACATTATCAGGTTCTGCAAAAACAATGTTAACGTTGACGTGGTCTTGTGTCTACAAAGTGTGACAGACTGAGCAGCCATGAGCAGCTGCTGCCAGACTCTCCGTGATTGACTCTTTGATCGTCACTAGAAACAAACTCATTGCATCGCAGTACGGAGGCTTGAGTTTAGACTCATTTATTACAGATGTGTTCCTCAAGGTCAAGAATGAAATATTGTTTCTCTGAGCTTCATGCATATTTTCTTGTTGTTGTGTTGTAGTTGAACATATTTTTCTCCTTTTAGTGGAATTTTCATTTAATCTTTATTTTATATCTGTATTCACTATTTTTATTTTCTTTTGATTCTACTTTATTGTGTCAACACATATCAATGATACTTTTCTTATTATTTTCTTGTCTTGACAGTTTTTAACCTTTTTGTTATGTATATTCAATTTGATTCAAATCTATTTCTCAGAAAATTTTAATATCATTGAAAAGGTTTTTTTTTTTCTTGTAATGTTACTCAAAAAGTGAAACTTTCATATATTCTAGATTCAATACCCATAAAGTTAAATATTTTAGACCTTTTGTTTTAATCTTGATGATTATGGCCTACAGTTTATGGAAATCCATACTGTAAAATCTTAGAATAAAGAATGTATAATATTTGTTGTTTTTTGTAATAATCTGGAGACTTAGACTCAAGTCGTTTTCAATGTTCTCATTAAATTAGTCGACACAAAGAGAAGCTTTGACTCATCATTTTAAACTGGACGTTCAGTGAATTCTTTCCATTCAACGGTATTTGTTGTGGGTTCAGAAAGGATCACAAATTCTCTCAGCATCTTCTAAATCCTGGTCGTGTACAAAGTTCTGATGTGGTTTGTGGCTGCACTATGGCACTGCAGAAAACAATGAAGGGATTGGAGAGGGTCCATAATGGACAATAAATGTCCCCCCATGATGATTACTGGCTAATACATTGATTAAGATTCCCTAGAGCCGGGCACTCTTGGATCGGTGTGAAGAACTGGGTCCAGCAATAGACAGACTATCCCGACAGAACCCGCCATCCCGGTACAAATACACAGGAGTTGCCGACAAATGCGTGTTTAATATAATCAACAATGTATGTCCACCTTTCTAAATTTGCAGCATTTTCTTTTGTTTGTGAACCCGCTGCATCAAACAATATGCGTTCACAAGCACCTTTATTTCTGTGTCAGAGAAAGTCTTTTTTTTTTCTCTCCCCTGTAGATTAGGGGTGCAACAACTAATCGAAGTAGTCGACAAGAATCGATTAATTAATTATCGATTCGTTCATGACGTCATCGGGCCATAGCGACACCGTCGGCTTAATAGAGTAAAGTTATGTGAACAGTAACGTTAAAGTTACTAAAACAACATCAGAGCTGCAGTAACACCTTCACATCCTGAAACCTCCAGAGTGTGGCAGTATTTCACTGTTCACTCAGCCAGAAAGGCCGTGAACTGCAGCAAAGCAGACAGTAGATGGATGTACCAGTGTCCCCGTTTTCTGCAGCTCCCACCTGATGTTGTTACAACAAAGAAATAATTTCCTTATTTTTTTGTGCTAGGTTTATTGATAGATATGTATAAATACAGATATGTATGTATATAAAGTAGTAACAGGAAACTGGTTTGAACTGCTCTGAGAGAAAAAACACAAAGTATGATCTCACATCACCAAGTGGTACGATGGGACAAACATCTCTTCACTGGCTGATCTGTAAGTATGATCTGTTCTGTCCACATTTCAGTAACTACACAGTTAGCAGGTGAGCTGAGCTGGAGAAGAATGAAGGTGAGATACAGGATCAAACTGGCTGGAAAACTTAGTTAGACTTAACTTAGTTAAAATTATAAAAACAAAGACAGAAGAGTTTATTGATCAGTGAGGCCAAAACAAGCAATAAAGGACAGAGAGAGTCAGAAGTTACTGAGATTACAGAGAAATGTGACGAGCAAACAGGAAAGAAGATCATTAACAGTTTGTTCAGAAAATTTTCTCACTTCACTCTGATACAACCTTTAAGAGCAGGAAGTAAAATCAGCTTTAAGCTGGATGTTAAAGGCTTAATATGAGTTTACTGGAGTGAGCTGCAGTGTTGGACACTTTAAAAGTTATCTAAGAGGACCAGTCGTCCAGGATGTCCAGACGTACTAACTAACTTGGCATCGATTTGTAACTCATTGGGGGAAGCCACTTGGTGTCACTTATGAACACTAAAAGCTGGTGTAGGATACTTAAAAGAAATGTCAGAGAAAAGGCACGGTTGGGGGGATCTGTGTTTTCCGTGTCAAACAACAAAAAGTCAACACTGATTTTTTTTTTTGTGAAGTTACTTGTTACATAACAAGTTACAAGAAGTTACTTGTGTTACATAAGTTATGGAACGCGAGTTACGTTTTTTATCCCTAACCATGACCTTTTCATGGTTAGGGTCATGGTTTTTCCTGAGATTTAAGATCCTTTGATGTTAGCAGAAACCTGCTTTATACTTTTATCAAGACATTTTAGCCAGTGTTCTTCTTTATGCTGTGCTTTGCTGCGGAGGCAGCATTACTGAAATGAATAAACAGGATCAATACGTTGTTTAAAAAGACTGGCTCTGTGATTGGCCTGGCCCCTGACCCACTGGAGGTCATTATAGAAAAGAGAACAAGTGCCAAACAAAGAATGTCATGGAGCTTGTAGACCGACCACTCCACAGTGTCTTTAAGACACTTACTAATTCCTTTAGTTTTTTTAGTCTAACCGGACGTTGCATATTTATTACTGCTAACTTTACTGTGGAGCCCTACATGTCCAAAAATGACACAAAAAGGTACCCAGGGCATTAAAAAGCAACAAGGGGTCTTGACCAAGCGTCTATATGTGACGAGTGAGAATGTGTTGCTACAGTTGTTGTGTCTGCAGTAAAACCTCAAACCAACCTGGGTGTGATTTCTCTTTAGTTCTGACCTCACTGCTGTGCTCCTGGGTTCCTCACATCTGGGCCGGATCAGGATTCTGTTGCTATAAAGATGAATATAGTGATGCTGGGTAGAGAGGAGAGTCAAACAAAGCCTTTCAGCCTGAAGTGAAGTTACTCTTTAATGAAACCACCATCTTTACTGAACCTTTACTGAGAGCTGCTGAAAAACAACCAAACTACAGTTCAACCTGCTGCAGCTGCCACTCGCAGATCATGCAGGAACACAAATGAGACACGCTGACGATGAAAAGTGTTTCTTCATCACGTTGATGAAAATGTGACCCTTCAGCTTTTTGTTTCACTGTTTCACATCAGCGCTGCCTGAATGTAAGTTTTAGGAAGCAGCGTTGGTTCATGAAGTTTCTGAAGTTTTTTTTGAGACATAAACATGTTTCCACTGCTCGAGAACTCAGAGAACACATTTAAACCTGAGGCTGTGATTTACAACATGAAACATCTTTGAGTCTTTACTGTCTGCAAATGAAGGAACGAGCTGTAATGAAACCATCACAGAGGCTGCTTCAGGTTCAGGTTTTGGTTTCAGGGTTTCTCCTTTGTTGCACTTAAAGGGTTATTTAGTTTGGAAAAACATGCTAAAGATCATCAGTGTGTCATGTCAACCCTCCAGCCTCTCTGACTGTGAGTCCCAGCAGCTCTCAGCTGTTTGAAGAAGAGTCTGTCTCTCTGAGCTGTGAGGAGGACGACAGCTCTGCTGGATGGACGCTGAGGAGGAACACAACCAGAGGAACCAGGACTCTGGGGAAGATCAGCTGGTTCTTCCTGTTACATGAGCCAAATCTTCCCATGGGACAGTGGAGTTTACTGGTGTGAGTCCAGAGAGGGAGCAACCAGTAACACCATCAACATCACTGTCACTGGTAAGATCAGACTGTGGAGTTAGTGTTGATGAAGCTGTGTGTAAATGATGAAATGCTGTAGTTTGTCTCTGTGTTGAGGTGGACCAGTGATCCTGCAGAGTCCTGTCCTCCCTGTGATGGAGGGACATGATGTCACTCTGCACTGTAAAACAAAGACCCCTCCCTCCAACCTCCCAGCTGGTTTCTATAAAGATGGCTCCCTCATCAGGACTGAGCCTACAGGTCACATGACCATCCACCATGTTAACAAGTCTGATGAAGGCCTCTACAAGTGTAACATCAGAGGTCGTGGAGAGTCTCCATCCAGCTGGATCTCTGTCACAGGTGAAGAGGTTACCTTTGATTTCAGGACTTATTTCACCTGACCAGGTGGATTCTCTCTACAGGTAAACCTACAACCACAGCCCCGCCCACCTCTGTAGCCCCGCCCCCGGCCTCAGTCCCCCTCCAGCTTGTGTTCAGACTGGTCTGCCACCTGGTGGTGTTCTGTCCATACTGCATCTCCACTGTCCTCATGGTGTGTTTATATCGACGCAGGCCCACAGGTAACACTCTGACTCATTCACTGACCTCACAATCAATCAATCAATCAATCAATCAATCATCAGTCTCTCTCTGGTGTTGATCATTGAGTTGTCTCTAACAGAAGCTCTTTTTTCTTTTCTTTTTTTCTAACCTGCTCTGACTTTAGGAAATGACCTGCCCGTCTCCATGGTGATGATCCCGCCCACCCAGGTTGAGGAGGGATTGGATGATGGCTATGATGACGTCATCAGCTGATCAGAGATCAAAGTAGTTCACCCTGCTGATCATTACATGGTTCACTTTAAAAGAGACGTCAGTACAAACTGTTGTTTCTGTGAAGACCATCCAGAAACTGTTTGCAGCTCTCCTGGTTCTGTTTACACACCAGAACATTTTGGCAGATTCATCACTGACTGTGTTTATAAAGACTTTATTGTGGGAGAATGAGGTGTCCACAGGTAACACTCTGATTCATTCACTGACCTCACAATCAATCAATCAATCAACCAATCATCAGACTCTCTTTGATGTTGATAATTGACAGTTGTCTGTAACAGAACTGATTGATGATCTACATTTTCTTTCTGACCTGCTCTGACTGCAGGAAATTACCTCTGAATCATTCACTGGCCTTAAATCTTTATTTTAATTGTCCACAAATGTGGAAATTTGTCTTTGGCTTCACAGGCAGATTAAAAAAACAATAAACAAAAAAAAAAACACAATAACTAACACAACATACACACAGACCATAATGGGTAGCAGTCCAGTAAACAAGGGGTGTACAGAGTCAGAAGCAATTTCTCTAACTCTTTGTTTCACCTGCGTTCTATTAATACATCCCAATTGTTTCTGCTCTTTCCCAATAATCTTAACAGCCAAATTTGTAATTCTGCACAATCTGTTTTTGTCCTTAACCCCCAAATTTCAAGTTCAAGTTAGAAGGCTTTCGATGAGACTTCAATAAACACTCTCTAGGCTATTCTTGCATATGTCGTATGAAATTATATCCAATTTCCACAGAAAGTAGATACAGACGCTGCATTGCTTTCTTAAAAATGTATTCTGTGTTGGCTGTAAAACTTAATTTACAATCAAACATGGTTCCTAAGTATTTAACCTCATCAACTATCTCAGCAGGCTTATCGTGAAGCACTGTTGTGTCTCATGATCACTATTGATTCCATTAATAGAGAGATTTGAAATGTTGACTGCTTAGCTGTGTCTCCCATCTGCATAAGACCAACTACCACCATGTCATCAGCACATTTATTCAATTGAGATGTTGGATTCACAATCTGCATTTTGTTTATATATAAAGAGAACAAAACAGGTGAACGCACACAGCCTTGAGGTGCTCCTGAAGTTAAGGTAACTGTATCAGAGAAAATACCACTACTGCACTTCACTCCCTGTGGCTGGTCCGTAAGGAACTCTTCAATGTGGCTGTTGGTGTTTATATCACAAGGTCGCTTAATCGGAGCACATTTCTGCATACAATTATCCAAAGCGACTTACAATTGCTATACATGTCAGAGGTCACACGCCTCTGGAGCAGCTAGGGGTTAAGTGTCTTTCTCAGGGACACATTGGTGGATGGGTCACAGTGGGGGATTGAACCCAGTGGCGCATGATGCAGCGCTCTGTATGCCTCTGAAATGTTATCAAAACATTTATCTAAAGTGCGCGTGTGTCTCATCGGACAGTCAATGTACTGATGGAGCGTGGGGAGATGGCGTGCTAAGTTAAGTTGTTAACAGTTGTTAAAATCCCAGAGAATGAACACTGGCTGATCCGGTGACCGTAGGAGTGCAGTGTCCCAGCTATCATTTATCATGCATCCTCCTGATGTTTTGGTCCAGGCACATATGTCAAGATGATTGGAATCTGTCCAAATTCCCGTGGCAGGTAAATGAGACCGTCAGAATTTCATAGTCCGGGGTACAGATCTGTTCATGGATATACGTAGTCCTCCGGCAATTGATTTATTTGACAGTTGTTCATCTCTGTCTGCCCTAATTATTGCGTAACCTTCAACAGAGAGTGTTGCTTCTGGTTTAAGCCAGGTCTCCGTTAAGCATTTAAAATTACAAAATTTTAAATATTCTTCAAACTTCAGTCTTGCTCTGAGCTCCTCAATTTTATTACTAAGAGAGACCAGAGCTTCACAGGTTGCCACTGGTGTCCTCTTCCACTCCTCTATGACGGCATCACGGAGCTGGTGGATTTTAGAGACCTTGCGCTCCTCCACCTTTCGTTTGAGGAGGCCCCACAGATGCTCAGTAGGGTTTAGGTCTGGAGACATGCTTGGTCAGTCCATCACCTTTACGCTCAGCTTCTTCAGCGAGGTAGTGGTCGTCTTGGAGGTGTGTTTGGGGTCGTTATCATGTTGGAATACTGCCCTGCGGCCCAGTCTGCTCTCTCTCTTTTTGTCTGCTGTTCCTGTCTGTCTCTACTGCAGAGTTAATTACAAACCAGACATTTGTGTGTCACTGTTTTCTTCCTACCTCTACCTCCCTGTCTCTGCCAGGCCTACAGCAGCACCCTACCTCACAGCACTGGTACTGGAAGACCGGGTGTCTCTGGCTCTACTGATTCCAGCAACATCCTAGTTCACGAACACAGTATAGGATGTAACCATTGCAGGAAAATGTTTTCTCACACACTGCTCTCAACATTGGAATACACATGAATGGAGACAAGTAAGTCTGGTAAATGGCAGATGTAGAAAGGATTATGGTTTTCTGTTCTGACAAAAGTAACTTTATTGACAAATATATTATGTTAAACTCTCTCGGATGACGTGTTTAATTTTGACTGAATGTCCAAATTTAAGTAACCTAATCGAGTTGGTCAGCCCATCTCAGGACCGGGCCAGCCGTAGCCAACTGGGCCAAATGCTTAATATATTTATTACTATATATTATTTGGCATATTAGTATTATAGATAACCATAGTAAACAAAAGCAAGTGTTAAAACCCAATCGACACAGTTGTCCTATAAAAAATATTTATTTATATATTTAGTGTTTCCCACAGTATGTTTATATTTCTAGCATCTTTGGTTATTTCTTGTTTAACCATTTTAATTCTACTTCATTCTCCACATTTATTTTAGTGTTTACTCACTAGTCTACTTGAACCTGCTCTCTTTGCCTTCAGCTCTAATATTCCGTAACACAGCGGCTTGGCTTACCTCTTTCTTTTTCTCTCTCCCTGTATTGGTGGGCCCTCCCTAGACTTTCTCCATCAGCAGTGGGCTGTTTTATAAAGTGGCCGAAAAGACAGATGTTTGTGAACAAACCGTCTGTTTCATCTGATTTCACCATTTAAACAGTAACCGTAATATAGCTACTCCTTTGTGGCCCAGGGAGAAAGTCCCAGACTCCCTTCAACAATCCTGCAGTTTAGTGACGTGTTGAGTTAGAGGACACTTTAGAAACTTTGTGAAACGCTGTCTACGACTAATTCTTAATGATTCTGCCTTCTTGTAAATTCAACATTAAATGTAACACATGAAGTCATTTCTGTCTTTGTTGTACAAAAAGCTTCAGCAGGATATTTTCATGAGCCTCTGATGTGATAATAACAAGCGCTTCATTAAAACTCTGCTCTGTGTGAAGCACACTCCCTCATACACATCAAATATGATCAGCTGGTTTCAGGAAACCAACTAACTAAACTTCATCTTCTGCCTGAAATCAAGGAGCCATGTTTCTAAACGGCCTTAGCGACAGTAACTAAGGGGCGGGGCGAGACGCCGTGACATCGCGAGAACACTCCGCGGGATCCCGCAGCGCTCCTGTATCTCAGCCTGAAGAGCTCCGAGACCAGAATCCAGACTCAGTCCAGGACAACACGGTCCACCAGTCACAGCGGAGACCTGCAGGACGATGGAGAACCAGAACCCGGACCACAGGAGCCAAACAGCAGCCTCGTGCTCTGATAGCGCCGATGTTCAGGTCAGTGTTCATGACTTCATCACGAGACTAAAGACACGAGGAAGAGTCTCGAGGGTCCGTGTATCATCCGTTCATTCTGTTGTTAGAGATCAGAGCCTGAAAACCCGCTCCAGGGTTTGTGTTGACGTGGTTTGATTTCCAAAGTGTCTCCGTGGTTCCTGTTTTCATCTTGAAGAGAGGAAGCTGAAAGAAAAACTCACGAGCGTTTCTCTTTTCTTTGTGCTGTGAGTTTCCCGCGTTGCGCATGCGCGTTGCAGCCAGTGTTGTGTCGGGAGCGCGCAGCAGAAACAATGCTGGTGAAAAGTGAAGCAGAGTCATTATATTTCCTCGTGTGTTGGTGAGTTTATCACAGTGACAAAAACAGTCTGCCTGCGTTATTATTCTCTGAATTATCTGAGATGAGCTGCAGTTACTTCAGCTGTTTCTGAAGTTACACAACAATTTATTTATTTTATCAGTTACATGCTTTCAATGGTAATCTAATACAACCTGCACAACAGCTTGATCAAAATGTGTGACAATCAGTAATCCTGTTAAATAATAGTGATCTCAAGTTTGACCAAAACAATCCTGATTGTGATCATTACCATAATCAAGCAGCTGTAGCTGCCATATAATGCAGTGGGTTTGATGACTGACCTGAATATTTTTATTACAGCAGGCTGTAACTGGTGGTTGAATGTTTATATTGATCTCTTGATACCATAGAAAGCCCCTTTATGCCCTGTCTTTCACAGCCAAGCAAAAATTTCCTCACATTTCAATGATTTGTTTGACACATTGCTGTGAAGCTGGTTTTGTTTCTCTTCTGGAAAATGAACACTTTGATTTTGGGTTGGTTGATTGTCAGGGTCCAGATTGACAGGAGTTTGTGTGTTGCTGTAACCGCCCCACTTCAAGTTATTTTATGTCCCTTCTGGTTTATCATTGTGATCTGGTTGGAAATCTGTGACACGACCCCCATAAGGTTTTTTTTAAGACAAAGACCCCCCGATCTGCACATCACTAGAACCCACCTATGCAGCACATCTTACTGAGTATTGTGCACATTAAATAGCAGTGAAAGTAACGCAAAAGCAATTTGCAATTTTTGACACTCAATTATGAGAAAAATTAAATTAAATTAAAATCTAATGTTTTTCTAAAGTTAAAAGGTGAGTAC
>NW_024041150.1:51379778-51415024 GCF_014851395.1 Micropterus salmoides
GACTGTATTTATGTCAGAGGGTAACGCTTGTAAGGCTGGGAAAAACGGATAAAAAAACAAAAACTAAGCAAAGGTTTAAGGAGCTGCTTCTTCTACATGCGCAGCTGGTTGCCATAGCAATAATGTAGTCATTTCCTGATAATGTAATAACGCCCAATGATGTAATAAAAACTAATGTAATTATTTGCAATATGTAATAAAATGTCTTAACCAATAATGTTGTAATCTCTACCAATAATGTAATAAATTGTCACATTTACCTTATTTTCGCAGAACTGTAAAAATATCGTAATAACTTGTAGTAGTACGTCACCAATAATGTTAACATTTTTTTTGCAGAACCTGATAATGTAATAATTTCCAAAGAGTCATTATTTTCAATCACGTGTACTAACTTTATTGGTGGCATGTTATTACAATATTTGGAAATTATTACATTATCAGGTTCTGCAAAAACAATGTTAACGTTGACGTGGTCTTGTGTCTACAAAGTGTGACAGACTGAGCAGCCATGAGCAGCTGCTGCCAGACTCTCCGTGATTGACTCTTTGATCGTCACTAGAAACAAACTCATTGCATCGCAGTACGGAGGCTTGAGTTTAGACTCATTTATTACAGATGTGTTCCTCAAGGTCAAGAATGAAATATTGTTTCTCTGAGCTTCATGCATATTTTCTTGTTGTTTGTAGTTGAACATATTTTCTCCTTTTAGTGGAATTTTCATTTAATCTTTATTTTATATCTGTATTCACTATTTTTATTTTCTTTTGATTCTACTTTATTGTGTCAACACATATCAATGATACTTTTCTTATTATTTTCTTGTCTTGACAGTTTTTAACCTTTTTGTTATGTATATTCAATTTGATTCAAATCTATTTCTCAGAAAATTTTAATATCATTGAAAAGGTTTTTTTTTTTCTTGTAATGTTACTCAAAAGTGAAACTTTCATATATTCTAGATTCAATACCCATAAAGTTAAATATTTTAGACCTTTTGTTTTAATCTTGATGATTATGGCCTACAGTTTATGGAAATCCATACTGTAAAATCTTAGAATAAAGAATGTATAATATTTGTTGTTTTTTGTAATAATCTGGAGACTTAGAAGACTCAAGTCGTTTTCAATGTTCTCATTAAATTAGTCGACACAAAGAGAAGCTTTGACTCATCATTTTAAACTGGACGTTCAGTGAATTCTTCCATTCAACGGTATTTGTTGTGGGTTCAGAAAGGATCACAAATTCTCTCAGCATCTTCTAAATCCTGGTCGTGTACAAAGTTCTGATGTGGTTTGTGGCTGCACTATGGCACTGCAGAAAACAATGAAGGGATTGGAGAGGGTCCATAATGGACAATAAATGTCCCCCCATGATGATTACTGGCTAATACATTGATTAAGATTCCCTAGAGCCGGGCACTCTTGGATCGGTGTGAAGAACTGGGTCCAGCAATAGACAGACTATCCCGACAGAACCCGCCATCCCGGTACAAATACACAGGAGTTGCCGACAAATGCGTGTTTAATATAATCAACAATGTATGTCCACCTTTCTAAATTTGCAGCATTTTCTTTTGTTTGTGAACCCGCTGCATCAAACAATATGCGTTCACAAGCACCTTTATTTCTGTGTCAGAGAAAGTCTTTTTTTTTCTCTCCCCTGTAGATTAGGGGTGCAACAACTAATCGAAGTAGTCGACAAAATCGATTAATTAATTATCGATTTGTTCATGACGTCATCGGGCCATAGCGACACCGTCGGCTTAATAGAGTAAAGTTATGTGAACAGTAACGTTAAGTTACTAAAGCAACATCAGAGCTGCAGTAACACCTTCACATCCTGAAACCTCCAGAGTGTGGCAGTATTTCACTGTTCACTCAGCCAGAAAGGCCGTGAACTGCAGCAAAGCAGACAGTAGATGGATGTACCAGTGTCCCCGTTTTCTGCAGCTCCCACCTGATGTTGTTACAACAAAGAAATAATTTCCTTATTTTTTTGTGCTAGGTTTATTGATAGATATGTATAAATACAGATATGTATGTATATAAAGTAGTAACAGGAAACTGGTTTGAACTGCTCTGAGAGAAAAAACACAAAGTATGATCTCACATCACCAAGTGGTACGATGGGACAAACATCTCTTCAATGGCGATCTGTAAGTACGATCTGTTCTGTTCACATTTCAGTAACTACACAGTTAGCAGGTGAGCTGAGCTGGAGAAGAATGAAGGTGAGATACAGGATCAAACTGGCTGGAAAACTTAGTTAGACTTAACTTAGTTAAAATTATAAAAACAAAGACAGAAGAGTTTATTGATCAGTGAGGCCAAAACAAGCAATAAAGGACAGAGAGAGTCAGAAGTTACTGAGATTACAGAGAAATGTGACGAGCAAACAGGAAAGAAGATCATTAACAGTTTGTTCAGAAAATTTTCTCACTTCACTCTGATACAACCTTTAAGAGCAGGAAGTAAAATCAGCTTTAAGCTGGATGTTAAAGGCTTAATATGAGTTTACTGGAGTGAGCTGCAGTGTTGGACACTTTAAAAGTTATCTAAGAGGACCAGTCGTCCAGGATGTCCAGACGTACTAACTAACTTGGCATCGATTTGTAACTCATTGGGGGAAGCCACTTGGTGTCACTTATGAACACTAAAAGCTGGTGTAGGATACTTAAAAGAAATGTCAGAGAAAAGGCACAGTTGGGGGGATCTGTGTTTTCCGTGTCAACAAAAGGTCAACACTGATTTTTTTTTGTGAAGTTACTTGTTACATAACAAGTTACAAGAAGTTACTTGTGTTACATAAGTTATGGAACGCGAGTTACGTTTTTATCCCTAACCATGACCTTTTCATGGTTAGGGTCATGGTTTTTCCTGAGATTTAAGATCGTTTGATGTAAGCAGAAACCTGCTTTATACTTTTATCAAGACATTTTAGCCAGTGTTCTTCTTTATGCTGTGCTTTGCTGCGGAGGCAGCATTACTGAAATGAATAAACAGGATCAATACGTTGTTTAAAAAGACTGGCTCTGTGATTGGCCTGGCCCCTGACCCACTGGAGGTCATTATAGAAAAGAGAACAAGTGCCAAACAAAGAATGTCATGGAGCTTGTAGACCGACCACTCCACTGTGTCTTTAAGACACTTACTAATTCCTTTAGTGGCCGACTGAAGATTCCCGTAAGTAGTTTAGAGCCTAAACCTAAAAAATTGTGCCATTTCACAACATTGAACACTAGTGTTGTTTTTTTTAGTCTAACCGGACGTTGCATATTTATTACTGCTAACTTGACTGTGGAGCCCTACATGTCCAAAAATGACACAAAAGGTACCCAGGGCATTAAAAAGCAACAAGGGGTCTTGACCAAGCGTCTATATGTGACGAGTGAGAATGTGTTGCTACAGTTGTTGTGTCTGCAGTAAAACCTCAAACCAACCTGGTGTGATTTCTCTTTAGTTCTGACCTCACTGCTGTGCTCCTGGGTTCCTCACATCTGGGCCGGATCAGGATTCTGTTGCTATAAAGATGAATATAGTGATGCTGGGTAGAGAGGAGAGTCAAACAAAGCCTTTCAGCCTGAAGTGAAGTTACTCTTTAATGAAACCACCATCTTTACTGAACCTTTACTGAGAGCTGCTGAAAAACAAGTTCAACCTGCTGCAGCTGCCACTCGCAGATCATGCAGGAACACAAATGAGACACGCTGACGATGAAAAGTGTTTCTTCATCACGTTGATGAAAATGTGACCCTGCAGCTTTTTGTTTCTCTGTTTCACATCAGCGCTGCCTGAATGTAAGTTTTAGGAAGCAGCGTTGGTTCATGAGTTTCTGAAGTTTTTTTGAGACATAAACATGTTTCCACTGCTCGAGAACTCAGAGAACATATTTAAACCTGAGGCTGTGATTTACAACATGAAACATCTTTGAGTCTTTACTGTCTGCAAATGAAGGAACGAGCTGTAATGAAACCATCACAGAGGCTGCTTCAGGTTCAGGTTTTGGTTTCAGGGTTTCTCCTTTGTTGCACTTAAAGGGTTATTTAGTTTGGAAAAACATGCTAAAGATCATCAGTGTGTCATGTCAACCCTCCAGCCTCTCTGACTGTGAGTCCCAGCAGCTCTCAGCTGTTTGAAGAAGAGTCTGTCTCTCTGAGCTGTGAGGAGGACGACAGCTCTGCTGGATGGACGCTGAGGAGGAACACAACCAGAGGAACCAGGACTCTGGGGAAGATCAGCTGGTTCTTCCTGTTACATGAGCCAAATCTTCCCATGGGACAGTGGAGTTTACTGGTGTGAGTCCAGTAACACCATCAACATCACTGTCACTGGTAAGATCAGACTGTGGAGTTAGTGTTGATGAAGCTGTGTGTAAATGATGAAATGCTGTAGTTTGTCTCTGTGTTGAGGTGGACCAGTGATCCTGCAGAGTCCTGTCCTCCCTGTGATGGAGGGACATGATGTCACTCTGCACTGTAAAACAAAGACCCCTCCCTCCAACCTCCCAGCTGGTTTCTATAAAGATGGCTCCCTCATCAGGACTGAGCCTACAGGTCACATGACCATCCACCATGTTAACAAGTCTGATGAAGGCCTCTACAAGTGTAACATCAGCGGTCGTGGAGAGTCTCCATCTAGCTGGATCTCTGTCACAGGTGAGAGGTTACCTTTGATTTCAGGACTTATTTCACCTGACCAGGTGGATTCTCTCTACAGGTAAACCTACAACCACAGCCCCGCCCACCTCTGTAGCCCCGCCCCCGGCCTCAGTCCCCCTCCAGCTTGTGTTCAGACTGGTCTGCCACCTGGTGGTGTTCTGTCCATACTGCATCTCCACTGTCCTCATGGTGTGTTTATATCGACGCAGGCCCACAGGTAACACTCTGACTCATTCACTGACCTCACAATCAATCAATCAATCATCAGTCTCTCTCTGGTGTTGATCATTGAGTTGTCTCTAACAGAAGCTCTTTTTTCTTTTTTCTTTTTTCTAACCTGCTCTGACTTTAGGAAATGACCTGCCCGTCTCCATGGTGATGATCCCGCCGACCCAGGTTGCGGAGGGATTGGATGATGACTATGATGACGTCATCAGCTGATCAGAGATCAAAGTAGTTCACCCTGCTGATCATTACATGGTTCACTTTAAAAGAGACGTCAGTACAAACTGTTGTTTCTGTGAAGACCATCCAGAAACTGTTTGCAGCTCTCCTGGTTCTGTTTACACACCAGAACATTTTGGCAGATTCATCACTGACCGTGTTTATAAAGACTTTATTGTGGGAGAATGAGGTGTCCACAGGTAACACTCTGATTCATTCACTGACCTCACAATCAATCAATCAATCAATCAACCAATCATCAGACTCTCTTTGATGTTGATAATTGACAGTTGTCTCTAACAGAACTGATTGATGATCTACATTTTCTTTCTGACCTGCTCTGACTGCAGGAAATGACTCTGAATCATTCACTGGCCTTAAATCTTTATTTTAATTGTCCACAAATGTGGAAATTTGTCTTTGGCTTCACAGGCAGATTAAAAAAACAATAAACAAAAAAAACACAATAACTAACACAACATACACACAGACCATAATGGGTAGCAGTCCAGTAAACAAGGGGTGTACAGAGTCAGAAGCAATTTCTCTAACTCTTTGTTTCACCTGCGTTCTATTAATACATCCCAATTGTTTCTGCTCTTTCCCAATAATCTTAACAGCCAAATTTGTAATTCTGCACAATCTGTTTTTGTCCTTAACCCCCAAATTTCAAGTTCAAGTTAGAAGGCTTTCGATGAGACTTCAATAAACACTCTCTAGGCTATTCTTGCATATGTCGTATGAAATTATATCCAATTTCCGCAGAAAGTAGATACAGACGCTGCATTGCTTTTTAAAAATGTACTCTGTGTTGGCTGTAAAACTTAATTTACAATCAAACATGGTTCCTAAGTATTTAACCTCATCAACTATCTCAGCAGGCTTATCGTGAAGCACTGTTGTGTCTCATGATCACTATTGATTCCATTAATAGAGAGATTTGAAATGTTGACTGCTTAGCTGTGTCTCCCATCTGCATAAGACCAACTACCACCATGTCATCAGCATATTTATTCAATTGAGATGTTGGATTCACAATCTGCATTTTGTTTGTATATAAAGAGAACAAAACAGGTGAACGCACACAGCCTTAGGTGCTCCTGAAGTTAAGGTAACTGTATCAGAGAAAATACCACTACTGCACTTCACTCCCTGTGGCTGGTCCGTAAGGAACTCTTCAATGTGGCTGTTGGTGTTTATATCACAAGGTCGCTTAATCGGAGCACATTTCTGCATACAATTATCCAAAGCGACTTACAATTGCTATACATGTCAGAGGTCACACGCCTCTGGAGCAGCTGGGGTTAAGTGTCTTTCTCAGGGACACATTGGTGGATGTCACAGTGGGGGATTGAACCCAGTGGCGCATAATGCAGCGCTCTGTATGCCTCTGAAATGTTATCAAAACATTTATCTAAAGTGCGCGTGTGTCTCATCGGACAGTCAATGTCTGATGGAGCGTGGGGAGATGGCGTGCTAAATCACAGTTGTTAAAATCCCAGAGAATGAACACTGGCTGATCCGGTGACCGTAGGAGTGCAGTGTCTCAGCTATCATTTATCATGCAGCCTCCTGATGTTTTGGTCCAGGCACATATGTCAAGATGATTGGAATCTGTCCAAATTCCCGTGGCAGGTAAATGAGACCGTCAGAATTTCATAGTCCGGGGTACAGATCTGTTCATGGATATACGTAGTCCTCCGGCAATTGATTTATTTGACAGTTGTTCATCTCTGTCTGCCCTAATTATTGCGTAACCTTCAACAGAGAGTGTTGCTTCTGGTTTAAGCCAGGTCTCCATTAAGCATTTAAAATTACAAAATTTTAAATATTCTTCAAACTTCAGTCTTGCTCTGAGCTCCTCAATTTTATTACTAAGAGAGACCAGAGTTTCACAGGTTGCCACTGGTGTCCTCTTCCACTCCTCTATGACGGCATCACGGAGCTGGCGGATGTTGGAGACCTTGCGCTCCTCCACCTTTCGTTTGAGGAGGCCCCACAGATGCTCAGTAGGGTTTAGGTCTGGAGACATGCTTGGTCAGTCCATCACCTTTACGCTTCTTCAGCAAGGTAGTTGTCATGTTGGAATACTGCCCTGCGGCCCAGTCTGCTCTCTCTCTTTTTGTCTGCTGTTCCTGTCTGTCTCTACTGCAGAGTTAATTACAAACCAGACATTTGTGTGTCACTGTTTTCTTCCTACCTCTACCTCCCTGTCTCTGTCAGGCCTACAGCAGCACCCTACCTCACAGCACTGGTACTGGAAGACCGGGTGTCTCTGGCTCTACTGATTCCAGCAACATCCTAGTTCACGAACACAGTATAGGATGTAACCATTGCAAGAAAATGTTTTCTCACACACTGCTCTCAACATTGGAATACACATGAATGGAGACAAGTAAGTCTGGTAAATGGCAGATGTAGAAAGGATTATGGTTTTCTGTTCTGACAAAAGTAACTTTACTGACAAATATATTATGTTAAACTCTCTCGGATGACGTGTTTAATTTTGACTGAATGTCCAAATTTAAGTAACCTAATCGAGTTGGTCAGCCCATCTCAGGACCGGGCCAGCCGTAGCCAACTGGGCCAAATGCTTAATATATTTATTACTATAATATTATTTGGCATATTAGTATTATAGATAACCATAGTAAACAAAAAGCAAGTGTTAAAACCCAATCGACACAGTTGTCCTATAAAAAATATTTATTTATATATTTGTGTTTCCCACAGTATGTTTATATTTCTAGCATCTTTGGTTATTTCTTGTTTAACCATTTTAATTCTACTTCATTCTCCACATTTATTTTAGTGTTTACTCACTAGTCTACTTGAACCTGCTCTCTTTGCCTTCAGCTCTAATATTCCGTAACACAGCGGCTTGCCTTACCTCTTTCTTTTTCTCTCTCCCTGTATTGGTGGGCCCTCCCTAGACTTTCTCCATCAGCAGTGGGCTGTTTTATAAAGTGGCCAAAAAGACAGAGCACTCGCAATTTCCACCTGCGATTCTGTTTTCAGCCGCAGGTGCGCGGAGGAGGTTTGTTAACGAGGAAGACTATTGAAACCGAAAACCAACGTTGTACCCAGATACACCTGCACCGGTGTGTTACCTGTTGCTTTACCCGTTGCTTTACCTGCAAGGACTTGTTTTTGCTCATTTCTTTTCTCCCAGATGAGCTCATTTTCATGGTCTTAGGTAATGTTCCTCGTTTACACTCCTTTTAACAAACTCCTCATAAACCTAATTGTTCTTTTCATCGCTGAAAAGGAAAAATCTAGTAAAATTGCAAGAAAGATGTGTAGAGATATCCAGGCAATTAATCTTCTATGGCCTTTTTGCCTAAGTAGTACACACGATGGCCCGTTAAGTGAACAAACAGCTTTACTGTCATGTTAATGATGTGTTTGGACTCTCTTAGCTGCCGAGAGAAGCAGCAGATGTTTGTGAACAAACTGTCTGTTTCATCTGATTTCACCATTTAAACAGTAACCGTAATATAGCTACTCCTTTGTGGCCCGGGGAGAAAGTCCCAGACTCCCTTCAACAATCCTGCAGTTTAGTGACTTGTTGAGTTAGAGGACACTTTAGAAACTTTGTGAAACGCTGTCTACGACAAACTCTTAATGATTCTGCCTTCTTGTAAATTCAACATTAAATGTGACACATGAAGTTATTTCTGTCTTTGTTGTACAAAAATTCAGCAGGATATTTTCATGAGCCTCTGATGTGATAATAACAAGCGCTTCATTAAAACTCTGCTCTGTGTGAAGCACACTCCCTCATACACATCAAATATGATCAGCTGGTTTCAGGAAACCAACTAACTAAACTTCATCTTCTGCCTGAAATCAAGGAGCCATGTTTCTAAACGGCCGTAGCGACAGTAACTAAGGGGCGGGGCGAGTGACATCGCGAGAACACTCCGCGGGATCCCGCAGCGCTCCTGTATCTCAGCCTGAAGAGCTCCGAGACCAGAATCCAGACTCAGTCCAGGACAACACGGTCCACCAGTCACAGCGGAGACCTGCAGGACGATGGAGAACCAGAACCCGGACCGCAGGAGCCAAACAGCAGCCTCGTGCTCTGATAGCGCCGATGTTCAGGTCAGTGTTCATGACTTCATCACGAGACTAAAGACACGAGGAAGAGTCTCGAGGGTCCGTGTATCATCCGTTCATTCTGTTGTTAGAGATCAGAGCCTGAAAACCCGCTCCAGGGTTTGTGTTGACGTGGTTTGATTTCCAAAGTGTCTCCGTGGTTCCTGTTTTCATCTTGAAGAGAGGAAGCTGAAAGAAAAACTCACGAGCGTTTTTCTTTTCTTTGTGCTGTGAGTTTCCCGCGTTGCGCATGCGCGGTGCAGCCCGTGTTGTGTCGGGAGCGCGCAGCAGAAACAATTCTGGTGAAAAGTGAAGCAGAGTCATTATATTTCCTCGTGTGTTGGTGAGTTTATCACAGTGACAAACAGTCTGCCTGCGTTATTATTCTCTGAATGACCTGAGACAGGAACGAACATGAGCTGCAGTTACTTCAGCTGTTTCTGAAGTTACACAACAATTTATTTATTTTATCAGTTACATGCTTTCAATGGTAATCTAATACAACCTGCACAACAGCTTGATCAAAATGTGTGACAATCAGTAATCCTGTTAAATAATAGTGATCTCAAGTTTGACCAAAACAATCCTGATTGTGATCATTACCATAATCAAGCAGCTGTAGCTGCCATATAATGCAGTGGGTTTGATGACTGACCTGAATATTTTATTACAGCAGGCTGTAACTGGTGGTTGAATGTTTATATTGATCTCTTGATACCATAGAAAGCCCCTTTATGCCCTGTCTTTCACAGCCAAGCAAAAATTTCCTCACATTTCAATGATTTGTTTGACACATTGCTGTGAAGCTGGTTTTGTTTCTCTTCTGGAAAATGAACATGATTTTGGGTTGGTTGATTGTTAGGGTCCAGATTGACAGGAGTTTGTGTGTTGCTGTAACCGCCCCACTTCAAGTTATTTTATGTCCCTTCTAGTTTATCATTGTGATCTGGTTGGAAATCTGTGACACGACCCCCATAAGGTTTTTTTTAAGACAAAGACCCCCCGATCTGCACATCACTAGAACCCACCTATGCAGCACATCTTACTGAGTATTGTGCACATTAAATAGCAGTGAAAGTAACGCAAAAGCAATTTGCAATTTGCAATTTTGACACTTCAATTATCAGAAAAATTACAAAAATCTAATGTTTTTCTAAAGTTAAAGGTGAGTACATATATGGGAGAGGTCCTGTATTTATATGGTATGCTTTTATGCTTCAACCTTTTGTGTGTAAAAAAAAAAAAAATTACAACTTACATTTATGAAGAAGACAAAGATTTGTTACAAATCACATGACTGTGAGAACAGCGAACTTTTACAAGTGACGAACTGTATTGTTCTGCATAACAACAAGGAGACAGTATATCATTGGGGTTTTTTGGGGGGCGGGGTTGTTTTTATTCAGTGTCCCATGCTTCAGACATGAATAAATCAGTTCAGTTCAACTTTTAGACTCCGAGTCTATTAGATAAACATGCAACATTATAGACCCACAACACATCTTAAAATAAAAAAAGGACAAACAAAATTTGAATTAAACATTTGCGCTTTTTTAAACTAAAAGGTAACAACAACTGACTAGATAATATAGGATTATTGTCATCACTAAACTGAAGTGGAAACAGCTTCACTGCAGCACAACAGCTGTCCAAGAATAGCGAAGCAGCACAAACACGTGAAACGAAAGTATCTCGCAGCACTTTGTCTAGACGGCAGCACCGCAAATCATTTTACTTTTGTTGCCACATAAGCACGGCACATCTTCAGCACTAGGACACGTAGTATTTCTTCATTGCCTTCATGTTGAAAGTAATTTCTGCCCGCTGCTGTCATGGAAACGTAACGTTACACCGCGAGTCATGTAACGATCAGCTGTTTCATATCGAGTCCTTTCAGGTGTTCACTGATTCAGAAATACATTTTATTATCATACTGCATTACTTAATATTGAAATTAATCCATGGCAGAAACATTTAAAGTTTTAAGTAAAGTAGCCTAATTAATGTCTGTTATTGTTATTATCACAACACATCAGTGACGTGGAAATTTGATTCATTTTAAGATTTGCTGCAATTGTCGTTATTCTAATGTAATTCATCTGGATGATTGAATAAAATATAGATTTATTGATAAGACATGTTTTTGGTATTTATTTTGGTTAAATTGGTTTGTTAATCGAGTAATAGGCAACTTTTCTTTCTTTGATGTCTGTGGAACATATGCTGTGTTCCAGATATCCAACCGACCTCAAAGCGTTTCAGGTGCATGACGCTAAATGTAAATCAGTGTAAATGTCATCAGTTGGTAATCAAAAGCTTGGGTACAGAAGATGACTTTCAGAGATTGTTTACCATCACCAGCTACCTAATAACATTTACAATGTGTGCTTCCATGGGAGCTGCCATTGTTGTGCGACGTCATTCGGCAGCTGCTCGTGAAGTTGGGTATTTAATTTTTCCTCTAACTTCACAAGTAGTAGTGTAGTTTTACAGTACTTTTCTAGGAGGTCGGAAATTTCCCTGTTCTGAGTTGCCTGGAATGGAGCAAGAGCCCACAAGGTTCAAGCTTGACTAATGCATTAGCACCTGTGACAACCAACTGTAGGTGTGTTTCCACAGAGGGGTCTAGAGTGGCACTGACCTCTATAGGAACTTGATTTGCAACTTTTTCTGGTTGACATGATTGCTGTTTTGAAAACTTCTTTGGAATTACTTTAAAATCTTTTCAAAATTGTGTTTTGCCCTATTTGGCATGATTTCCAAAGTGTTTTTTAGTCCTCTACAAAATCGCAAAGCATCCGTATTTATATTTCCGTAATAATACATTAATTTTATGAAAAATCACGTGGTGCGACAATCAACAAACAACCACTTTGGGACTTTTATGTTGAAATCCATTAGAAGACAGGAAGTTGAATAATGTACCATTTGCCAAGGACCCATTGAAACAGGAAGTATGTTTGTAACTCTCTCAAATCTGGAAAAATTTAAAATAGTAACAGCTGGTATGTAGTTGTCACTTTTGGATATCATGTGGTATGACCTCAGAAAAACAATATATTTCTACGTTGTCTATGAAGATTCTCAGTCATCCAGGTCATAGTTATCCAACGAAGGTTAAAATGAAGGGCAACTGGACTTGGTTGAAGCTACTGGAAGACGTTTCGTCCCTTATCCAAAGGACTTCTTCAGTTCTGACTGACTGGCAGGGAAACTCAGCTACTTAACCTCAGTGGGGTCCAATGCAGTGAGGAATGCACAGACCTGTATATTGGGGAGACTAAACAACCACTACACAAACGCATGGCTCAACACAGAAGGGCCAACTCCTCAGGTCAAGACTCTGCTGTCTACTTACATCTGAAGGACAGAGGACACTCGTTTGAGGACCACCAGGTGCACATTTTAGACAGAGAAGATGGATGGTTTGAAAGAGGTGTCAAGGAAGCATCTACACCAGGGTTGAGAAGCCGTCATTGAACAGGGGAGGGGTCTACGCCACCACTTATCCCCCACTTACAATGCTGTCCTTTCATCACTTCCCAGGAAACTCAACAAACGTAACCTATTGGCCTCAGGTGAAGATACCAACCATGGTCGTTCAGTCTTGGCCACAGGTAGTCTTAACGACTGTAACGACACTAACGAACCAGCGGTATCGATGACCCGGGATAACGACCCCACTGAGGTTAAGTAGCTGAGTTTCCCTGCCAGTCAGTCAGAACTGAAGAAGTCCTTTGGATAAGGGACGAAACGTCTTCCAGTAGCTTCAACCAAGTCCAGTTGCCTTCATTTTAACCTTTGTTGGATAATATATTTCTACCAATATTTGTTTTGATTATAAATTCCATGGAGTCCTTTTTTAAGGAAGCTAGCTTGTTTTGTTCAGGTGGCCTTTTCTCTGCCTGTAAATTTTGACTAAATTTAGAAAATATCATGTGGTGCGACCAAATATCATGCGACTGTTGAAAAGTGGTTTCCATGATTGCCAATTTAGTTTTTGTCCTTTTTATATCTTATTATTATTATTATTATATCCTTTTATTGTAGTATAATTTGGAATAGATTTTTCTGCAATTCAGATTCAACAACCCCAATTCCAGTGAAGTTGGGACGTTGTGTAAAACGTAAATAAAACCAGAATACATTCACTTGCAAATCCTTTTCAACCTATATTCAATTTAATACACTATAAAGGCCAGATATTTAATGTTCAAACTGATTAACTTTATTGTTTTTGGCACATATTCACTCACTTTAAATTTGATGCCTGCAACACTTTAAAAAAAAAAAAGCTGCACAAAAAACTACTTTATCTTAGGTTTACACTGGTCTAATTAGTGTCAACTGCTTCTAGATAGCTCGCTCCACCATGACCTCTCACTGTCTTTCTCTCTTTGTCTGTTGCTATAGAACGGAGGGGACTCAAACGTCACAGCTGTCAGCACTGTGACAAATCCTTCACAAGATCTGGATCTTTAAAGGTTCATCAGAGAGTTCACACTGGAGAGAAACCGTACAGCTGTGACCAGTGTGGGATAAATTTCGCTAGATCAGGTGAACTAAAAAAACACCAACGTGTTCACACTGGAGAGAAACCGTACAGGTGTGTGCAGTGTGGGAAAAGATTCTCTCAATCAAGTACCCTTCAAAAACATCTACGTATTCACACTGGAGAGAAACCTTACAGCTGTGGGCAGTGTGGAAAAAGTTTCACTACATCCAGTACTCTAGTAAAACACAGACTTGTTCACTCCGGAGAGAAACCGTACCGGTGTGAACAGTGCGGGAAAGCTTTCACTGCATCAGGTAACCTAAAACTCCATCAACATGTTCACACCGGCAAGAAACCGTACTGTTGTGAACAATGTGGGAAACGTTTCTCTCAATTAGGTGGCCTAGAAACACACAGACGTCTTCACACCGGTGAGAAACCGCACTGGTGTGAAACATGTGGGAAAACCTTTACTAATCTTAGTAGCCTTAAACACCACCAACGTCAACATCACGCTGCTTAGTTTTGGGAAAAGAGCCAAGCGAGCTGTTTCCTCCTGCCTCCTACTCATGCTGTCTCTGTAATAAGCCTGAATGTAAACCTCTTCTAGAAAAATCCAGTGCTGGTTTGAATGGACCTCTGTGCACTAACTCAGTCCTCAAAGGCTGATAAGACTGGGGCCAATCTGGTGGAGCAGCAACTGTTCCAGTAGGGTCTGAGCTGCTTGTATCTGGCGGCGCTCATACTGGCTGTGGATCAATAGTGTTTGTACTGGCTGACCAGCATCTACTCTGCTGACAAACTGAAGCATAGCCCTTGTCAATTCTTTATATATATATACTGGATTTATATTAATGTTCTCAGCAGCATCTGGCCCTTTCAAACTGGCTCCCCCTAGTTTTCAAATGTAAAATACTATGTATACTTTGCCATGACTGAATATGTGATGCTTATTAAATGAAGTATGTCCAAATTAAACAGTCTGCCCTGCTAATCAACATTTTAATCACTGTCAATCCACTATTTTCCATCTTGCATTAGTCCAGAGTTGTAACTAAACATCAACTGAGAAACAGATGATCAGATGAGGAGTAACTGCACAATAACTTAACATCAGGCTGCTGTTATGGGCCGACATCAGACTTTGAGAGGCGAGAACAAGTTTACCTGACTGCTGTTTCTGAAAGTCACTCTCATTGAGTTTTCTTTCTCTTTTTGTGCACATCCTCTCATCGACGTTTCAGAATGGTTATAACATGTTGTTTCACGTTAACAAAGAGTTTAATTTTCAAAGTGTTCGCGGATGTTGCAGATGTATTGTTGCTAACAAACGCGGAGCCCTAAAAGTCCAAAATTTACTCCAAAGGCGTGGTGGGAGCGAGGGTCTCGGTGTAGGTCAAAGTTCAGACAAGAATACGGGATTTGAACAAGAAGACGATAACATGAATTAATGGCGCAGCAGAGGCAGCTAGTTGGTAACCACAGGTCACACAAAAAAGGTTGAAAGCATAAAAGCATACCATATCCATACAGGACCTCTTCCATATATGTACTCACCTTTTAACTTTAAAAAAACATTTCTACCAATATTTGTTTTGATTATAAAGTTACTGGAGTCCTTTTTGTAGGAACCTAGCCTGTTTTGTTTAGGTGGCCTATTCTCTGCCTGTAAATTTTGACTAAATTAGAAAATATCATGTGGTGCGACTGTTGAAAAGTGTTTTCCATGATTGGCAATTTAGTTTTTGTCCTTTTTTTTATTTTTTTTTATTTTTATTTTATTTTTATATCCAATTTATGGACTTTTACATTTAAAGTACTTTTATTGTAGTATAATTTGGAATAGATTTTTCTGCTATTTGACACACTTTTTCTTATATTTCAGAAACAACAAATTGTTTTTAGTCTTTGTACAATATCATGAGAAAATGCAAAAGAAATATTTATTTAGAGCTTGTAAATTGAAATTGTTGAAGTTGAACATGGGGTGGTGATGGTACAGTGGATAAGACACATGCCTTTGGTGTGAGAGACCTGGGTTTGAATCCACTGTGAGACACCAAGAGGCGTGCAACCTCTGACGTATATAACAATTGTAAATCGCTTTGGATAAAAGCGTCAGCTAAATGATTTTTTTATTTTTTTTAGTGATGTGGGACAAAAATGTTATTCCTTGCAGCTGAATAATCTTATCTTTAAAAATAAGCATTTTATTAATGTTTGTTTTCTATAAAGATCAATGCCCACATTGTTTTATTCTGTTTTCTTCTATTGTGTTTGTAGACATCCTCAATAAAAAGATGCATTAATCATGCTTGATTTGTTCTTGTTTTTCTATTTGTGCCTGAAAGTGCGAACGTACTTATTTGTCGCCATTGTTGGGAGTAATGTGTTACAAAAGTAATGCAATTACATTTATGTCTTGCCTTTTGCTGTAACACAGTAGTATCACGCATTACTAAATAAAAATCGGTAATATTATACCCGTTACAATATCAGTAACGGATGTTACAAACACATTTTAACCTGGTGTTTTGTTTTTTCAATAGTTCACCTACACAGATGACAAACATTTCAGCAGCACAAAAAACAAATCCATGAGTGAAAGAGTAGAGTTATTTGCTGTTGCGGGAATCAGACAGTTGAAATTGTAGGCAGGGTGCAAACTAAAGGGGAGCTCGGCTCTCCTTAACAAGAAGGTAGCTCCCCTCATGTGTAAATTGATTTTTTTTTTTTTTTTATAGACTGTTTTGTGCTTTAATAAATTACTTTCCTGATCAGAGAGGCTGCTGTCAGTTCATCCTGAGCGATCGAGTCGGGAGATTAAAATAAACAATGACATTATGCTGCTGTACTTTGTGTGTAAATACACACAGCGTCTTTCTTAATGGGGACATGATTCATCCTAATTCACCCATCTACCCCCACCCACCCGCTACTTATCAGGTTATTTTATGACTAAGAGCCACCCGATCTGCGGATATAACTCTGCATATCACGAAAACCCACCTATTCAGTCACATCTTACTATCTGGATAATACACACATTAAATAGCAATTAAAGTAACTCAAGAGTAACGCAAAGTTAGTGTAAAGCATTACAATTCAGAGAAAGTAATATTGTAATATAACTAATTACTTTCAAATGGCAGTAACTAGTAATCTATCAGAGATGGGGACTCGGACTCGAGTGCGACTTAAGTCGCGCACACACACAGTGACTTCAGACTCTACTTGAGACGTGTCCTCAAAAGACTTCAGACTCGACTCGGACTCAAACGATGTTTATTTTTAGGAAACGTCTGATGAGCTTGCTGTTATTCCCCTCCCTGCGTTTCCTATAACCTGCCTACGTAACACGTAGGATCAGCTGTGCGCGGCCACACGTGGGAGAGGACAACCCGGCAGCTGCTCCGCCATTCATCATAAACTTTGGCTTTAAAACTTCATAAAACAAGACCAAAGAAAGACGCGCTGAACGTAAATAGGTTAGAAACCTGAGGTTAGTAAACCTGTTTCTCAGCATTGGCCATCTAACGTTAGCTTGCTTCTTGCTTTATCTACAACCTATGAGAGGTTAACTCCGACTGTCATTTGTTATGAATATTGGATAAGCGTGTGTTTACTTGCCAAACTTGTGGCAGTTCATTAATGTAATTATTTACATCCCTCTGGCTGCCATCACATAAATTATTACCGCTGGCTGGAAAGAGGTTATAGGTTTATTGTTGATCATGTAACCTACAGTTTTATGTAGTTATAACTTACACTGGGTTTGAGAGTCTGGGGAGTGTGTTGACTTACATTAGTTTATAAGCTGACATTAATTGCATTGCACATTACATGGTTGTAACAGTTACAGAATTCCTTATAACTATGCAGTTTTATTAGCAACCTGGATTGAACGCAGCAGGTGATACAATATTCGTAATAACCACGAGAGACTTGAGACTTGATTCAGAGATTTGAGAGCATCTCTGTAATCTATAATGTATTATATTTTGGAAGTAACTTCCCCAACACTGATTAACACTAACTTGACCGCTGGAGCCTTACTAGTCCAAAAAAATGACATCAAGGGTTCTAGACCATTTTACTTGGGCATGTGCCCCATTAAAAAGGGTCTGGACAACAGTTAACTTTATATTCTGAGCAGCATGTATGTTGTTTTGACTGCATCTGCACACTGACCAGCCCCTCCTCTCCCCAAAATCCTGCTGTGCAGTGAGACCACTAGGGCTGTGAACCACCAGAGACCCACGATACGAAATGATCACAATACTATTGCCATGTCAAACATATTGTGATATTCTACAATATGGGATAAACGTACCTATTAAGCTCATGTACCCATTACATCACCAACTTTGAATTCAGATTATGTATAAAAAAAAATAAAAAATAAAAAGTCTTATGTCATATTTGACATCTTAAAGTATGTGTTTGTTACTACATACCTTGTGTCATTTTAAGCCAATTGAATACTGAGATATGGATATCCGTATGTTAGTGCTTGCTGGTGGTTGAACCTTTATTATGGGTAAGTTTAACTTTTTATCGCATAATCAAGCTCATTAAGTAGTCATTAAATTCAAATTACGTAAAGAAAAAAAAATTCATATTTGTTACCTTAAACAATTTGTGTTTGATACCCCGTGTAATTTTAAGCCAATCGGACAATTGAATACTGAAATATGGGTATCCTATGTTCAGCTGTTCAACTTTGATCAGAAGATAAGGCCCCTGTGTTCATAATTTTTAGATGTTTGAACCTTAATTATGGGTATGTTTAACATTTTATCGCATAATTAAGCGATTAATGTTTAGAAATATGCATAGTATTTCTTGTGTCTTAGATGTGGGGGGAAAAGTTACAGGAAAATTAAAAGCCTGATCAAAAAGCATGGGTATTGCATAGGTGTGCCTTAGGATGGCCACAATAAAAAGGCCACTCTAATGTGCAGTTTCATCACACAGCCCAATGCCACAGATATCGCAAGTTTTGAGGGAGCACACAATTGGGATGCTGACTGCAGGAATGTCCACCAGAGCTGGTCCCCTGAATGTTCTAGATGAGGACACCCAGACACCCCATTTATATATTTTAGCATTGAATATTTAATCAAAATAGTGTTAATATCTTTTGGTCTTGGTTCTCATGAACCCAATATTGTGAATCGTGCATGTGAGCTAAGTGTATCATCACACCCCTAATCTGTCCCCACCACTTTTCAACACAAAGTGACTTACTTGATTCATTTTATATTATCAGATTACAAACACACCCCAAACATCTGTGGTGTATTAAATATGAATGTATTATAATAAAATGTTTTATTACATTCAAGTAACTTCGTTAATAATAATTTCTCAGGTTTAAATTCATACAGATTTTCTTTTATACAGCAGTTAAATTTCATCCAAGGTGGTATTAAAAAAGGTCTTATAAATTCTTAAATTTAACTTGGAGAATCCTGGAAGTACTCTGATAAAACTGTTTATTCGCACATGTATGTAATTTCTGCTCTTTCCCAATGTGGCAGGGGATTAACCAGATCTGATCTCTTACACGTGGTGCAACAGTATGTGCAGGCAAATGATCCGAATCTATTAAATAGTATTATGCTCACTACTATGACTGACATTAAATAAGATGCTTGGGTCACCCCTACACACACATACACACACACACACACACACAGGCTCACCTCGGACCACTAACCCAGGCTATGAGGTGAATTGTTTTCCTCCTTGTGTTTGAGAATAAACCATAAATTTTCTGTCTGAGTTGCAGAGATAACAGTTTAACACAATTTAATAACAGACGCATGTAACTAGTTTGTATCGCATTTTGAACGCACTGGCTTAAAAGATCTGAGATGTAAATGCTCCGTAAATGCTCCGAACTTGTAAAGCGCCTTTCTAGTCTTTTCGACCACTCAAAGCGCTTTTACACTAAATCTGCATTCACCAGTCGTACACATTCATACACTGAGCCTACAGACAGAAATGTCAAATGTCACAACCATCCCCGGTCTCCCCCCTACTACACAAAACGCTTGAATGTCCCTTCAATCTGAATGAAATAATCCATTTTAATCACTTGTTGCTTGATTCTACTAAATTAGTATTTGTTATTGACTTTTTACCTTTCACATAAAACTTATTTCAATTATTCCTACAAAGTCTTTTGTTAAATAAACAATCGTTTTCAATAAGACAAACTCTTGTGAGCTTATTTGGAACAGGTCTGTGCTTAAAGGGTACCGAAATGTACCCAATAAGCACAGCCAGACTTTTTACATTTAAAGATGAATATCTTCTTTTAAAATTCCAAAAGCATGAAATTAAGTTAAATATTAGTGTACAAGAGATTAATATTTCACTTTAACATCCCTCTCCTACTAAAATCAATAGCTTATCTTCTAAAAATGTCTAAATGTAGATTTTGGTGAGCTTAAAAGGTATGTTTAAACTATTGTAATTAACTTTTTTCCAACTTTAAATTAAGTCCTCAGAGGAAAACTTTGTCAGCATCTGTCTGATATGGGCCACATTTAAACAATAATGTGAACTGTCAAACAAAAAAAATTGGAGTTGAGCATTAAGGCCTGCAGTCTGAGTGTCAAACTTTCCTCAACTTTAAGCTTCACTTCTCTGTAGAGCTTGAGTACGGCTGTGTCCCTGAAACAAATCTGTTCCAGTGTCTTTAGCAAGAAACAAAAGCCCTCATTTTCCAGAACGTTGTATGGACGCAGGTATTTGCACCACAAGTAGGTGATAGGTTATTTTCTTTGCTCGCTCTGAATTGGTCGGTGGCTTTGTCAAACAGTGTCCAGTGTTGGTTGATTTTTCCGTGGAGCTAGTTTAGCATTAGCTTTACCGTGCTTGGCTAATGGTCTCTCTGGATGGTGGCTTGTGAGATGAACCCTCATGTTCTTGGTATTTTATTATCATCCCACACTCCTACAGCACCATCTAGTGGACTGAAAAAAAACGACTGACAATTATAGTACCAAAAAGTTAAATTCTCATGTGCAATTTATATAATAAAATATCATTACTTGGTCTCCATGTATCAGTACAGCATTGACACGGGATACTATACTGTATTATTTTTCCCCACCCCTGGAGGCCACACCTCCCACCCTCACCCCTCTGCTGGATGGAGAGCCAGGCTGTTCCTACTGATTCAGTCTGTTTTAATGATTCCTGATCCACTTTTTTCACAACCCTCTTTAGGTCAATGAGCTGATTATTTGTTTATGAACCATCTCCTTTTCATGTTGTTTAGTTTTTATTCCTTGAAAACAATGTTTTTAGTATTTTGTCACTGTCCAATAATAAGTTATTTCTCAGTTAATTTCTTTGTAAATAAAATAAACATAAATAAACATTCCCATCAGTGTGGACAAAAGTCAAGGTGATGTGATCAACAAAAAATGTTCAGTTTATCATCAAGTAAGACGAAGAAAATAAGCAAATCTTCATAACTGAGAAGCTGGAACCACAGCATGGTTCCCGTTTTGTTTTTTAAAGTGAGTGAATGATCAAAATAAATGTTTTTTGTGTCAGTTTAATTCTGTAAATCAATTATTTCTCTCTCGCTCTCTCCTGCTCTGAGTGTTGAATGTTTAGTTATTATTCTGCCTCCTTTAGTGATAATGGTAAATATAATAAGTGGAGTTTATCTGTCACGTTGGAGGCCTGGTGAAACTCCATGGTTACCTGCTGTTAGACGTCCCCAACCAGTCGTGCAGACCGACCTGAGGTAGCTCCTGTTAGCTGCCCCTGAGCACGAATCCAGAACTGGAGAAAGACCGAGGAGGAGATTCACCTCTGACACCAGAGAGCCTCTGAGGAAAAAAAGCCTCCAAAGTCAAGAATGAAGCTCCATGCTGGATGAAATATTGTTTCTGTGAGCTTCATGTTTTCTTGTTATTGTAGTGAAACATATTTAATCTTTATTTTATATCTGTATTCACAGTATATTTTATTGGCTCCACACAGTTTTATTTCCTGAACGCTGTTTGCTTTCTGTTTCACTTGCTTCCACAAAAGCTTCCTCCCAGCCACTGTCAGACTCGTGGCACAGGAACCGTGACATTTCAGCGGGTAACGGTGTAGAGTAAGGCATGTTGTGGTTAGCTTAACATGCTGCATGCAAGTGTAACTTAAAGTTACTGGAACGTTAACTACATGATACCAACAGGTTTCCACCTGCCCTTAAAAACTCTTGAATTCAAAGGAGGTTGAAACATGTGCAACCTTACCCATTATAAGTTGTTATGAAAGCCACACATATATTTTACTCACTAACGTTAGATCATTATGATATGAAAATATGAGCTTTTGACTTTTGACACTAAATGTTTATTGCAAATTATCCAGCATTCAGTCAGCAAAGACAACAATAAATATTCAGAACAGAACACATTACATTCACAGCACAAAGAATAAAAGCAGCTTTCTCTATTTGGTTGTTCTAATGCAACATGATGGCTAAAACATGTGTCCTGTTCAAGTATCTTTATATTTTCCATAGCGGTAAATGGGTCAGTAAGTTAATAAATAAAGGCTTTTAAATTAAAAGAAAAAAACGTTAAATGATTTTTTATACCTTCATTAGAATGATAATTAGAAATACTGTATATTTTCATTTAAAATCTTTTGTTATTAGTAGTCATGTCTTATGTGAAAACAATGAACATAGTAAATTATACGTTTACTTATATTTATATTCTTACAAATTCAACAGTTGTGGATCCCATTTACCTGAGAGACTGGCGCCAACCCAGAGACCCATCTGATGCTCTTCCTGCATCAAGCAGCAGCTTAGATGAAGATCTAGATTTGGATGTAACCAACCAATTTATTTTCTCATTATTTATGTTTTTATTACCGCATGTTGTTAAAATTGTTTGTAATTTTATTTATAATGATATTTTCATCATGTTGTATTATCTTAAGTTGTCTATGTTGTAATCCTTTTTCTTAATAAAATCTTTATATTTAATTTGTTTGGACGGATTACCATTTATGAGAACCTGTTATGTTTGAGTAAAAACAATCTCTATTCTGAACCACTATTCTGTTGTCTATTAGATGTAGATATGTAGTCATTCAAAAGCTGTGTATTTGGTCTGTGGTTAGACGTCTATTAACTTTTCACTGTCAGCCCAAATTCAACCTTGTTTTAGCCTGGACGTCTGGGCTCTGTTAATCCTGCTGCTGTAGAAAGTTCTGACATGTGGTTTAACTTGACTCTTAACTTCCTGTCAGTGGTTCGGATTTCCTTCGGCTGCTGACTTCTCTGTGTCTGTAGAAATAAAGTTTGTTTGACTGCACGCATTAGAACGAGCCACAAATATCCAGAGAGCTGCAGCTGTTATCCAGCCGCTGGGAGATTCACAGGAAACTCGTCCATTCGAGCCCCTTTCATTCAGCAGCAGGGTGTCACCATGAGACGGCGCTTCCTTCACAGAAACACACTGCAGAGTCCTGGTTCTGTGTTTAGGCCATGGTTTTGTCTAGTTGTCTCTCAGACTTCCAGCAGCTGCTGGAGCTTCAAAAATGTTTGCTGCCCGTCTAGTCGTCAATAGATATTATTCACAGATTTTAACTGCAGAAACACTGATTTTACATTTCACCTTAATAAAGTGAGCATCAAATCAACATGTTGTTGTTATATTTCTAATTTCTTCTGTATTAACGGAGACTAAAGAGGTTTGCAGGCTACATTCACAACACACAGTTTTCCTTCAGTGGCTTTGTGTTTGCATCTGTTTGGGCTGCTCATTAATGCAGCTGAATAGCCAGCTGATGTCCACATGTTCAGCTCTCTGCCTCCTATTCAAGCTGATCACCTGAAGAGAGGTGAAAATGCGCATCAGTTGCCTTTTCAAGCAGCTGATCTCCATTTGAATAAAGAGCCAACCTGGACAAACACACGATGGCCCGTTAAGTGAACAAACAGCTTCACTGTGATGTTAATGATGTGTTTGGACTCTCTTAGCTGCCGAGAGAAGCAGCAGATGTTTAGTTTTCTTTGCTCTGAAGTTGTTAAAGTAACTTGTAAAAACAATTAGAGTTAAATGCAGACATTTACCTCGGACCAGCTCACATCTCATCAGCCTTTCTAAACAAAGAGATCAAATCTGGGTCAAACATCGCTCGTCATGAGATTCTGCTGAAACCTGCAGATGCTTTTCACAATCAATTGAACAGTATTCTCAATAAAACAAAACTGAGATTATTTCTGCTCCCTTACTTATTCCCTGTGCTTCCTCACACCCTTACAAAAATTTCCTGTGGTATTTGTATCTCATGTTTCCTGTGGTACTATACCACACGTTCCTGTAGTAACTTCCTGTGGTACTCGAGAGGTTTGTATGTTATTTTGGGACGTTTACCACAGGATTGTACCTCAGGCTCTGCGGTACTTTACCATACACTCGGTTGTACTTCTGTGGTACTTGACCATACAACTACAATATTCCAATTCAAGTTTGTTTTATTAAATAAACAAAATATGTAACAGTGAAATTTATTTTTCAGGTAAGGCACACCTTGGTAAGCTCAAACGACTAAAACGTCTTTTAACAAGGAATTTGTCAGATTCAGTAGGCATAGTTTTAGTGGTTTACTATCATCAAGACATTACTTTCTGAACAAATCTGAACATGTAAATAAGTTTATATAGATCATAGATCGACCTAAACAACATTACAAGTGTATCTGTCAACTTGGGGAGATCACTCACAACTATTTCACCAAATATACTTTGGCAGGTGCAAATATACCTGGTCGGCCGAAGTAAAGTTTGTCAAAAACACTGTATTTAAAGTTAATGCAAGCTGTAGGCCTATATTTTGTAAATATTACACATTGGACCAATTTCATTGTCTTCCAGCTGCGTGTCACGTGACTATTTTGGTCCAGTCATGATTGAGGGATCATGGAAGGTCTGAACTGAACCGTCAATTGGGTTGAATTGGGAAAGTAGTTGGCTTTATTCTCCTAGTCATCACATCAATAACAATGAAATTTCACTGTTAATAGTAGATTTGTCCCAATCTGTGTTGACTGAACACCGTGGCTATGGCAAAGTTAAACTCACCTGGAGGTCATAAATCCTTAGGATGTTCGCAGTGCCTCTGCTGTCTTGCCTGTCTGTGAGACTTTACTGCATTGACACAGTGTTATGATTATGATTTCAGTCAGGTAATAAATGGCTCAAGGACCATAAAGGCGTTATAATAAGGTAATAACAGCCTTTCACACAGTCTATAGTAAAAAGAGTTCCACAATCTCTTGATCAATGCCGTTAATTCAGGTATCAAAATCTGTGACAGTAGTAAATTGCTTCTTTTCATTTTAAAGTGTCATACACTGGGAAATGCTTTTGGCTCCTATAGAAGCAATGCACACAGGCAGGTTATTTATTCTGTACCGCTGAGGGAGGAAGAGACCCTTAACTTGCTTTTAATAATGAAGCCAAAACATCCCTGTATGGTCCTTATAATGCCTTTAACTCTAGTCTTTCAAATCTGTGCAGTATAAAAAGCATAAAGTCCAAATACCCTGAAATAATTAAAAGTAAAACAATACCAACCCTGATGCTGAGATATGCAGATTTTTAGATAATGTCATGTCACTCAGTAATCACTTTGATTCTGTGGGAGCAGATATAACAAACAATATAATTAATTCCCACAAGTCCAGTCAACAACATCATCATCAAATGCTGCTTTTTTCAAATATGATATTTTATAATTTATCTGACTCACCTGTACAGTAGCTGCTCTTGCAGTCAGGTGATTATGGGCATGATGAAATTCCTTCAGCAGCACTCTCTATAGTCCTTAAAGGGCACACAATACAAGAACACCATCTATTTATTAGGTTACAAAATAATGGTAAATATCTCTCACAAGCACGAGATATGGGCAGAGCTGAATGTTTCTAAGACTTAGTTACCAGTTTAATAATTACATCTACAGTAGTTAAAAAATAGTCTAATCAAACATTCCTGCCATAAATCCTTCCTTCATACAAATGATAATGTGCAGCGTTTTGCAAAATTACTAATAATAAGTATGATCATTTTGGAAGCTGCAGTTTGTTGTGCTGCTGTTGAAGTGTAGCACATGGACAGGTGTTTCTGTTATTACGTCCATCCCATTAATATCTGTGAGGCCGCGTTAAATAACAGAAACGCGTCTTGCATACAATACAGTTCACCTGTCCACATGTCATGACACCACATGATAAAATAGATTCATCAACAATGGAAAATCTCTACAGTAAACTCCTTTAAAAATAACGTTACAGCCGCTTGAGGCAACTAACGTTAGTCTCTGCAATAGAAGGGCTGAACGGTAACGTTAGGACTTTCTGAGTAAGGTTACATCTTACTACAAATACTTAGCTTATCAGACTTGACCGCAGAGCTTGACTGTCTCCACATTATACAGATAGGGCTTACATAACTACAGCACAAGTTACCGTTACCTCAGTGTTAGCCAGCTTAACTACAGTTAGCCTTTCTGTTAATATTACTGCACCTGACAACAGACAGCCGACATCTGATAAACTTTTTTACTTACCAGACCAAAGCGCAGGTATCAAGGAGCAGCTCCAGACTTTAAATAACATGTGGTTGACGACTGTCTGGCAAACGTTTCAGTCACTTGGATACATTAACGTTACTTGTAGCTAACGTTAGCAGAGCAGTAACGTCCGTTAACGGGCCTCCACATAACGGACTTAGTTGTTAAAGTAAATAAGTAAATAAAACAGTAAAAGTTGTGTTTGTGTGTAAATAAAAAATATATAAAATATAAAAATTCCCTAAAAATTAATATTAAAAATAAAAGTAAATAAATAAAACAGTAAGCGCGTGTGTGTGTGTCTGAAATTTAAATAAAATAAATAAATGAAACAGTAATGTGTTTGTATATATATTAATAGACAAAAAAATTATTAATAAAATAAAATAAATAAAAATCAGTTTCAAATGTGAAATTTAAATACAAAACATTTACTAAAATATCAAGCAATCAAAATAATAATAATTTGAAAATTAGTACAATTATTTATCAGTCTGAGTTTCCACTGGTTGGCTTCAGTTTGCGCCATGAGGAGAGATTTTGCAACAATTATTTGACATTTGACATTTATCTATATAGTAAAATATTTTAGTTGGATGTTTACAATTATATGAGAAGGAAAACTTGACAATTCAACAACAATTCAGTTTCAGGATATAGACATTCTTAAGTATTGTGTTTTGTATGTACATGTTACCCTGATATTGACACTGTTATGTGTTCTCTAAAATAAAATATAATAACTTACAATTGAGCTATAAATATTTACTCAGAAGCATTGATCCTTTTCTTTGGTACTATACCACATAGGACATGTACTGTGTGGTAAATGTATGGCTCTGGAACAGCCTGCCCGAGGAAATCAGGTCGGATGAGTCAGTAAACTCTTCAGTAAAGTCCCTTCTTAAAACATACTTTTATAGGAGAGCCTTTCCTGATCTTTCATCCATCCATCGTCAACCACTTATCCTGCGTACAGGGTCGCGGCTTTCCTGATCTTATTTGAATTTTACTTTATCCCTTTTATTTCATTCTATTTTACGTATTTTATATTTATCCTAATTGTGTATTTTAGTCTTTTCAATGTTTTCTTGTTTTTGAAAAGTGCTCTACAAATAAAGATTATTATTATTACAGTACCATAGGACATGTACTATGTGGTAAATGTGTGATAGATCTATGGTATAGTGTACCACAGGTTCTCTCTTGCATCGACTATTTCTTTGCACTTCTGAAGGCCGGCTGAGCGAGATCAAACAACTGGGTGTGTGTCTCACCCACTGAAACCAAGCTTTTGTCTTGTTAATCTGGAGGGCAATCCAAAGCATTTAACAGAGTACTTGTACTCCTGTTGTACTCTTAAACACAGGACAAGAATCGTGGGGCAAATAAGAGTTTGCAGCAGTGAGGTAATTGGTCATTCCAGCCAAGCAATCTATCCACCATAACATCAAACTACAAATCGACTCCTCAACCATCACTCCAACCAAGGTGGTGAGAAACTTGGGTGTCATGATTGATGACCGGCTGTCCTTTTCATACCATGTTGCTACTGACTCTTGGTCATGCCGCTTTTCTCTATACAACATAAGGAAAATCAGGCTCCTACCTCACTCAGTACGCCACCCAGCTTCTGGTACAGGCCATGGTTATCTCTCGCATCGACTATTGCAATGCCCTCCTAGCAGGTCTTCCAGCTTGTGCGGTGAAACCCTTAGAAATGGTTCAGAACGCAGCAGCGCGTCTGGTTTTTGATCAGCCCAAAAGGACTCATGTCACTCCATTACTCAATGACTCCACTGGCTCCCCGTGGCCTCCAGAATCAGATTCAAGTCACTAATGCTGCATACAGAGTGACTACTGGGTCTGCACCCATCTACCTAAACTCCATGATACAAACTTACGTTCCTTCTTGGCCGCTACGCTCCTCCAACGAACGCCGCCTGGCTCTGCCATCCCTTCACACAAAGCAATCCCAGTCCTGGCTACTCTCATCTGTGACACCACGATGGTGGAACGAGCTACCATACGCCATCAGAGCAGGGGCGTCCCTCTAACTTCAAGGAACTCTTGAAAACTCATCTCTTCCGAGAACACCTCTAACATGCACTTCCTGTGCTCTTCTTCTTCTATCCCCTACAATGATCTTGTATTGATTGCACTTTTTGTTTTGATTGCACTTTTTGTTAACTCTTACTTCCTTCCCTAGGTATCTACCCCATTGATGTGATATGTACTGTGAGCTCTTACTAGTATTTATTGCTGCTCTTACTAGTATGTATTGTCAGTTGTAGATCTGTAGTTGATGCTCTGTTGATGCTTGTATGTTGTTCCTCAAATGTAAGTCGCTTTGGATAAAAGCATCTGCAAAATGAGTAAATGTAAATGTACTGTAAGGTCGTACAACATGAATACCATAGGAACATTTTCTAGTACTACAGGACAGACCGACCACAGCAGGTCAGAATAGGTAAGCAGACCTCCTCCACCCTCATAAACACAGGAACCCCACAGGGCAGCGTGCTGAGCCTCTACACCCACGACTGCACCCCCAACCCCATAATCACACAGGCAGACGACACCACTTTACAGGAGCTGGGCTGGTTTGAGACAATGAGGGGACGGGCCGCAGGCGTGAAGTGGAACATCATGGCTGAGTTCAGGAGAACAAAGCAGAGAGTCCACCTCCCCCTCACACACACGGAGAAGCAGTGGAAAGTTTCATAAAGTTCCTCTGAGTCAATGTGTGAAAACAGCTGACATGGTCCTCCAACAGCTCACAGCTGGTTAACAAGGCCCAACAAAGACTCTTCTTCCTCACAAAGATGAAGCACACACACTGCTACCACAGACACCATTTAGAAATACAAAGACTGAGCATCTGTTGATTCATTATGTAACATTCACCTCTGTAAATGTGTTATTTTAATCTGTTTCAAAGTCCAGGACTTTTAGTTTACAGCTGTTTTCTAGTTCTGCTGTCATTTATTTGTTTTATTTTAATTACATTAACAGAAGCATTACGACACGTCATTGTACCTGAGTATAAAAACAATAAAGATCATTCAAATCTGACTTCAGTAAAATCATCACAGCAGTCTGACGCGCTGAACCAACTTCAGCAGCTACAGAGAAGCTGCTTTGTTTCAAACAGGCTGTGAATCTGCTGCCTGAGCAACGGTAACTAAGGGGCGGGGCGAGACGCCGTGACATCGCGAGAACACTCCGCGGGATCCCGCAGCGCTCCTGTATCTCAGCCTGAAGAGCTCCGAGACCAGAATCCAGACTCAGTCCAGGACAACACGGTCCACCAGTCACAGCGGAGACCTGCAGGACGATGGAGAACCAGAACCCGGACCGCAGGAGCCAAACAGCAGCCTCGTGCTCTGATAGCGCCGATGTTCAGGTCAGTGTTCATGACTTCATCACGAGACTAAAGACACGAGGAAGAGTCTCGAGGGTCCGTGTATCATCCGTTCATTCTGTTGTTAGAGATCAGAGCCTGAAAACCCGCTCCAGGGTTTGTGTTGACGTGGTTTGATTTCCAAAGTGTCTCCGTGATTCCTGTTTTCATCTTGAAGAGAGGAAGCTGAAAGAAACATTGTGAGTTTTCTTTCAGCTTCCTCTCTTCAAGATGGCGTTTCTCTTTTCTTTGTGCTGTGAGTTTTCCCGCGCGGCGCATGCGCGGTGCAGCCCGTGTTGTGTCGGGAGCGCGCAGCAGAAACAATTCTGGTGAAAAGTGAAGCAGAGTCATTATATTTCCTCGTGTGTTGGTGAGTTTATCACAGTGACAAACAGTCTGCCTGCGTTATTATTCTCTGAATGACCTGAGACAGGAACGAACATGAGCTGCAGTTACTTCAGCTGTTTCTGAAGTTACACAACAATTTATTTATTTTATCAGTTACATGCTTTCAATGGTAATCTAATACAACCTGCACAACAGCTTGATCAAAATGTGTGACAATCAGTAATCCTGTTAAATAATAGTGATCTCAAGTTTGACCAAAACAATCCTGATTGTGATCATTACCATAATCAAGCAGCTGTAGCTGCCATATAATGCAGTGGGTTTGATGACTGACCTGAATATTTTATTACAGCAGGCTGTAACTGGTGGTTGAATGTTTATATTGATACCATAGAAAGCCCCTTTATGCCCTGTCAGCCAAGCAAAAATTTCCTCACATTTCAATGATTTGTTTGACACATTGCTGTGAAGCTGGTTTTGTTTCTTTTCTGGAAAATGAACACTTTGATGATTTTGGGTTGGTTGACTGTCAGGGTCCAGATTGACAGGAGTTGCTGTAACTTCAAGTTATTTTATATCCCTTCTGGTTTAGCTTTGTGATCTGGTTGGAAATCTATGACACGACCCGCATAAGGTTTTTTTAAGACAAAGACCCCCTGATCTGCACATCCTCGTGTGTTGTGAGTTTATCACAGTGACAAACAGTCTGCCTGCGTTATTATTCTCTGAATGATCTGAGACAGGAACGAACATGAGCTGCAGTTACTTTTGGACCTTATTTGACGCAAGGAGGCAAATCATTTTAACAGCATATTACATACCGTTACATCACCAAGGTTCGAATTCAGTTAAATAAATTTGATATCTTAAACAATTGTGTTTGATACCTGATTTTAAGCCAGTTGGATATATTTTGTGTAAGTTAAGATAAGTTTATGTTCATGCTTGCTGGTGACTTGCTGAAAGCTGTCTGAACAGAAGAGGCCCCTATATTCATTATTTTCAGATGTTTGAATTAAATATTAAAAATTATTTAAATGCTCCGTATTTATATAGTGCCTTTCTAGTCTTTTCAACCACTCAAAGCAACCAGGGTCCAGGTTGACAGGCGTTTATGTGTTGCTGTAACTGCTCCACCTCAAGTTTATTTACATCCCTGGATTTATGATCTGGTGGACAATTTATGCAACACTCATGACACGAGTGAAGGATCCTACTCTCTGTTTTTTAATCATATTTAATTGGCCACGATACTGGGTTAGAGTGGTTATAGCCTAGACTACTTTTTTTTTGGTACCGGGATGGTGCTGTTCCAACAGGTTGATCTAATGCTGGACTGGGCCCGGCGCCACAAGGGGCCAGTTGTATTTTCTGCCCCCACCCCCACGGGCAAAATTTACCTGCTGTTTTTTGATTGTAGCCTAGACCTAGTTTTCCCCATACAATATTCAAGTCCCCCAGTCTTTTCCTAAAAGCATTTTCATTTTCGCTCTATTAATTTCTCACTCCTGTGTAGCTATTGCAAAACCTTCTACACAGGTATGCAGACTCGCTCAGCAACAAGAGCCTGATGGTGGGGAGGTGAGGACAGTGATGTGTCTTGGATTCATTCTGCATCTGACGGCTCATCATCTGACAGTGACCCACTTGCACAGAGTAAACATGCACAAACTGTGCTGTAGGCCTATTCATGTTCAGTTGCCATACAGGAAGGCCAGGCTGAGTAGACTTTGAGGGAGCCACACAGGACAACACAGTCAGAGGGTCTAAATTATTTCAGAATTAGTTTCCTCTGTCCTGTCAAGTTTATAACGTTTTGCTGCTCCTATACCCCACGATTGTTGTGATCACGCCACTATTTTTTGACTATGCCTGTGTTTTTCCCTTTGGAAGAGAACCCCGCTACATATATCATCTTGTAAGTGAAGCATGGCACACAACATCAGGGCTTGATCATTTTATTAGCACTGCAGATGCCCGTGCTGTTTCTCGATAAATGAAAATCCTGTATGTGTGAAGCTTCCATGTCTGATCATGTACCATTTGTTATGCTGTTTTCCTGAGATTGACCAATGAGTGTAATGGTGCCTGCAAAGCTAAACTGGGTTGGGCTAAGCTCACAAATGAAGATCTGTTGTTGCTGTAGGAAATCAGATGTTCTTTTGAGCAGTGTATATTTACCAAAAAGTGTAATTATGAGTTCTAATGAAACTGCTCATCGTGAAGCTCTCTGTGCTGTATGAGGCAAGTAGGCCATACTTAGTTTGATAAGGCTCATAACATCAAGCCAGGCTGAAGTTGGAATAACTTTGCAGCTGCACATAATGCGGACGCTAAGGAGGCATTTAAGTACGGCTGCACAATTTGGAGAGAAGGTCATATTAAGATTATTGTGGGCAATAATGCACTTTGTGATTCGATTATAATGGAACTAATGGTACTGTGAGTCTACTAATATATATAATATATATATAATAATTTGTTCGTTCAAGTTGAGAAATACAAAAATTTGTAACAATATTTATAACAGAACAAGGGGAGCGTGTTGTTCTACAGAAGAAACAAGAAACAGTCACGCACACTAAATAAGCAACACAGCACAGCCACAAGAGCAGGAATAATAACAATTAATTTAAATAAGAAAAGCAATTAATTTAAATAAGAAAAGCATCAGGAATAATTCTACCAGGGACAACCTAAATTTGTTTATGTCTGTGTGAGACTGTGTGGGTGAATGTGTCTGTATGTGTGTGCGCATAAGCCTGTTAAAGAATGTAGTGGTTAGTGAGAGTGCCACACCTACAAACCGGAGCACAGCCCTGCCCCGCACCCACACTGCACATCCCTAAAACTAACTATGTACCTCAGTATCCAACAACTGGCCGACAGAGAAATGGGGAAGCATGGATTCGAGGCCAACGAAGCAAAACAGGGACGCGTCAAACTTCTCTTAATATCCCACCACATTCAGACTGATTGGTCGGTTGACAAACAAAACTCAAACCCAATGTTTCCAGTGGCCTAAAAATACAGGAAGAGATAGGGTTGCACCATGCTGCGTCACTGAACAGTTATTAATATAATGTGATGTACAGATTAGACTTAAGTGTTACACAGCAATTTGGATTTGCAGCAAATAAATAGTAAACTTTTTCACAGGCATTTTGTATTAGATGGATATCGTGACGTATCACTTTAGGATTGTCAAACGCTATAAAAAAAATTTCCAGCCGACAAGACCTGATCAGCTGGAGTCATCACGCCTGCGTCGGAGGAACTGGATGTTTTAACGAGCTTTATTAGGACCCGAGCATGAACTGTGCAAAGTAAGCGCAATTTCTGGGGACATGTATCTTATGAAGACACACAAAAAAGCCTCAAGAACCCATATCCTAAACTCAACAGGAAGTCAACCATTTTGAATTTTACAGCCATTTTAGGATGATTTACACTCTCCGTACTTTAATGAACTCCTCCTAGGCATTTAGTCCGACTGACTTCAAATTTCTGCTGTGCCTTTTAAAGGCATTGAAGATGAAAAGTTAGTGCTATCTGAGTTTTCGTCAATGGGCGTGTCCGTGGCGTGGCGTCAAAGATCAACTCTTCGCCATGACACAGAAAGTTGTTGTAACTTCAGTGTACATGCTCACATCTGAACAAAACTTTACGTGCTTGATAACTCTCCCACCCCGTAGACATCTACACGCCAATACCGATTTATATTCATAGCGGCAAGTGCTATGTAGCTCCACATAGGGGACACAGGAAGTGACATATAACACCTTCATGCGGCGTCAGAACCACGTAGCAAATTCACAGCTGCAGAGCTCCAGAATATTCAACGCGGCCGGCTCAAGGCTGCTGCAGCTTCAGTGTTTTTCTAAGGGTCCCTGAGTCTTACAATATAGTTGAACTGAACGATTTATTCATGTCTGAAGTAGCATGGAACACGTAAGAAAACAAAAACCCCAAAAAGACAACATTCATAAACTCTGTCTCTTATTTCTTACCCAGAACAATACAGCGGTTCTCACATTTACTTGTAAACAACATTTAACAGTGCTGAATAACAACAACTTTATCTTTGTAAAATCGTGCATGAATGACCTTCGGTGTGATGGATACAGGTTTACACTGGTCTCATTAGTCAGCTGCTTCTAGGTAGCTCGCTCCACCATGACATCTCACTTACTGTCTTTCTCTCTCTGTTGCTATAGAAACGGAGAGGACGCGAGGGACTCCGTCACTGCTGTCACCACTGTGATAAATCCTTCACAACATCTGGACATTTAAAGAGTCATCAGAGAGTTCACATGGGAGAGAAACCGTACAGCTGTGACCAGTGTGGAAAAGCGTTCACTGCATTAGGTACCTTAAAAAATCACCTACGTATTCACACTGGAGAGAAACCTTACAGCTGTGACCAGTGTGGGAAAGCGTTCACTGCATTAGGTACCTTAAAAAATCACCTACGTACTCACACTGGAGAGAAACCTTACAGCTGTGACCAATGCGGGAAAGCGTTCACTGCGTTACGTATCCTAAAACATCACCTACTTATTCACACTGGTGAGAAACCTTACAGCTGTGACCAATGCGGGAAAGCGTTCACTACATCAGGTGAACTAAAAATCCACAGACGTGTTCACACTGGAGAGAAACCATACAGCTGTGACCAGTGTGGGAGATGTTTCTTTCGCTCAGATCACCTAAAAGCACATAAACGTGTTCACACTGGAGAGAAACCGTACCGGTGTGAACAGTGTGGGAAAGGTTTCACTCAGGCAGGTACCCTAAAACAACACTTACCTAGTCACAGTGGAGAGAAACCTTACAGCTGTGGGCAGTGTGGGAAAGCGTTCTTTACATCATGTGCCCTAAAGAAACACCTACGTATTCACACTGGAGAGAAACCGTACAGCTGTGGGCAGTGTGGGAGAAGTTTCGCTAAATCACGTGAGCTTTTGGTACACAGCCGTATTCACACTGGAGAGAAACCGTACCGGTGTGAACAGTGTGGGAAAGGTTTCACTCAGGCAGGTACCCTAAAACAACACTTACCTATTCACACCGGAGAGAAACCTCACAGCTGTGGACAGTGTGGGAAAGCGTTCTTTACATCATGTGCCCTAAAGAAACACCTACGTATTCACACTGGAGAGAACCGTACAGCTGTGACCAGTGTGG
>NW_024041150.1:51415524-51478047 GCF_014851395.1 Micropterus salmoides
TGAAGTTGGAATAACTTTGCAGCTGCACATAATGCGGACGCTAAGGAGGCATTAAGTACGGCTGCACAATTTGGAGAGAAGGTCATATTAAGATTATTGTGGGCAATAATGCACTTTGTGATTCGATTATAATGGAACTAATGGTACTGTGAGTCTACTAATATATATAAATATATATATAATAATTTTCGTTCAAGTTGAGAATACAAAAATTTGTAACAATATTTATAACAACAAGGGGAGCGTGTTGTTCTACAGAAGAAACAAGAAACAGTCACGCACACTAAATCAACACAGCACAGCCACAAGAGCAGGAATAATAACAATTAATTTAAATAGAAAGCAATTAATTTAAATAAGAAAAGCATCAGGAATAATTCTACCAGGGACAACCTAAATTTGTTTATGTCTGTGTGAGACTGTGTGGGTGAATGTGTCTGTATGTGTGTGCGCATAAGCCTGTTAAAGAATGTAGTGGTTAGTGAGAGTGCCACACCTACAAACCGGAGCACAGCCCTGCCCCGCACCCACACTGCACATCCCTAAAACTAACTATGTACCTCAGTATCCAACAACTGGCCGACAGAGAAATGGGGAAGCATGGATTCGAGGCCAACGAAGCAAAACAGGGACGCGTCAAACTTCTCTTAATATCCCACCACATTCAGACTGATTGGTCGGTTGACAAACAAAACTCAAACCCAATGTTTCCAGTGGCCTAAAAATACAGGAAGAGATAGGGTTGCACCATGCTGCGTCACTGAACAGTTATTAATATAATGATGTACAGATTAGACTTAAGTGTTACACAGCAATTTGGATTTGCAGCAAATAAATAGTAAACTTTTTCACAGGCATTTTGTATTAGATGGATATCGTGACGTATCACTTTAGGATTGTCAAACGCTATAAAAAAAATTTCCAGCCGACAAGACCTGATCAGCTGGAGTCATCACGCCTGCGTCGGAGGAACTGGATGTTTTAACGAGCTTTATTAGGACCCGAGCATGAACTGTGCAAAGTAAGCGCAATTTCTGGGGACATGTATCTTATGAAGACACACAAAAAAGCCTCAAGAACCCATATCCTAAACTCAACAGGAAGTCAACCATTTTGAATTTTACAGCCATTTTAGGATGATTTACACTCTCCGTACTTTAATGAACTCCTCCTAGGCATTTAGTCCGACTGACTTCAAATTTCTGCTGTGCCTTTTAAAGGCATTGAAGATGAAAAGTTAGTGCTATCTGAGTTTTCGTCAATGGGCGTGTCCGTGGCGTGGCGTCAAAGATCAACTCTTCGCCATGACACAGAAAGTTGTTGTAACTTCAGTGTACATGCTCACATCTGAACAAAACTTTACGTGCTTGATAACTCTCCCACCCCGTAGACATCTACACGCCAATACCGATTTATATTCATAGCGGCAAGTGCTATGTAGCTCCACATAGGGGACACAGGAAGTGACATATAACACCTTCATGCGGCGTCAGAACCACGTAGCAAATTCACAGCTGCAGAGCTCCAGAATATTCAACGCGGGCCGGCTCACACCCGGATGCGCTACAAGTGCGAGGGCCCGCCCAAGGCTGCTTGCAGCTTCAATGTTTTTCTAAGGGTCCCTGAGTCTGACAATATAGTTGAACTGAACGATTTATTCATGTCTGAAGTAGCATGGAACACGTAAGAAAACAAAAAACCCCAAAAAGACAACATTCATAAACTCTGTCTCTTATTTCTTACGCAGAACAATACAGCGTTTCTCACATTTACTTGTAAACAACATTTAACAGTGCTGAATAACAACAACTTTATCTTTGTAAAAATCGTGCATGAATGACCTTCGGTGTGATGGATACAGGTTTACACTGGTCTCATTAGTCAGCTGCTTCTAGGTAGCTCGCTCCACCATGACATCTCACTTACTGTCTTTCTCTCTCTGTTGCTATAGAAACGGAGAGGACGCGAGGGACTCCGTCACTGCTGTCACCACTGTGATAAATCCTTCACAACATCTGGACATTTAAAGAGTCATCAGAGTTCACATGGGAGAGAAACCGTACAGCTGTGACCAGTGTGGAAAAGCGTTCACTGCATTAGGTACCTTAAAAATCACCTACGTATTCACACTGGAGAGAAACCTTACAGCTGTGACCAGTGTGGGAAAGCGTTCACTGCATTAGGTACCTTAAAAAATCACCTACGTACTCACACTGGAGAGAAACCTTACAGCTGTGACCAATGCGGGAAAGCGTTCACTGCGTTACGTATCCTAAAACATCACCTACTTATTCACACTGGTGAGAAACCTTACAGCTGTGACCAATGCGGGAAAGCGTTCACTACATCAGGTGAACTAAAAATCCACAGACGTGTTCACACTGGAGAGAAACCATACAGCTGTGACCAGTGTGGGAGATGTTTCTTTCGCTCAGATCACCTAAAAGCACATAAACGTGTTCACACTGGAGAGAAACCGTACCGGTGTGAACAGTGTGGGAAAGGTTTCACTCAGGCAGGTACCCTAAAACAACACTTACCTAGTCACAGTGGAGAGAAACCTTACAGCTGTGGGCAGTGTGGGAAAGCGTTCTTTACATCATGTGCCCTAAAGAAACACCTACGTATTCACACTGGAGAGAAACCGTACAGCTGTGGGCAGTGTGGGAGAAGTTTCGCTAAATCACGTGAGCTTTTGGTACACAGCCGTATTCACACTGGAGAGAAACCGTACCGGTGTGAACAGTGTGGGAAAGGTTTCACTCAGGCAGGTACCCTAAAACAACACTTACCTATTCACACCGGAGAGAAACCTCACAGCTGTGGACAGTGTGGGAAAGCGTTCTTTACATCATGTGCCCTAAAGAAACACCTACGTATTCACACTGGAGAGAAACCGTACAGCTGTGACCAGTGTGGGAAAAGTTTCACAAAATCCAGTGACCTTATGGTACACAGCCGTGTTCACAGTGGAGCAAAACCGTACTGGTGTGGGCAGTGTGGGAAAAGTTTCTCTCGATCGGGTCACCTAGGAAGACACAGCCGTACTCACACTGGAGAGAAACCGTACTGGTGTGAAACATGTGGGAAAACCTTTTCTACTGATAGAAGCCTTAAACGCCACCAACGCATTCACACTGCTTAGTTTAGAAAAGTTTTCAGCGCCAAGTGAGCCGTTTCCTCAAGCCTCCTCTTCGTGCTGTCTTTGTAATAAGCCTGAATGTAAACCTCCTCGGGGTGGGGTGGGGGGTAATATAAGGTAAAGAAAAATATAGGCTTAAAAATATGGGGATTATTGGCAACCCACTTTTGCATTTTGCAGAGAAACAGAGAGAGAGATGTTATCTGGTATGACGTCAACAGACACACAGGAAGTGTTACATTATGAAGCGACAGTTGACGCACCACTGCAGTTGTCCCTCACGAACATTAAGTTTCAGTTTCGATCCACATGCGGCGCACTTGAAAACTGAATCACGGGCGACTTCATGACTTTTTTTCCTCTTGTGTCCGCGGGGTATTACATTTTGATTTTGAAATATAAGACTTTTTAAGACCTTAAAAGTCTTAAAGAGGTGGTATTATGCTTTTTGGTTTTTCCACTCTCCTTTGTTGAGTTATCAACATATTTATAATTAAAAAAGTGAAAAAACCTAAAGTCCAGCCCAAAGGGAGTTCCCATCTCCCACAGAAAACTCTGCTCTGAACCGCTTGAAAACAGCTTGTTTGTTTACGGTCTTTTCGCTGACCCGCACTTCTCTGCTTCTGATTGGCTAGTAGTCACTAACTAGAAACTGCTCATGTGTAACTCCCAACAAAGATCATTTAGAGACCAGATGTATCACTCCATAGCTAAAGTTTTGAAAATGAAACCATGTAAACCTGTTCTGGTACAACCTCTAAATAGGATTTTGAACCTGAAAATGAGCATAATACCACCTCTTTAAATTCACTGACGTTTGTGTTCTAGGTCTTAAATAATAACTAAACGGGGGTTAAGTAGTGTTGCAGGACGCACAAATGAAATGTAATTATACAGAAGGGAGGTGGTTCTCATGTTTTTATATTCATTTCTACAAATGTATAAAGTAGTAAAATAAGACGCAAGGCAAATTAACAGTTTTATCTGTAATAATTATGCAATCATATTAACAGTGTTTTCCTGCCAAAACTGCTAGGTACTGCGCCATGAATGTAAAATCCTTGTGGAGAGCATCTTAGCTTTTGGGGTTTGTTTAAAGTCTCCTCTAGATTTTCCTACTTATTATTTACAGATGTGGTAATAACAATGTTCCAGAATTACATGGAATTGCAGAACAGAAAAATACCATTTTCAGACACGAATGCGGGATTTGAAAAAGAAGACAATAACAAAGTAATGGCGCTGCAGAAGCAGCTGGTAGGTAACCACAGCTCAGTGCAGCAAAAGTTGAACATGTGATGTTGGTGGTTAAATAAATGTTTTTGTACAAGTTATTCATTGAAGCGGAATTTTTAAAAATAAGCATTTTATTAATGTTTGTTTCTACAAAGATCCATGCCCACATTTTTATTGTTCTGTATTCTTGTATTGTGATATTTTATTCTGTTTTATTCATTTTTATATGCAACATTTGTAGAAATCCTCAATAAACAGATGCCTCAATCATGCTCGTTGTTTGTGATTTTCTATTTGAGCCTGAAAGTGTTACCGGACGTGCCTACGAGTCTAAAAATGACACCAAGGGTTCTTGACCATTTTACTGGGGCACAGCACTTGAATTCTGGGTCATGTTCCCCAGTAAAAAGGGTCTAGCGGTACCTACGGACAACAGTAACTTTATATTCTGACCATCATGTATGGTATTTTGACTGCGTCTAAACAACCCTCCTCTCCCTAAAACCCTGCTGTTGTCACACAGTGAGACCACGAGGCTGTGAACCACCAGACACCCACGTTACCAAATTATTATGATACTCAAGTCAAGATACAATATTACTGCAATTTCAAACATATTGTGATATTCTACAATACAGGGTAAACGTACCCATTAAGCTCATGTACCCATTACATCACCAACTTTGAATTTAAATTATGTAATATTTTAATATTTAAGAATATATAATTATATTTGTACTCAATATCTTAAACATTTAATGATTGTCTTAAAATTACACGAGGTTTGTAGTAACAATCGGACAATTGAATGAGATATGAGTATCTGTTCCTGCTTGCTGGTGGCCTTTTTGAAAGCTGTCTGAAAACTGATCAGAACACGAGGCCTCTAAATTAATATTTTTCAGATGTTTTAACCTTTATTGTGGGTATGTATCACTTTTTAGTGCATAATTAAGAGATGAATGTTTAGAAATATGCAAAAGATAAAGTGGGACTGAGCCTCTTGCTAATTAGTGACATGAGCATCATGGCCAGTGGGCCGACATTTCTCAGTAGTGATCGGGTATGTTTCCCTAATGGTATCGCACGAAGGAGAACGTCACTGCAACAAGGGTAAAAAACTAAAACAAGCAAAGTGCAAACGCCTTTCGGCATTGAAACAGACTTCAGAAGTTTTATTTGGTTTTTATCAGAGCAGGCCTTCAAGCTGGGATTAATAATGCTCATCGATGTAATAGCGCTGTAATCCATATTATATATTTTTATTGTATTTTATTATTTATAGTTTATAGTTTGCAGCAGTATTTTATTTTTTTTATATATATTTATTTTATATTATTTATTATTATATTATGTGTAATTTGGAAGTTAAAAAATTGATGACTGATTTGGATGTTTACAAAAGTTCATAATAAACCAGCAGCAATTTAATGTTTGCATTTTTTTCCCCTTACTGTACTAGAAATAAACCGAACCATGAATTAAAATCAGAGGTACACACTGAACTGTGTGTTTTGTGTACCGTTACACCTCTAATGTACACTGAATATAATTATAAACGCAACAGTTTTGTTTTTTCCCCCATTCATCATGAGCTGAACTCAAAGATCTAAGACTTTCTCTATTTACACAAAAGGCCTGTTTCTCTCAAATATTGTTCACAAATCTGTCAAAATCTGTATCAGTGAGCACTTCTCCTTTGCCGAGATAGTCCATCCAATTCACATGTGTGGCATATCAAGATGCTGATCAGACAGCATGGGTATTGCACAGGTTAGCCTGGCCACAATAAAAGGCCACATTAGAAGCGTTGTCTGACAACCACCAGGTTTTTGTCAGCAATCCTCCATTCCTGTGCTGCATTTTGTAGGTCAGCAACGTTCACCCCGCTGTGACTTTTGTGTACTGCTCTAGTTTGGAGAACGTGAGACAGCAGTTGCCAGTCTTCTGTGAGATAATGAGATGTAATAGTCAGGTATGAATCCACTGTCCGCGGCGTCCATTAATCACAAGTTAATGCAACCCGTTCTGCTGTTCTCAAACTTTCCTCAACTTTAAGCTTCACTTCTCTGTAGAGCTTGAGTATGGCTGTGTCCGTGAAACAAATCTGTTCCAATGTCTTTAGCAAGAAACAAAAGCCCTCATTTTCCACAACGTTGTATGGACGCAGGTATTTGCACCACAAGTAGGTGATGGCCTGAGTTATTTTCTTTGCTCGCTCTGAATTGGTTGGCGGCTTTGTCAAACTAAGTGTGTCCAGTGTTGGTTGATTTTTTCCGTGGAGCTAATTTAGCATTAGCTGTACCGTGCTTGGCTAATGGTCTCTCTGGATGGTGGCTTGTGAGATGGGCCCTCATTTTTCTTGGTATTCCCATAGTATTTTATTTTCATCCCACACTCCTATGGCACCATCTAGAGGACTGAACATTTCACCTTAATGACTTTGAAGCTGAAGAAACAAACACTCGTCTGACAGCATCTCATATTCATTGTGTTCAACTTGTTATTATAATAATAATAATAATAAATTTTATTTATAATGCACTTTACATTTCAGGGAAATCTCAAAGTGCTACAACAACAAGAGGTTAAAAACAGTTCCAGAAAATAACAATCGCAATAAAACACCGTAACAAAAAATTTAAAACCATGACTGTTAAAAGGCCTTTTGAAATAAAAAAGTCTTTAGGCCCTTCTTAAAAACCTCCAGAGTTTGTGGGGCCCTTAGGGGCTCTGGGAGGGCATTCCAGAGCCGTGGGGCGACTGCCTGGAAGGCCCTGTCTCCCATGGTGGAGAGTTTAGTCCTTGGTTGGTGCAGGCAGTGGGTAGAGGTGGAGGAGCGGAGGTTTCTTAAGGTGGTGAGTGGGATGAGGAGTTCACTGAGGTAGGCAGGGGCAGTTCCATGTATGCACTGGTGGGTAAGGAGACAGATTTTATATTGAATTCTGTATTGAATGGGCAGCCAATGGAGGGATTTCAGGACTGGAGTGATATGGTCATATTTGCGCTTCCTCGTCAGGACCCGGGCAGCGCAGTTCTGAATATGCTGGAGCTTTTGCAGTCTCCTGCCAGGGATCCCGACGAGGAGGGCATTACAGTAGTCCAACCTGGAGGAGATAAAGGCATGGATCAACTTCTCAGCATCTAGTTGTGAGAGGGAGGGGCGGAGTTTGGCGATGTTTTTGAGGTGGAGGAAGGAGACCTTACAGAGGTGACGGATGTGAGTGTCGAATGTGAGATTTGAGTCAAGTCTGACTCCAAGGTTTGTAACAGAAGTAGACAGGGGAATGTGATGACCAAAAATGGATATACTGCTGAGGGAGGAGGACTGGGTTTGATGTGGAGTACCGATCAGGATGGCTTCGGTCCTGATGTTCCAGCTCTTCAGTGACGTTCGGCTGTACAATGTTAACACTGAGTGAGATATTCAAACCAGATCCTCCATGTTTAAATAAATAAGATATCAGATAAAAAAAAGTATCCAAAGAACACTGTACAATATAAAGTAACAGGTGAATCTGCTGGATGCGGATCTGACAGGAAATCACTGAGGTTTAATTACTGGATGAGCAGATTTTATTTGTTATTGAACTTTTATGACTGTTGAAGTCATTATAAATTTTAGATTTAAAAATCAAACTACATATTTAAAGCATCAAGTTTTAGTTGTTTTTCCTGAGTCTAAACAGACATAAAAGTCAGTCTGGCTTTAGTTTCACCGAGCAGATGTTGTTTTACAGCAGCAGATACTGAAAGGAAACAATTCAAACCATTAAAAACACACATGTACAGGTATTCTCAATGATAAAGTCAGTCTGCTGACGTTAAACTGTGGAGAGATTAGAAAACCAAGTCAAGTTAATGACCTCAGTAATGTAGAGTGGATGAAACTAAATATAAACCACATGTGTGGAGAGCAGATCTCAGTGGACTCAGGTCCAGGCCTGCAGACAGGAAACACAGTCAGAAATGCTTCAGTAGCTTGTCTATGAAGATTCTCAGTCATCCAGGTCATAGTTATCCAACGAAGGTTAAAATCAAGGGCAACTGGACTTGGTTGAAGCTACTGGAAGACGTTTCGTCCCTCATCCAAAGGACTTCTTCAGTTCTGACTGACTGGCAGGGAAACTCAGCTATTTAACCTCAGTGGGGTCGTTGTCATCGATACCGCTGGTTCGTTAGTTTTCCTGGTTCCTGGTCGTTAAGACTACCTGTGGCCAAGACTGAACGACCATCGTTGGTATCTTCACCTGAGGCCAATATGTTACGTTTGTTGAGTTTCCTGGGAAGTGATGAAAGGACAGCATTGTAAGTGGGGGATAAGTGGTGGCGTAGACCCCCTCCCCTGTTCAATGACGGCTTCTCAACCCTGGTGTAGATGGCTTCCTTGACACCTCTTTCAAACCATCCATCTTCTCTGTCTAAAATGTGCACCTGGTGGTCCTCAAACGAGTGTCCTCTGTCCTTCAGATGTAAGTAGACTGCAGAGTCTTGACCTGAGGAGTTGGCCCTTCTGTGTTGAGCCATGCGTTTGTGTAGTGGTTGTTTAGTCTCCCCAATATACAGGTCTGTGCATTCCTCACTGCATTGGACCGCATACACTAGATTGCTTTTCTTGTGTTTGGGTGTGCGGTCTTTGGGGTGGACCAGCATCTGTCTTAGTGTGTTCTTGGGTTTAAAAAACACAGGGATGTTATGTTTGTTAAAAATCCTCCTGAGTTTCTCTGATACTTCAGACATGTATGGAATCACAATGTTGTTGCGTTTGACCTTCTTTTCCTCCTCCCCTGTAGTTTTGTTCTTCTTGGATTTTGTGGCTGTTTTCACAAAGGTCCATTTAGGGTATCCACAGGCTGTAAGTGCCCCCTTCAGGTGTTTCTGTTCCTTCTCTCTGGCTTGGGCGCTTGTTGGTATGTTTTCCGCTCTGTGGTGCAGTGTTCTCAAGACCCCTAGCTTGTGCTCCAGTGGGTGGTGGGAATCGAACAGTAGGTATTGGTCTGTGTGTGTGGGTTTTCTGTAAACACCAATCTGCAGGCTCCTGTCCTCTTCAATGTGTACAGCGCAGTCCAGGAAGGCCAAACTGTTGTTGTGAACATCTTCTCGTGTGAACCTGATGTTACTGTCCACAGAGTTGATGTGTTCTGTGAAGGCTTGCACTTCCTGGCTTTTGTCGTCCACATATCTGTACCAGTGGCTCGGTGCTGTTCCTCTGAAGGAGTTGAGGGCTTTATTCTCCACTTCTTCCATGTAGATGTTGGCCACAATCGGGGATACCGGTGAGCCCATGGCACAGCCATGCTTCTGTCTGTAGAATCCACCGTCATAATGGAAATAGGTGGTGTTTAGACAGAGGTCGAGTAATTTACAGATTTGGTCAGGGCTGAGGCTAGTTCTGTTGTCCAGGGTGTTGTCTTGTGTTAGCCGTTTCCTAACGGTTTCTACTGCCTCTATGGTGGGGATGCAGGTGAACAAAGTAGTCACGTCATAGGATACCATGGTTTCATCTGGATCCAGTTTTAGTCCTCGAACTTTGTTTACAAAGTCAATAGAGTTTTGGATGTGGTGAGGCGTGTTTCCCACCAAAGGAGCTAAGATGGTAGAAATGTGTTTGGCAATGTTGTAGGTGACCGAGTTAATGCTGCTGATTATCGGCCTGAGTGGGGCTCCTTCTTTGTGTATCTTGGGTAGTCAATAAATATATGGAATGGCTTCTCCAGGATACAAACGGTAATATTGTTCACGGGTGATGGTGTTGTCCTTCTGTAACTCTCAGCTTTTTAAATCTCCTCACCTGCCCCAAGTCTTTCATAGAGGTCATCAAGGAGTGAAATGAGGCGCTCGCTGTTGTACGTGCCAAAGAGGAGTTTATAATTTTTATTTTTCAGGTGCATCAGTATGTTACAAATATTCAGGTTTAATTTACGATAATTTGTGTTTTCTTTGTTTTCCACACTGACTTCTGCTGGGACCGAGTGGAGAGTCTCAGTTTTGAGAAATGTGTGTGAGCAGCTGTAGAAACTGTAAATGGTAGCTCACTATCACTGCTGTGTGTGTGTGTGAATGACTCTTTGGGTGGAAGCAGCATATAAATACAGTCAGACAGCCAGCAGGTGGCAGCACAGGAGCTTCACTTTGTTCAACAGAAGATTATTTTCAATTTGAATTCTGATCTTTGACTCACAGGAGGAGAAAAGGAAACATTTATAGGCCTCTCAGGTTTGTGTTGCTCTGTATGTTTGTGCTGTATGTTTGTGCTGTTTGTATGTTTGTACTCTGTGCTTTAATACCCGCTGCGGTATATATATATACATATATATACCGCTGCTGCTACGAGATCCTCCCCAAATATTATTCCCAACTGCAGTATTTATTTATTAAGTGAGCATCACATCAACATGTTGTTATATTTCTAATTTCTTCTGTATTAACTGAGACTAAAGAGGTTTGCAGGCTGTTTTGCAGGCTGTTTTCCTTCAGTGGCTTTGTGTTTGCATCTGTTTGGGCTGCTCATTAATGCAGCTGAATAGCCAGCTGATGTCCACATATTCAGCTCTCTGCCTCCAATTCAAGCTGATCACCTGAAGAGAGGTGAAAATGCGCATCAGTCGCCTTTTCAAGCAGCTGATACCCATTTGAATAGAGAGCCAACCTGGACAAACACACGATGGCCCGTTAAGTGAACAAACAGCTTCACTGTGATGTTAATGATGTGTTTGGACTCTCTTAGCTGCAGAGAGAAGCAGCAGATGTTTGTGAACAAACACTTCATTAAAAATCTGCTTAAAATTGTTATGATTTTTCTAATCATAGATTTAAGATGGTAAATAAAACACATGAAGTCAGAGGACTGAAATCACATCATTACACACTTAGTTTATTTAACTATTTGTTTTAGTTTTTGCTTAATGATGCTGTTTTTACCAACAATAGTGCATTAATGATTACTGACAAATGTAGATTGGAAATGTTCCAGAGTTTGTCCTATTTAAAAATAATTATCGACCAGACTCTCAACCTGGGCTTTGGTTTGTCTTTGTGATCATGGGTCACGGACCGACCACAGCAGGTCAGAATAGGTAAGCAGACCTCCTCCACCCTCATAAACACAGGAACCCCACAGGGCAGCGTGCTGAGCCTCTACACCCACGACTGCACCCCCAACCCCATAATCACACAGGCAGACGACACCACTTTACAGGAGCTGGGCTGGTTTGAGACAATGAGGGGACGGGCCGCAGGCGTGAAGTGGAACATCATGGCTGAGTTCAGGAGAACAAAGCAGAGAGTCCACCTCCCCCTCACACACACGGAGAAGCAGTGGAAAGTTTCATAAAGTTCCTCTGAGTCAATGTGTGAAAACAGCTGACATGGTCCTCCAACAGCTCACAGCTGGTTAACAAGGCCCAACAAAGACTCTTCTTCCTCACAAAGATGAAGCACACACACTGCTACCACAGACACCATTTAGAAATACAAAGACTGAGCATCTGTTGATTCATTATGTAACATTCACCTCTGTAAATGTGTTATTTTAATCTGTTTCAAAGTCCAGGACTTGTTTTCTAGTTCTGCTGTCATTTATTTGTTTTATTTTAATTACATTAACAGAAGCATTACGACACGTCATTGTACCTGAGTATAAAAACAATAAAGATCATTCAAATCTGACTTCAGTAAAAACAATGTGATTTTGAGGCGACAATGATTCCTATTAAAGTTTCGAACTTCCACAAACTACTTCTTCAATACTGGAAAATTATATTTACCCACAACTTTTCTCCCTGTGGATCCACTCTGTGGAATAACAGGGTTATTACAGTTAACAGAAAATCACTGTTAAAGATTGATTGGTATGAGAAAAGGTGTTTGTGATATATTATCTTGAGTCTTGTAATTAATGAATTTAACACATGATTTAAAAAAAAGTGTAATAACACATTTATTAGTGATAATTTTTTTTCTAAGGTTTTTTTATATATATTACGACAGAGGACTGTGTGTACAGGTTCCAAGTATTGAAACCGTGTCCATAGATGAACCACATCTCAAATTCATCAAACGGCCCATCTCCCCCAAAATCAAAGGAACTCACTGAAGAATAAATCATAAAAACCAATCCAGTTGCTGATTTCTTAAAAGAAGGTTCAAATTTGAGATAGCGCCCTGTGTATTTTGAGAGGCAGCTGAGGAGGAGAGCTGGGAATACATGGTTTTTTGTTTGTTTTTAAATGTCCCATGTCAAAAAACTTCTGGTCTGATCTACATAATTAAGATTGATGATTTCCTGATTGGGGCGGCACGGTGGTGGTTAGCACTGTCACCTCACAGCAAGAAGGTCGTGGGTCCAAACCCCAGGTTGCCCCGGCCCTTCTGTGTGGAGTTTGCATGTTCTCCCCGTGTCTGCGTGGGTTCTTCCTCCCACCGTCCAAAAACGTGCAGGCTAGGTTGATTGGTTACCCTATATTGTCCTTAGGTGTGTCCTGCGATGGACTGGCGACCTGTCCAGGGTGTACCCCGCCTTGCGTCCGATGCCCCCGCGATCCTGTACGCAGGATAAGCGGTTGACAATGGATGGATGGATTTCCTGATTTTGGGACAACGTAGATCCATCCTCATCTGATCTATATGATTGTTCTGATGGGTAAATATCATATCCATGGTAGTAAGTGGAAATCTCCTAAGCCTTATTTTTCATGGTTTGTGAACGATTTTAAACTCTCCCCTGCATTAAACTCTGCGCCTAAACAAGGCTTTGTTTTGTTTTCTATAGCCGTTTTGCCTAAGTAGTACCCCCTCCTTTTCTTTTCTTTTTATCTATGTATTTTCTGGATTTGTAAGGTTTTTTTTCTTCCTGTACGAGAGTTTTGAATGTAATCTTGTCAATAAAAAAAGGAAACATTTATAGGCCTATCAGGTACTGTGCCTTGCAAAAGTTGGCTTTTTAACCTATTTTGTTACATTACAGCCTTTAGTTCAATGTTTTTTTAATCTGAATTTTATGTGATGATCAGAACACAATAGTTGGTGACGTGAAATGAGAAAAATATATACATAAAACTATTTTTTTGACAAAGAAACTGAAAATTTGCATGTGCATATGATGCATTGTTTTATTTGAATGACATTAACAGAAGCATTACGACACGTCATTGTACCTGAGTATAATAACAATAAAGATCATTCAAATCTGACTTCAGTAAAATCATCACAGCAGTCTGACGCGCTAAACCAACTTCAGCAGCTACAGAGAAGCTGCTTTGTTTCAAACAGGCTGTGAATCTGCTGCCTGAGCAACGGTAACTAAGGGGCGGGGCAAGACGCCATGACATCGCGAGAACACTCCGCGGGATCCCGCAGCGCTCCTGTATCTTAGCCTGAAGAGCTCCGAGACCAGAATCCAGACTCAGTCCAGGACAACACGGTCCACCAGTCACAGCGGAGACCTGCAGGACGATGGAGAACCAGAACCCGGACCGCAGGAGCCAAACAGCAGCCTCGTGCTCTGATAGCACCGATGTTCAGGTCAGTGTTCATGACTTCATCACGAGACTAAAGACACGAGGAAGAGTCTCGAGGGTCCGTGTATCATCCGTTCATTCTGTTGTTAGAGATCAGAGCCTGAAAACCCGCTCCAGGGTTTGTGTTGACGTGGTTTGATTTCCAAAGTGTCTCCGTGATTCCTGTTTTCATCTTCAAGAGAGGAAGCTGAAAGAAAAACTCTCTTTTCTTTGTTCCGGGATTTTCCCGCGCGGCGCATGCGCGGTGCAGCCCGTGTTGTGTCGGGAGCGCGCAGCAGAAACAATGCTGGTGAAAAGTGAAGCAGAGTCATTATATTTCCTCGTGTGTTGGTGAGTTTATCACAGTGACAAACAGTCTGCCTGCGTTATTGTTCTCTGAATGACCTGAGATGAGCTGCAGTTACTTCAGCTGTTTCTAAACAACAATTTATTTGGACCCTTGTTTGTTTATTATGTCTCAGCTATGAGGCCACGAGGCATCAGTCGAGTGAAAGTAACCAAGTGCAACCTGCACAACAGGCTGTTCAAAAATACATTTTAACACGATACTGTCTCCCTGATTCATAGGTGTTTCCAGACCCCTTTACTGGGTCACGTGCTCCTGTATTCATGCGCTGCGCCCCCCGTAGTTAAGACCCCTTGGCATCGTTTTTGGGCGTGTAGGGCTCCGCGGTGAAGTTAGCAACAAGACGGTGATTATCTGTGTCTCAGTCAAGGTTTAATGTTCGTTACAACCAGGGGCGTTTTTAGGATCTTGAAACATTGGGGGCTTAGCCCAGCCCATAAAACTTCATATCTACACATATAACACATAATAATTGACCCTCCACCAAGCAGTAAAGCAACAGTAAACATCCTCTACTTATACGGCACGACAACACTGTAAACTGTGTCGTGTCTGCTAAATTGTAACGTCATGTGTCTAAATCAAATAATATAACAACAAAAATGCGACAGTATGAACAAGGGGGTGTGGTAGTGCTCCCCCAGAAAACTGTGACACTTAATTTCCTGCATTCTAGTGTTTTTCTGCACCAATTTCTGCCTTTTCTGCATCAGTTTAGTGTGGAAATTATTTATGTAAAGGGACACAAAACTCAGGTAGCTCGCAAGGGGGCTGTATCTTTGTTTCACTGCTGCCTTTAAAGAACTTAATGGCTGGCAATTCTGCCTTCAGATGTTATGACTGACTACTCGTTTGATCGTCCTTGTTGCTGAATTGTGGTGAATATTTAAGAACATTTTATGACCTTGTAACTGATTATCTGATTTTAAGAAAGGTATAATAAAATAATTTAAAATCTAAAATTGTAACAGAATATAATGCAGAGCAGCTCTCAGCTTTGTTTCTTCTGTAGATCAACTTTTTATATCATTACTGCTGAATCAACAAACAGGCAGACGTGACTGATCACGTTTTAATTCAGTTATAAACTCCTGGACTTTAACAGCTCCTGTGTTTTTAGCAGGTTTTCTGCTCATGTTCAAAGTTCTGCACGTTCAGAATCGGGTTCTCTGACATTTCCATGATGGTGTGGGGAGTCTTACATTTTTTGTTGTGCAGAATTTTTAAGTAGCTTATTAAAATATTCCTGCAAATGCAGTGAAGAATCTGTAATTTAGCCATTTTTACAATTATTTGCCTTTTTAAATCTCCATGAAGGTGTTTATAAGATCACTTTAAAATATCACTTTTCTTGCCCAGCCAACTTTTGTTACCTGTGCCTTTTATGATGGATCTAAATAATCTTCACAACGCAAAGAATTATTGTGGCAGATCGAGAGCAGCCCGTTGTTGAAGCAGGTTAACCTACGTACAGAGGAAGCTGTGCGTCATATGTAAAACCCAACAGGACCGTTTTATCCCACATATTCTCTTGCTTTCTCTTGCTCGCTCACATTTGCTCTGCAGAGGCTAAAGATGCCTTTAATGCGCAAAAGTGAACGTTGCCGACTGGTGAAAGAGCGACGCAGGCTGGTGAGCGCTCACTAGATTGCAGTTGTATTAGTAGAACATAAAGCCTTAAACTGAAAAGATATTTGCCTGATTTTCTAATTAATTCTCCTATGAGCCAGCTCTGACATCGTCTGAGATCCAGGGCTTTTCAAAAAAGTCTAACGACGCCGCTGGTTACAACTCTGGACTAACGCAGGATGGAAAGCAGAGGATTCACAGTGACTAACATGTTGATTAGTGGGTCAGACTGGGCAATAAAGTAAATAATAACCATCATGTAATCAAGTAAATTTCCACCCCTGGGAGGGAGGATTGTAGTGAGAGCACTGCGGTGTCAGGTGTGCAGCAATGGCACATTGTTTATACGGCTCACGGGTCAGGTAGGAGGGGCCCCATGGCAGAATTTCCCCCGGCTCTTGTGGTGACCTAGGTATGTGTGCTTATGCTCGGTCAAAGCACTTTCTGACATGGCAGTGACAAAATAATTGCCTATTTCTGATACCTGTATTGGCCAAAGTGAATTAGTGTGATTTAGTAAATGGCTGCTCCACTTCTTCTGCTCTAACCACCGGTATACCCAGGAAGTTAAAGTTAGGCGCTGCTGAAGAGCTACTGCCCCGTTTTCGTCCATCACAAGAAAGCATCTCTTGATGCCATAGAAAGAGCCCCTTTATGCTTTGGACACACATTTCAGTTGTGAAGCTGGTTTTGTTTCTCTGTAGTCTGGACCTTGTCTGGAAAATGAGCTCTTTGGTTTTTGGTTGGTTGGCTGTCAGGGTCCAGGTTGACGGGAGTTTGTGTGCTGCTGTAACTGATCCACCTCAAGTTTATTCATCATTTGTGATCTGGTGGACAATGTCAGCCAACAGTGTTTTAAAGCTAGAGCTGGGTATTCCCTGTGTTTCCTCCAAGAACATTTTACATATCATCTTGGGCCATTATTTTCTCATTAACAGTTGGAAAAGCTAGAGCAAATAATAAACAAACACTCAAAGATGGGGAGGAAGTACAACCTTTAGATCTGGGGAAAGATATTTGGTTGGTTATGATGCTCTCCACAGGGATTTTACATTTATGGCGCAGCATGTTTTGGGCATCACCCCCTAAAAACCTGTTTAATATGACCTCAGAATCATTATAGAAACGACTGTTCATGTTTGCCTTTTGTGTCTTCATTTTACAGCTTCTGACATTTATCTGTAGACATTAATATAAAAAATAGGCAACATGAGAAACCAGCTCCCTTCTGCACATTAAAATCCAAAAAGAAACGTCTCTTCATTCGCTTAAAAGGACTAGTTTGCATCACTAATTTGCTTTACTAACCTCAGCTCCTCCACAGTCACCACCTTTTCCCAACAACCACTTTTTCAGACTCATCTGAAAACTGAAAAATAATTTAGGATGTACCTGTCTGTAGGCTACAGGACAGAACTGTAGGCTACACCAGTTTACTCTAAGTTTGTACCTGATGGTTTCAATATTGGACAAGTAGGCAGCAATAAATTACAGCTGCCAGTTACTTTCTATAAATTGAGCTAATGTTCAGTTACATAGCAGCCAAAAGACGCAGCCTACTCTATAAGATTTCCTGCTCAGCTGCACAGTCTTAGGGGGAGGGGAGCTGTTAGCTAGCTTAGCGCAAACCGGCTTCATTTTTCCAGCAGTTGGGGAAACAACAGTCACTTTTCTTGGTCTTGAGAAGCCAACACACAGTAACCGACACATACATTTACTGCCAGAATATTTTCTTCTGCTCGTGTTCACCGTCAATTTCTGCCGTTCGGACAATCAAACACTCGCTACGCGCCTCCCGATTTAGAGTTACGGTGCACGTAGATGTCGTTTGAAGAACGAGTAGAGGAAGTGTTGCTGTGCTCGCACAGCGTGTGAGTGAAAATTAGTAGCGCACTGATATGATAATGACTGTGGGAATTTTTAGTAGCGGCGGCCACAATCCAGCAGCGGTGCACCACCGCTCTTGAATGCATATAGGGGAAACATTGACATAAAAATATGTTTCTGTATCGATATTTTGAGAACAGCCCTATTTAAATCCTTGTTCCATGTGCCCTTTCTATACTTTGAACACCTGCCCTTCCAAAGGTGTCTGCACGGCCCTGACCATTTGTTATGTTGTCGATAGTCTTCCTGAGATGACCAACGAGGATAATGGTGCCTGCAAGGCTAAACTGGGTTGGGCCAAGATCACAAGTGAAGATGTGTTGTTGTGCTGTAGGAAATCAGGCGTTCTTTTGAGCCGTGTCTATTTATCAAAAATTGTATTGACACTGCTCATTGTGAAGCTCTGTGCTGTGTATGATTGTATTGTGGGAGCTCTGTATGAGGCAAGTAGATCACACTCACTCTGATAAGGCAAGATGTATTATAATTGCATTAAAGAATAACTACTTTATGTTGTAAAAAATTGCAGCATGAATGACTTCCGGTGTTGTGATGGAAACAGGTTTATACTGGTGCCATTAGTGTCAGCTGCTTCTGGATATCTCGCTTCGCCGTGACCTCTCACTCACTGTCTTTCTCTCTATATGTCTGTCTGTTGATTTAGAAACGAAGAAGAAAAGAGGCACTCAAACGTCTCTGCTGTCAGCACTGTGGCAAATCCTTCTCAACATCTGGATCTTTAAAGATACATCGGATGCTTCACACTGGAGAGAAACCGTACAGCTGTGACCAGTGTGGTAAAACGTTCACTCAGGCAGGTAACCTAGAATCTCACAGACGTGTTCACACTGGAGAGAAACCGTACAGCTGTGACCAGTGTGGGAAAACGTTCACTCAGGCAGGTAACCTAGAATCTCACAGACGTGTTCACACTGGAGAGAAACCGCACAGCTGTGACCAGTGTGGGAAAACTTTCACTCAAGCAGGTAACCTAGAATCTCACAGCCGTGTTCACACTGGAGAGAAACCGTACAGCTGTGACCAGTGTGGGAAAGCTTTCTCTCAATCAGGTCACCTAAAAAAACACCTGTGTGTTCACACTGGAGAGAAACCGTACAGCTGTGACCAGTGTGCGAAAACTTTCACTCAAGCAGGTAACCTAGAATCTCACAGACGTGTTCACACTGGAGAGAAACCGTACAGCTGTGACCAGTGTGGGAAAGCTTTCTTTCAATCAGGTCACCTAAAAAAACACCTATGTGTTCACACTGGAGAGAAACCGTACAGCTGTGACCAGTGTGGGAAAACTTTCTCTCAAGCAGGTCACCTAGAATCTCACAGCCGTGTTCACACTGGAGAGAAACCATACAGCTGTGACCAGTGTGGGAAGGCGTTCATTACATCAGGTGAACTAAAAATCCACCTACGTGTTCACACTGGAGAGAAACCGTACAGCTGTGACCGGTGTGGGAAAACTTTCACTCAAGCAGGTAACCTAGAATCTCACAGACGTGTTCACACTGGAGAGAAACCGTACAGCTGTGACCAGTGTGGGAAAACTTTCACTCAAGCAGGTAACCTAGAATCTCACAGACGTGTTCACACTGGAGAGAAACCGTACAGCTGTGACCAATGTGGGAAAGCTTTCACTCAATCAGGTCACCTAAAAATCCACCTACATGTTCACACTGGAGAGAAACCGTACAGCTTTGACCAGTGTGGAAAGCTTTAACTTCATCCAGTCACCTACAAAGGCACCGACGTGTTCACACTGGAGAGAAACCGTACAGCTGTGACCAGTGTGGGAAAAGTTTCACTACATCAAATCAACTAAAAATACATCAACGTGTTCACACTGGAGAGAAACCGTACTGGTGTGAACAATGTGGGAAAATGTTTGCTCAAATCAACTAAAAATACATCAACGTGTTCACACTGGAGAGAAACCGTACTGGTGTGAACAATGTGGGAAAATGTTTGCTCAGAACATGAACATATTTCAGAGCCAAGTGAGGTGTTTCCTCCTGCCTTCTTGATTCCTGATTAGGAATGCGGTGATTACCAGATTTCACTATTAACCGCGCTGAAACATCAGGACTAATTTGTAAAGGCTCCGCTACATCAAGTGTTTCTCTTGTGGGGAACAAAACTGTTGCGTGCTTATCAGAGACATGGAAGCTACTACTGTACACTGGTTAACTCTGGCATAGAGACCAAACTATGAAGCTTTATTTCCACCAAAGAAACAGCAGTTTTGGGGTTAATCGGTTGCTGCTTAAGTAGCTAATACCTACATCAAATTTGATGTAGCTCGCGCGCACTCCGCTGTCAAATTAGTTTAACATTTTTGCGCTGAATCCAGCTTCCATGCTGCGTAAATCGTGTCAAATGAACACACTTTTTATAGATGTGATATATCAAGTAGCTAACGTGGTTTTCTAGAAAACAATTTATCAAATGATATGATTCAATATGAAGAGTTTTAAAAAGACCAGTTGAACTTTTACATAGAAAATGCTAACAAAGATGAAATTTTTGCAATCTGCGTTTGCCAGACTTACATTTCCATACATTTATTCATTTAGCTGACGCTTTTATCCAAAGCAACTTACAATTGCTATACATGTCAGAGGTCGCACGCCTCTGGAGCAACGAGAGGTTAAGTGTCTCACAGTGGGAATCGAACGCGGGTCTCTCACACCAAAGGCAAGCATCCTATCTATGCGCCACCACAACCCACACTTGTTATAAAATAGACAAATAATAATTTTGATATATCTTATTCAAGATTGTTTTGAACATTTATTTAAAAGTATGGTAATTGTTATAACAAATTGAAGTAAAATCATAAGTTTAGACAAGTGTCTTGCTTTAATTAATAAGTGGAATATTTGTTAATGAACTCTTTGTTCATGTGATATAGTTTTATTCCACTACATTTACTCCTGTAAGAAATGATTCAAAACTTGAAGTTTAACTGCTAGCGCAGTATGCGATACCCCACCTTTATGACGCAGAGAACGACACATGAACGAACAACACAGCAAGTAATGTGACGAACGTTAGCTAGGTTGTTTGTTAGCAAACTGTCGCTACTTGCTGCTGCAGAGCTAACACGAGAGACGTGGAGTAGCACAGCAGCTCCAGACAGCGATACAACTCTCCTGCTACTATAGATAACGTCACAACAATGTAAAGTAAGATGAATGTCGGTGGGCAAGTCGTTAACTTGACCTGACACGCATCATGGCTGGAATCAGAATAATTCTTCAGCCAATGCATCAGGCTTAGTTGTCATCCCATGACCTCAGTATGACGCTGGTAAACATGTATTCAGCTGGAGATGGTATCCTCTGTCTATGTTCAAAGAGGCTCAGGAGTCAGATGTGAAAGTCCTCCTTGATCTTTCTCCGGCCATCCACTGAAACCTGCTCCGTGACCTTTGACCTCTTCCCAGTCGATGCTGTGAGTGGTTCAGGTCTGGTGTTCACAGGCAGACAGTTCCCTTTCTGTCACATGTGATGCCAAACACCTCTTCAGTCTTCCTACCAGCAGAGATCTGAAGTTGTTGGATGGTTTGTAACTTAAAGGCTCTGGATGTTGTGACAGTCCAGCCATGTAAGGGAGTCCCACTGGGAAGTCCTGGTTTAAAGTTTGAGGATTGTCGTCACCCATGCAGTAATCCATCTACGAGTCGACAACTGGAGAAAAATCAAGGAGATTCACCTCTGACACCAGAGAGCCTCTGACAGAGACAGAGGTTACCATCTCCAGAGACAGAGGTTACCATCTCCACCTGAGAACATCCGCCTGTTATCATGTGACTGTGCTGGACTAGAGTCATGTGATGACGACTGAGGAGGTTCAGTTTGCTGAAGAAGGCCATGGGATGTGGTCAAAAGCTCCAACAAAGAGGTAGTGTGTAAGGCTTGAGTTTAGACTCATTTATTACAGATGTGTTAAACAATGATGAAATATTGTTTCTGTGAGCTTCATGTTTTCTTGTTATTGTAGTGAAACATATTTAATCTTTATTTTATATCTGTATTCACTGTTTTTATTTTCTTTTGCTTATACTTTATTGTGTCAATACATTTCATTTACTCATGTCCCTGTTTTTGTTTAGTATAGTATGGTACACAGTTGTATTTCCTGAAGTATTTGGTAGATGTGTCCAGTTGTGTTTTTGGGGTTTTGGCTCTGGTGAGTCTTTACCGTGCATCTCAAAAAGGGTGGAGGTCTCCAAGAGTTCTCATGTGGACTTTTTCTCTCAAATAGCTTCTCACTTGCAAATATCAATAGAAGTGATTACTATAGAGACCAAATCTATTAGCTGTATCTTCTGAAGAGTCCACTCTCTTCATTATATTAAATCTTGTGGGGTCCTGAAAACATCATCAAAATAGTTTGGAGTAAAATCAACTTCCCATGATGTTTCTCTTAAACATGTCATTTCTTGTTCCTTTGGTTACTTTACATTTTCTTCTCCAGATTTTAAATGTGTTAACTGTATATAGAGTAGTTGTGTATTTTGATCTGTTGTTATTTTCTGAATGTGGTTTTGAATCTGTTGAGGTTTGTTCAGACTGAAAGCAAAGCCAATTCTTGTCGAAACAAAGAGCCGCAGATTCGTTAAAGACGGCACCAGCTGAGGTGAAGACGTGTCTGCTCAAGTCTGAAATGTTTCAGCTTCAAGGAAAAATTCAGCTTTGCCTTTGACAAATGAACAGAGAGACAAGAAAAAACAGAAACTGGAGGAAAGAGACTAAAGACGTTTCTGCTGAGTTCTGAGGTCAACGTCTGAAGGACTCTGTACGCTTCAAACTAACTAGATCCTAGATGCCTCTGGGTTTACCTGTTGTGGTTTGATCCAGTGAGGAGGAAGATGCGCTGAATAAACGGGAACTACAAAACCACTACAGACCACATTTGTGTTCAGTCTGAACAAACCTTTGTTATTGTGAAAGTCTGACTGAATCAAATATTATTGTCTTCATTATCTGACTCCATTTTAACAGCTGTTTGCTTTCTGTTCTGTCAGTAAATGTGTTGCTTTCTGTTTAACTTGCATCCTGCCAGGGTTGGTGCTGTAATAATCTGAGCAGGAGACTTGAGACTCGAGTCCTTTTCAATATTCTCATTAAATTAGTCGACACAAAGAGAAGCTTTGACTCATCATTTGAAACTGAAACTGTTTCTACTCAACAGTATTTGTCGTGGCTTCAGAAAATATGACAAATAAGCACAAGGAACAAGCAGAAGGTTTGTTGGCTCAGAGGGGCTGGATATGGACCCCCCCCCCCCCCCCATTATACTTTCTGTGAATATGATCCAATTAATGTCATTTCCATCCTGTATAGCAGAGGTCACTAAAAGGCGGACCGCGGTCCGGATCTGGACCCAGCTGCCGTCCTCTCCGGACCGCCGACCTGCAGCCAATTTATTATTGAGAATTACTACCTTGTGACGGAGCGTTTCTTTTTTAACCCGTGCAGCTTTTCTAGCATTTACTGTACTGGTTTAGCAGCACAGGAAACTCACAGACCCAATGCTGACTGGCAGGACAAACTAGAGCTCACGTTTCTCACTGAACAAGAGAAAGTAGGGAAGTGGTAGAGAATGAAAGAGAAGAGGAGGTGTTACAGCTGTTCATATGTTAAAATGTATTCACTGTTTATTATAAAATTGGTTAAGACTGCACTTCATCACTTGAAGCTACACATTTTATTTTTTTCTTAAATTAAGCACTTTATATCATTATCCCTCCAGTTTAATGTGAAAAAAACTACATTCATCAAGTCTGACCCAATATGATAAATAATGTTGTATGTGATTCTCATAACAAGACTTCACAGCCTCTCTTCAGGTAGGACTCTCATACTGCAACACTTGTTTTTGTAAAGAGAGAAACTGACAGGATAAAGTCGCTAACCTGCCTGTCAGCTCGTTTCAGTGGATTTACCCTAAAGGCGTTAATACGTGTGCACTCCAAATGTAGGCGCGGCTAGCTTAATCGCCGTCTCACAAATGAGTGACAGAAACAGGCCGTTAACGTTACCTCAAAAGAAAAGTGGTTGTTTCAAGTCGGATGCCAGAGCGTGCGAGCTTACAGCAGCGCCCACAAACCACAATGTTCGAGGTCTGAAACGTTTTTATGAAATGTGTAAAACTATTTTCGGGTCATTGTGAGACTATGGCGGAGCAAATTAGACCGTGGCGGGCCGCCATGGTCTCGTTAATGAATGGGAAACACTGGGATTACAAAAAATCAATTCAAGTTTTAGGTGTTGAAGCCTGTTACTGATGTTTAGTGACCTATTTGTTATTACTTTCTTATATTTATAACTATTGAAGTTATTATAAATTATAGATTTAAAATTTAAACTACGCATTAAAAGCATCAAGTTTCAGTTATTTTTCCTTTTAAAACGAAGCTGCTGCTGTTTAATCACTCACAGCTGTTCCTCACCTTCCTAAAGTGTTATACAGAGACATACAGTCAATACATGTGTATTTTCATGTATTTATGTCTCTTGCCACATTGTCACTGTTAATTTAAGCAGACCACCATGTTTCCTGACCCTCATCAAAGCGCTGTGAGAATCTAAACAGACCCATAAAAGTCAGTCTGGCTTTAGTTTCACTGAGCAGATGTTGTTTTACAGCAGCAGATACTGAAAGGAAACAAATCAAACCATTAAAAACACACATGTACAGGTATTCTCAATGATAAAGTCAGTCTGCTGACGGTAAACGGTGGAGAGATTAGAAAACCAAGTCAAGTTAATGACCTCAGTAATGTAGAGTGGATGAAACTAAATATAAACCACGTGTGTGGAGAGCAGATCTCAGTGGACTCAGGTCCAGGCCTGCAGAGAGGAAACACAGTCAGAAATGCTTCAGTAGCTTTTTAAATCTCCTCACCTGCCCCAAGTCTTTCATAGAGGAGTTAAATGAGGCGCTCGCTGTTGAACGTGCCAAAGAGGAGTTTATCATTTTTTATTTTTCAGGTGCATTGACACAACATTCAGTCTAATTTACAATAATTTGTGTTTTGTTTGTTTTCCACACTGACTTCTGCTGGGACCGAATGGAGAGTCTCAGTGTTGAGAAATGTGTGTGAGCAGCTGTAGAAACTGTAAATGGTAGCTCACTATCACTGCTGTGTGTGTGTGTGTGTGTGTGTGTGTGAATGACTCTTTGGGTGGAAGCAGCCAGAGACCCCACTGTCTTTGGTAGATGTCTGTGAAGATTCTCAGTCATCCAGGTCATAGTTATCCAACGAAGGTTAAAGTCAAGGGCAACTGCACTCGGTTGAAGATACTGGAAGACGTTTTGTCCCTCATCCAAAGGACTTCTTCAGTATTTGGTAGAAATACACTGTCTAAAACAGTAGGTATTTCCAAATTAATGTATCCGTGTCACTCCCTGTATGTCTCTTCTAATAATGTTAAAAAACCAACTCCATTATTTTCCTATTCCTTTGGAAAAATAAACTCCATATTAGGAAACCACAGCTTGTCAAAGGGGGGGTATTAAAGCCTTGGACTCTATGTGGTTTCACACACCCAGATCTCTATTTAAGAAAGTAGGTGGGCTTGATTTTTTTTCTTACAATGTGATTTTGAGGCGACAATGATTCCTATTAAAGTTTCGAACTTCCACAAACTACTTCTTCAATACTGGAAAATTATATTTACCCACAACTTTTCTCCCTGTGGATCCACTCTGTGGAATAACAGGGTTATTACAGTTAACAGAAAATCACTGTTAAAGATTGATTGGTATGAGAAAAGGTGTTTGTGATATATTATCTTGAGTCTTGTAATTAATGAATTTAACACATGATTTAAAAAAAAGTGTAATAACACATTTATTAGTGATAATTTTTTTTCTAAGGTTTTTTTATATATATTACGACAGAGGACTGTGTGTACAGGTTCCAAGTATTGAAACCGTGTCCATAGATGAACCACATCTCAAATTCATCAAACGGCCCATCTCCCCCAAAATCAAAGGAACTCACTGAAGAATAAATCATAAAAACCAATCCAGTTGCTGATTTCTTAAAAGAAGGTTCAAATTTGAGATAGCGCCCTGTGTATTTTGAGAGGCAGCTGAGGAGACCTGGGAATACATGGTTTTTTGTTTGTTTTTAAATGTCCCATGTCAAAAAACTTCTGGTCTGATCTACATAATTAAGATTGATGATTTCCTGATTGGGGCGGCACGGTGGTGGTTAGCACTGTCACCTCACAGCAAGAAGGTCGTGGGTCCAAACCCCAGGTTGCCCCGGCCCTTCTGTGTGGAGTTTGCATGTTCTCCCCGTGTCTGCGTGGGTTCTTCCTCCCACCGTCCAAAAACGTGCAGGCTAGGTTGATTGGTTACCCTATATTGTCCTTAGGTGTGTCCTGCGATGGACTGGCGACCTGTCCAGGGTGTACCCCGCCTTGCGTCCGATGCCCCCGCGATCCTGTACGCAGGATAAGCGGTTGACAATGGATGGATGGATTTCCTGATTTTGGGACAACGTAGATCCATCCTCATCTGATCTATATGATTGTTCTGATGGGTAAATATCATATCCATGGTAGTAAGTGGAAATCTCCTAAGCCTTATTTTTCATGGTTTGTGAACGATTTTAAACTCTCCCCTGCATTAAACTCTGCGCCTAAACAAGGCTTTGTTTTGTTTTCTATAGCCGTTTTGCCTAAGTAGTACCCCCTCCTTTTCTTTTCTTTTTATCTATGTATTTTCTGGATTTGTAAGGTTTTTTTTCTTCCTGTACGAGAGTTTTGAATGTAATCTTGTCAATAAAAAAAGGAAACATTTATAGGCCTATCAGGTACTGTGCCTTGCAAAAGTTGGCTTTTTAACCTATTTTGTTACATTACAGCCTTTAGTTCAATGTTTTTTTAATCTGAATTTTATGTGATGATCAGAACACAATAGTTGGTGACGTGAAATGAGAAAAATATATACATAAAACTATTTTTTTGACAAAGAAACTGAAAATTTGCATGTGCATATGATGCATTGTTTTATTTGAATGACATTAACAGAAGCATTACGACACGTCATTGTACCTGAGTATAATAACAATAAAGATCATTCAAATCTGACTTCAGTAAAATCATCACAGCAGTCTGACGCGCTGAACCAACTTCAGCAGCTACAGAGAAGCTGCTTTGTTTCAAACAGGCTGTGAATCTGCTGCCTGAGCAACGGTAACTAAGGGGCGGGGCAAGACGCCATGACATCGCGAGAACACTCCGCGGGATCCCGCAGCGCTCCTGTATCTCAGCCTGAAGAGCTCCGAGACCAGAATCCAGACTCAGTCCAGGACAACACGGTCCACCAGTCACAGCGGAGACCTGCAGGACGATGGAGAACCAGAACCCGGACCGCAGGAGCCAAACAGCAGCCTCGTGCTCTGATAGCACCGATGTTCAGGTCAGTGTTCATGACTTCATCACGAGACTAAAGACACGAGGAAGAGTCTCGAGGGTCCGTGTATCATCCGTTCATTCTGTTGTTAGAGATCAGAGCCTGAAAACCCGCTCCAGGGTTTGTGTTGACGTGGTTTGATTTCCAAAGTGTCTCCGTGGTTCCTGTTTTCATCTTGAAGAGAGGAAGCTGAAAGAAAAACTCACGAGCGTTTCTCTTTTCTTTGTGCTGTGAGTTTTCCCGCGCGGCGCATGCGCGGTGCAGCACGAGTTGTGTCGGGAGCGCGCAGCAGAAACAATGCTGGTGAAAAGTGAAGCAGAGTCATTATATTTCCTCGTGTGTTGGTGAGTTTATCACAGTGACAAACAGTCTGCCTGCGTTATTATTCTCTGAATGACCTGAGATGAGCTGCAGTTACTTCAGCTGTTTCTAAACAACAATTTATTTGGACCCTTGTTTGTTTATTATGTCTCAGCTATGAGGCCACGAGGCATCAGTCGAGTGAAAGTAACCAAGTGCAACCTGCACAACAGGCTGTTCAAAAATACATTTTAACACGATACTGTCTCCCTGATTCATAGGTGTTTCTAGACCCCTTTACTGGGTCACGTGCTCCTGTATTCATGCGCGGCGCCCCCCGTAGTTAAGACCCCTTGGCATCGTTTTTGGGCGTGTAGGGCTCCGCGGTGAAGTTAGCAACAAGACGGTGATTATCTGTGTCTCAGTCAAGGTTTAATGTTCGTTACAACTCTGGACTAATGCAGGATGGAAAGCAGTGGATTCACAGTGACTAACATGTTGATTAGTGGGTCAGACTGGGCAATAAAAGTAAATAATAACCATCACGTATTCAGGAGGGCAAAAATGAGGCTGAAGCAGAACATACAAAAATATGAATTAATGATGAAGTTGAATAATTAATCTTTAAGTTTGTATTTGACGGAATACCTTATTATCTCATTTAAAATAACTGAAACATGTTTACGTGACACAAAACAGCAAGTTATTATTTACTGCTCCACCTCAAGTTTATTTTATGATGTCTACGTCCCTTCTGGTTCAATCTTTTGTGGTCTGATGGACAATCTATGCAACAGTCATTACACGAGTGAAGGATCCTACTCCCTGTTTCTTTTTTAATTGCCGTTAAAAAATAGCAGAATTTGAAATTGAATTTAATAGCTTGAAAGTGAATTCCAATAAACGTAAAACTGAATATACTGATAATAAATATATAAATAATAAATATAATATATGCACCGAGGATAAAAACTACTGACACCCTGTTCTGCAGGTCAGTCGCTGTGAGCCAGGCCCAAACACTCAACAATCTTTACATCTATTCATGGTCACATAATTGTTTAATCAGCTAATATATATCCTATGTTTGTTTTAATATCTGTAGTCACAGATCGCCTCCAGTAGTATCAGCAGCAACCCGTCAACTGCAACTGTTCCCTGTACGTTATGTCAACAGTGTTTTAAAGCTGGAGCTGGGTATTGGCTGTCAAGGTCCAGGCTGACGGGAGTTTGTGTGCTGCTGTAACTGATCCACCTCAAGTTTATTTCATGATGCCTACGTCCCTTCTGGTTCAATCATTTGTGATCTGGTGGACAATGTCAGCCAACAGTGTTTTAAAGCTAGAGCTGGGTCTTCCCTGTGTTTCCCCCAAGAACATTTTACATATCATCTTGGGCCATTATTTTCTCATTAACAGTTGGAAAAGCTAGAACAGATAATAAATAAACACTCAAAATCCAAAAAGAAACGTCTCCTCATTAGCTTAAAAGGACTAGTTTGCATCACTAATTTGTCACCGCCTTTTCCCAACAACCACTTTTTCAGACTAGGCTACAGGACAGAGCTGTAGGCTTCACCAGTTTACTCTAAGTTTTACCTGATGGTCTCAAAATTGGACAAGTAGGCAGCAGTAAATTACAGCTGCCAGTTACTTTCTATAAATTGAGCTAATGTTCAGTTACATAAAGACGCAGCCTACTCTATAAAATTTCCTGCTCAGCTGCACAGTCTGAGGGGAGGGGAGCTGTTAGCTAGCTTAGCGCAAACCGGCTTCACTTTTCCAGCAGTTGGGGGGAAAAACAGACAGACTTTTCTTGGTCTTGAGAAGCCAACACACCGTAACCAACACATATTAGTGCCAGAATATTTTCCTCCGCTCGCGTTCACCGTCAATTTCTGCCGCTCGGACAATCAAACACTCTCTACGCACCTCCCGATTTAGAGTTACGGTGCACGCAGATGTTGTTTGAAGAATGATGAGAGGAAGTGTTACCGTGCTTGCACAGCGTGTGAGTGAAAATTAGTAGCGCACTGATATGATAATGACTGTGGGAATTTTTAGTAGCGGCGGCCACAATCCAGCGGCGGCGCACCACCGCTCTTGAATGTATATAGGGGAAACATTGACATAACAATATGTTTCTGTATCGATATTTTGAGAACAGCCCTATTTAAAGCCTTGTTCCATGTGCCCTTTCTATACTTTGAACACCTGCCCTTCCAAAGATGTCTGCACGGCCCTGACCATTTGTTATGTTGTCGATAGTCTTCCTGAGATGACCAACGAGGATAATGGTGCCTGCAAGGCTAAACTGGGATGGGCCAAGCTCACAAGTGAAGATCTGTTGTTGTGCTGTAGGAAATCAGATGTTCTTTTGAGTGGTGTTTATTTATCAAAAGGTGTAATTGTGTGTTCAAATGTAAATTGTATTGACATTGCTCATTGTGAAGCTCTCTGTGCTGTGAATGGTTGTATTGTGTGACTTGTGTATGAGGCAAGTAGATGAATACGACACGGGGTTTACTCTCCCCAGCCCTCTTCAACATGTATGAATGATTTATCAGAACAACTAAGGCTGCAGAACTAGCTGTATGATTGTTAACAACTGTTAACTGTTAAATGATTTGTAGGCCAATGAGCTGGCCATTGTTTCTCCTAGCAGTGATGGATTTCAACAGCTGCTGAATATATGTTTGATTATGGGGTCAAATGTGATGTGCAATACAATGCTAAGAAGAGTGTTGTCATGATATGTGGAACGAAGGGGATAAGGATCTCAACTTTCCAGATTTTTATCTAATCATTTATTTGACAGGGACAGTGTACATTAATTAACATTGTTGCAAATGCACCAGAATTGGCCAAAAGGCTATTTTTCATCCGTTGTCCCAGGACAGATCTTAAAATTGTCTACCAAAAAATAAATAAATAAATAAAAAAAACAATAAGAAGATTACAGTGAACAATACAAATATAAAAGAACAGTAAAACATATAAAACTATTTAAATCCTGTTGATAAATACAGTGTACAAGTTTGCTATAATATAGACATTAGGTTAAAAAAAATAAATAAATAATACTACACATTGACACAGCAGAGACAAAAGTGGCAGCACGGTTGGGTTGAGGGAGATGCATATTCTTATCAATGCTGACATGTCTGATGTGTATGTGGTGAGTTCTCTGATATTCTGAGGGACAGAGTTCCACTCCTGTGCTGCTGTGACTGAAAAGGCACTCTGACTATATGCACTTTTCCGCAGAGGAACCGTCTCCTCGGGCCGACTCTCGTTTTGCTCTCGGTGTGGTTTTCCTGATGTTTACAAACTGACTGAGTGGAGGAGATGACAGACCATGGATGATTTTGTATAACAGACAGAGGTTTGAATGCTTGATGACATTTTCTCAACTTAAAAGCTTATCACCATTGTGCCATATTACAAAAGCATATCTTGATGGTCTTTTATCCAGAATTTTGATTGTCTGTTTGTATAGTGATTCTAAAGTTTTGTTTTGTTTTCCTGTGACCAGGTTGTAAGACAGTAAGTGATGTGAGACAGAACCATACTGTACATGAACATTTTAGCTGCCTGAAGTGACAAGTGTGATCTTATGAACCGAAAATTTGCGATATTAAATTTGACTCGATTGCAGACCTTTTTTATCTGTGATTTAAACGTTAGTTTAGAGTCTATTAAGATGCCTAGGTATTTGAATTCTGACACAACTTTTTTTTATTTTTCTTTTTTCCCTGTCACTTCTGCCTCCACTATCTGCCTGATTATTTAGAAAAGTACATTGAAACTGTTTTATTTACATTAAGTTTTAAGCCGGATTGATTTAGCCAAGTTTTTCAGCAACTTGTTTTGTGTTTTTACCATGGGTATAAATGACTGTATCGTCTGCATACATCTGAATATAGATGTCTGGACAAACTGAAAGGAGGTCGTTTATATAAAGTGAAAATAGGCTCCAAAATAGAAACTTGAGGTACCCCTGTGGACAAGGCAAGGGACTGTGAGTGGTATTCACTGATCCTGACTGACTGTGAGCGATTCGATAGATATGATTCTAACCATTTTATTGCATCTGAGGAGAAGTCTTAGGCTTTTTTAGATCGAGAAACACAGCTCCAACCATGGCAACTTTATCCAGTAAATGTTTGATATTTTCTATGAAAAAGCAATTAGCATTTTCCGTGGAGTGTTGAGTTCTGAAACCAAATTGCATTGAATGAAGGGAAAATGTAGTGGTATTCAAATGTGTTATTATTCTTTGGGAAATTAGTTTCTCTGTGACTTTTGACACTGTAGGTATGATGCTGATTGGTCTGTAATTGTCCACTGACAATGGATCTCCATTTTTGAAAACTGGAACAACAGCAGTTGACTTCCACACACTTGGAAATACTGCCACAATAATGGAGAGATTGACAGTTTTGGTTACTGGTGTTAATAATGTGGAACTGAGTTCTTTCAGCATGCACAAATCTATGCCAAATATGTCTCTAGTTCTGGCAGCTTTTAGTGTTCTTATTGTCTCTAAGACTTGACTGTGCCTAGATTGAAAATTGTCTAAATTATTTATTGGACAAACATTTAGATTGCACGGGTCCGCGTAACTAGTTAGCATGCCGGAGTCTCGTTCGTTATCGGAATCTGTCCTCAAGTGCTAAATATTTGTAATCAAACAAAATACCTGGGGCACTTCTTCACATATCAAATAGCTGTGTTCAGACCACGTTCAGATAAGGCTCTTTAAGGCATAATGCACTCCTCTCTATACTGCCCCATTTTGGCAAAGTTTAAAAAGACCCACCCTACATGAGCTTCAGGCTGCATATAATGATTGACTGTATGCGGATAATGCTTAAAAACCTAGGTAGTGTAGCGCAGGTGACTTGTTCTGTAAGGCAGGAGTCAACACTTTCCAGGCTCTGAGAAATCGGATGTACAAATTTATCTGTCAACTGGATGGCTCTCAGAATGGCGTTATTCAGCTGCGGACTAATCCTAGTAATGGTGTTGTACGATACCAGTCACCTCGTGGGAAGAATTGGTATACCTGTTTGTTTTTAAAAAGCGTCAATGTTTAATTCATATTTTATTTGTGCTGTTGTATTTTAAGATGTGTTGTGTGTCTATAATGTTGTCTGTTTTTCTAATGGACCCTGAGTCTGAAGTCTAAAGTAGCATGGGACACTGTGAAAACAACATTCATATACTCTTATTTCTTATGCAGAACAATACAGCGTGTTTCACATTCACTTGTAAACAACATTTAACGGTGGTTAATAAGGTAATTTGATCATTATTACTGTTGTTCACCTAGTAGAGCAGCTGTAGAATAACAGACTGGAGCATAAAAGTTCACTGTTCTCACCCCCTGTTATGGCTCCTGTCAAAACTTCCACGTAATTGTCATGTGATTGAACAAATCTTTTTCTTAATAATGTTATTACAGCTTAAATTTATAAAGTCACACTATTACTCAAAATTAGATTTGACAAGATGTATTATAATTGCATTAAAAAATAACTACTTTGTTGTAAAAAATTGCAGCATGAATGACTTGTTGTGATGGAAACAGGTTTACACTGGTGCCATTAGTGTCAGCTGCTTCTGGATAGCTCGCTTCACCGTGACCTCTCACTCACTGTCTTGCTCTGTGTGTGTCTGTCTGTTGATGTAGAAACGAAGAAGAAGAGAGGCACTCAAACGTCTCTGCTGTCAGCACTGTGGCAAATCCTTCTCAACATCTGGATCTTTAAAGATACATCGGATGCTTCACACTGGAGAGAAAGCGTACTGGTGTGACCAATGTGGTAAAACGTTCACTACATCAAATCAACTAAAATACATCAACGTGTTCACACTGGAGAGAAACCGTACAGCTGTGACCAATGTGGGAAGGCGTTCACTACATCAGGTAACCTAAAAATCCACCTACGTGTTCACACTGGAGAGAAACCGTACAGCTGTGACCGGTGTAGGAAAGCTTTCACTCGATCATGTCACCTAAAAACACACCATCTTGTTCACACTGGAGAGAAACTGTACAGCTGTGACCAATGTGGGAAGGCGTTCACTACATCAGGTGACCTAAAAATCCACGAACGTCTTCACACTGGAGAGAAACCGTACAGCTGTGACCAGTGTGGGAAAGCTTTCACTCAGTCAGGTAACCTAAAAATCCACCAACGCGTTCACACTGGAGAGAAACTGTACAGCTGTGACCAGTGTGGGAAAGCTTTCACTCAATCAGGTCACCTAAAAAAACACCAACTTGTTCACACTGGAGAGAAACCATTCAGCTGTGACCAATGTGGGAAGGCGTTCATTACATTAGGTGAACTAAAAATCCACCTACGTGTTCACACTGGAGAGAAACCTTACAGCTGTGACCAGTGTGGGAAAACTTTCACTCAAGCAGGTAACCTAGAATCTCACAGACGTGTTCACACTGGAGAGAAACCGTACAGCTGTGACCAATGTGGGAAAGCTTTCACTTCATCCAGTCACCTACAAAGGCACCGACGTATTCACACTGGAGAGAAACCGTACAGCTGTGACCAGTGTAGGAAAACTTTCACTACATCAAATCAACTACAAATACATCTACGTGTTCACACTGGAGAGAAACCGTACAGCTGTGACCAGTGTGGGAAGGCGTTCACTACATCAGGTGATCTAAAAATCCACCTACGTGTTCACACTGGAGAGAAACCGTACTGGTGTGAACAATGTGGGAAAATGTTTGCTCAGAGCAGTAGCCTTAAAGGCCACCAACGCACTCATGATGCTTCGTTTTGAACATATTTCAGAGCCAAGTGAGGTGTTTCCTCCTGCCTTCTTGATTCCTGATTAGGAATGCGGTTAATACCGGATTTCACTATTAACCGCGCTTTAAAACGTCAGGACTAATTTGTAAAGGCTACATCAAGTGTTTCTCTTGTGGGGAACAAAACTGTTGCGTGCTTATCAGAGACATGGAAGCTACTACTGTACACTGGTTAACTCTGGCATAGGGACCAAACTGTGAAGCTTTATTTCCACCAAAGAAACATCAGTTTTGGGGTTAAACGGTTGCTGCTTAAGTAGCGAATACCTACATCAAATTTGATGTAGCTCGCGCGCACACCGCTGTCAAATTAGTTTAACATTTTTGCGCTGAATCCAGCTTCCACGCTGCGCAAATCGTGTCAAATGAACACACTTCTTAAATATATGATTTATAAACTAGCTAACATGGTGTTCTAGAAAACTAATTTTCAAATGATATGATTCAATATGAAGAGTTTTAAAAAGACCAGTTGAACTTTTGCTTAGAAAAGATGAAATTTTTGCAATCTGCGTTTGCCAGACTTGCATTTCCATACATTTATTCATTTAGCTGACGCTTTTATCCAAAGCAACTTACAATTGCTATACATGTCAAAGGTCGCACGCCTCTGGAGCAACAAGAGGTTAAGTTTCTCACAGTGGGAATCGAACGCGGGTCTCTCACACCAAAGGCAAGCATCCTATCTATGCGCCACCACAACCCACACTTATTATAATTTTGATATATCTTATTCAAGATTGTTTTGAACATTTATTTAAAAGTATGGTAATTGTTATAACAAATTGAAGTAAAATCATAAGTTTAGACAGGTGTCTTGCTTTTATTAATAAGTGGAATATTTGTTAATGAACTCTTTGTTCATGTGATATAGTTTTATTCCACATCAAACGTTCATTTTCTCCTGTAAGAAATGATTCAAAACTTGAAGTTTAACTGCTAGCGCAGTATGCGATACCCCGCCTTTATGACGCACAGAACGACACATGAACGAACCACACAGCAAGTAATGTGATGAACGTTAGCTAGGTTGTTTGTTAGCAAACTGTCGCTACTTGCTGCTGCAGAGCTAACACGAGAGACGTGGAGTAGCACAGCAGCTCCAGACAGCGATACAACTCTCCTGCTACTATAGATAACGTCACAACAATGTAAAGTAAGATGAATGTCGGTGGGCAAGTCGTTAACTTGACCTGACACGCATCATGGCTGGAATCAGAATAATTCTTCAGCCAATGCAACAGGCTTAGTTGTCATCCCATGACCTCAGTATGACGCTGGTAAACATGTATTCAGCTGGAGATGGTATCCTCTGTCTATGTTCAAAGAGGCTCAGGTGTCAGATGTGAATGTCCTCCTTGATCTTTCTCCGGCCATCCACTGAAACCTGCTCCGTGACCTTTGACCTCTTCCCAGTCGATGCTGTGAGTGGTTCAGGTCTGGTGTTCACAGGCAGACAGTTCCCTTTCTGTCACATGTGATGCCAAACACCTCTTCAGTCTTCCTACCAGCAGAGATCTGAAGTTGTTGGATGGTTTGTAACTTAAAGGCTCTGGATGTTGTGACAGTCCAGCCATGTAAGGGAGTCCCACTGGGAAGTCCTGGTTTAAAGTTTGAGGATTGTCGTCACCCATGCAGTAATCCATCTACGAGTCGACAACTGGAGAAAAATCAAGGAGATTCACCTCTGACACCAGAGAGCCTCTGACAGAGACAGAGGTTACCATCTCCACCTGAGAACATCCGCCTGTTATCATGTGACTGTGCTGGACTAGAGTCATGTGATGACGACTGAGGAGGTTCAGTTTGCTGAAGAAGGCCATGGGATGTGGTCAAAAGCTCCAACAAAGAGGTAGTGTGTAAGGCTTGAGTTTAGACACATTTATTACAGATGTGTTCCTCAAAGTCAAGAATGAAGCTCCACGCTGGATGAAATATTGTTTCTGTGAGCTTCATGTTTTCTTGTTATTGTAGTGAAACATATTTAATCTTTATTTTATATCTGTATTCACTGTTTTTATTTTCTTTTGCTTATACTTTATTGTGTCAATACATTTCATTTACTCATGTCCCTGTTTTTGTTTAGTATAGTATGGTACACAGTTGTATTTCCTGAAGTATTTGGTAGATGTGTCCAGTTGTGTTTTTGGGGTTTTGGCTCTGGTGAGTCTTTACCGTGCATCTCAAAAAGGGTGGAGGTCTCCAAGAGTTCTCATGTGGACTTTTTCTCTCAAATAGCTTCTCACTTGCAAATATCAATAGAAGTGATTACTATAGAGACCAAATCTATTAGCTGTATCTTCTGAAGAGTCCACTCTCTTCATTATATTAAATCTTGTGGGGTCCTGAGAACATCATCAAAATAGTTTGGAGTAAAATCAACTTCCCATGATGTTTCTCTTAAACATGTCATTTCTTGTTTCTTTAGTTACTTTACATTTTTTCTCCAGATTTGAAATGTGTTAACTGTATATAGAGTAGTTGTGTATTTTGATCTGTTGTTATTTTCTAAATGTGGTTTTGAATCTGTTGAGGTTTGTTCAGACTGAAAGCAAAGCCAATTCTAGTAGAAACAAAGAGCCGCAGATTCGTTAATGATGGCGCCAGCTGAGGTGAAGACATGTCTGCTCATTACATTATCTGACTCCATTTTAACAGCTGTTTGCTTTCTGTTCTGTCAGTAAATGTGTTGCTTTCTGTTTAACTTGCATCCTGCCAGGGTTGGTGCTGTAATAATCTGAGCAGGAGACTCGAGTCCTTTTCAATATTCTCATTAAAGTAGTCGACACAAAGAGAAGCTTTGACTCATCATTTGAAACTGGACGTTCAATGAACTGTTTCCACTCAACAATATTAGTTGTGGCTTCAGAAAATATGACAAATAAGCACAAGGAACAAGCAGAAGGTCTGTTGGTGCAGAGGGGCTGGATATTTACATTACCCCCCCACACACACACACACACACACATTATACTTTCTGTGAATATGATCCAATTAATGTCATTTCCATCCTGTATAGCAGAGGTCACTAAAAGGCGGACCGACCTGCAGCCAATTTATTATTGAGAATTACTACCTTGTGACGGAGCGTTTCTTTTTTAACCCGCGCAGCTTTTCTAGCATTTACTGTACTGGTTTAGCCGCACAGGAAACTCACAGACCCAATCGCATGTTCTCCAATCGTCTCAGGCCGCTCAGCCAATCAAATCTGCACATTCCAAATGGCATTGCGAGTCCGCGAGTGTGATACACAGGTATCGTTTTGGAACACAAAGGGAGAGAGGAGGCAAAAGAGAAAATGGATTTCACGTGGCTTTTAATCAAGAATGTGCAGATTCTAATGTACATTCCTCCCACGGGCAATTCAGAACCAGAACATCTCATAGATCTCCAATGCTGACTGGCAGGACAAACTAGAGCTCACGTTTCTCACTGAACAAGAGAAAGTAGGGAAGTGGTAGAGAATGAAAGAGAAGAGGAGGCGTTACAGCTGTTCATATGTTAAAATGTATTCACTGTTATTATAAAATTGGTTAAGACTGCACTTCATCACTTGAAGCTACACATTTTATTTTTTTCTTAAATTAAGCACTTTATATCATTATCCCTCCAGTTTAATGTGAAAAAAACTACATTCATCAAGTCTGACCCAATATGATAAATAATGTTGTATGTGATTCTCATAACAAGACTTCACAGCCTCTCTTCAGTAGGACTCTCATACTGCAACACTTGTTTTTGTAAAGAGAGAAACTGACAGGATAAAGTCGCTAACCTGCCTGTCAGCTCGTTTCAGTGGATTTACCCTAAAGGCGTTAATATGTGTGCACTCCAAATGTAGGCGCGGCTAGCTTAATCGCCGTCTCACAAATGACAAATAGAATCTTAACTGCACAGAATCTTGTAATTAATGAATTTAACACATGATTAAAAAAAAGTGTAATAACACATTTATTAGTGATTTTTTTTCTAAGGTTTTTTTATATATATTACGACAGAGGACTGTGTGTACAGGTTCCAAGTATTGAAACCGTGTCCATAGATGAACCACATCTCAAATTCATCAAACGGCCCATCTCCCCCAAAATCAAAGGAACTCACTGAAGAATAAATCATAAAAACCAATCCAGTTGCTGATTTCTTAAAAGAAGGTTCAAATTTGAGATAGCGCCCTGTGTATTTTGAGAGGCAGCTGAGGAGACCTGGGAATACATGGTTTTTTGTTTGTTTTTAAATGTCCCATGTCAAAAAACTTCTGGTCTGATCTACATAATTAAGATTGATGATTTCCTGATTTTGGGACAATGTAGATCCGTCCTCATCTGATCTATATGATTGTTCTGATGGGTAAATATCACATCCATGGTAGTAAGTGGAAATCTCCTAAGCCTTATTTTTCATGGTTTGTGAACTCTCCCCTGCTATGCTGCGCCCAAACAAGGCTTTGTTTTGTTTTCTATAGCCGTTTTGCCTAAGTAGTACCCCCTCCTTTTCTTTTCTTTTTATCTATGTATTTTCTGGGTTTGTACGTTTTTTTTTTCTTCCTGTACGAGAGTTTTGAATGTAATCTTGTCAATAAAAAAAGGAAACATTTATAGGCCTATCAGGTACTATGCCTTGCAAAAGTATTCACCCCCCACCTATTTTGTTACATTACAGCCTTTAGTTCAATGTTTTTTTAATCTGAATTTTATGTGATGATCAGAACACAATAGTTGACGTGAAATGAGAAAAATATATACATAAAACTATTTTTTTGAAATAAGAAACTGAAAATTTGCATGTGCATATGTATTCACCCCCTTTGTAATGAAGCCCATAAAAAGCTCTGGTTCACATGATCTGTCTTGTTTGAAAGGCCCCAGAGGCAGCAACACCTAAGCAAGAGGCACCACTAACCAAACACTGCCATGAAGACCAAGGAACTCTCCAAACAAGTAAGGGCCAATGTTATAGCGAGGTCGCCCACCAAACCTCACGGACCGGGCACGGAGGGCATTAATCGGAGAAGCAGCACAGAGACCTAAGGTAACCCTGGAGGAGCTGCAGAGTTCCACAGCAGAGACTGGAGTATCTGTACATAGGACGACAATAAGCCGTACGCTCCATAGAGTCTGGCTTTATGGCAGAGTGGCCAGAAGAAAGCAATTACTTTCAGCAAAAACCAAAAATGCATGTTTTGAGTTTGCAAAAAGGCATGTGAGAGACTCCCAAAATGTACGGAGGAAGGTGCTCTGGTCTCATGTCTGGCGCAAACCCAACACATCACATGACCCAAAGAACACCATCCCTCATCAGGCTGTGGGGATGTGTTTCAGCAGCCAGGACTGGAAACTTGTCAGAGTTGAGGGAAAGATGGATGGAGTTAAATACAGGGATATTCTTGAGCAAAACCTGTACAACTCTGCGTGATTTGATGCTTGGACGGAGGGTCACCTTCCAGCAGGACAATGACCCCAAACACACTGCTAAAGCAACACTTGAGTGGTTTAAGAGGAAACATGTAAATGTGTTGGAATGGCTTGGTCAAAGCCCATACCTCAATCCAATAGAAAATCTATGGTCAGACCTAAAGATTGCTGTTCACAAGCACAAACCATCCAACTTGAAGGAGCTGGAGCAGTTTTGTTAGGAGGAATGGGCAAAAATCCCAGTGGTGAGATGTGGGAAGCTCATAGAGACTTATCCAAAACGACTTGGAGCTGTGATTGGCTCTACAAAGTATTAACTTTAGGGGGGTGAATAGTTATGCACATTGACTGTTATTTTGTCCTATTTGTTCTTTGCTTTGCACTAAAAAATAAAACATCTTCAAAGTTGTGGGCATGTTCTGTAAATTAAATGATGCCACAGAGAAGAGATCCTCCCCAAATATTATTCCCAACTACCAACATTTATTTATTAAGTGAGCATCACATCAACATGTTGTTGTTATATTTCTAATTTCTTCTTTATTAACGGAGACTAAAGAGGTTTGCAGGCTACATTCACAACACACAGTTTTCCTTCAGTGGCTTTGTGTTTGCATCTGTTTGGGCTGCTCATTAATGCAGCTGAATAGCCAGCTGATGTCCACATGTTCAGCTCTCTGCCTCCTATTCAAGCTGATCACCTGAAGAGAGGTGAAAATGCGCATCAGTCGCCTTTTCAAGCAGCTGATCCCCATTTGAATAGAGAGCCGACCTGGACAAACACACGATGGCCCGTTAAGTGAACAAACAGCTTCACTGTGATGTTAATGATGTGTTTGGACTCTCTTAGCTGCCGAGAGAAGCAGCAGATGTTTGTCAACAAACACTTCATTAAAAATCTGCTTAAAAATTGTTATGATTTTTCTAAACATAGATTTAAGATGGTAAATAAAACACATGAAGTCAGAGGACTGAAATCACATCATTACACACTTAGTTTATTTAACTATTTGTTTTAGTTTTTGCTTAATGATGCTGTTTTTACCAACAATAGTGCATTAATGATTACTGACAAATGTAGATTGACATTTACGTCTCCTCCACTCTGTAGGGCGAGAGCCTGCAGGACTTAAAAATCAGACAAACACATAAAATAAAAACCCTTCCCGTGCCCTCAGGTATAGTTTCACTTCATTCCTTTTGTTGAAGATGCCTGAAATTTTCTTTGCTCTGAAGTTGTTATTAAAGTAACTTGTAAAAACAATTAGAGTTAAATGCAGATATTTACCTCGGACCAGCTCACATCTCATCAGCCTTTCTAATCAAACAGATCAAACCTAGATCAAACCTGGGTCAAACATCGCTCGTCATGAGAGTCTGCTGAAACCTGCAGATGCTTTTCACAATCAATTGAACAGTATTCTCAATAAAACTAACAAAGAATTCTTAAACCAGATAAAAACTGATATTATTTCTGCTCCCTTACTTATTCCCTGTGCTTTTAATCAGCATTTTTGTGGTTCCCAACACGTTCATTATGATTATATATCTGTTTCCTCAAACTTTGCCACTTCTCATGTCTCATTTTCCTGGTGATGTTTTTATGCTGTATGTGAGCTGAAAGAAAGCAGCAGTGCTGGTCCAGATGATTTGAAAGCCACATTTGTAATCATGTATCCTCTTGTAGACGTATTGAACTCGACACACATTTGGAAATGTTCCAGAGTTAGTCCTATTTTAAAATAATTATCGACCAGACTCTCAACCTGGGCTTTGGTTTGTCTTTGTGATCATGGGTCACGGACCGACCACAGCAGGTCAGAATAGGTAAGCACACCTCCTCCACCCTCATAAACACAGGAACCCCACAGGGCAGCGTGCTGAGCCTCTACACCCACGACTGCACCCCCAACCCCATAATCACACTTTACAGGTGCTGGGCTGGTTTGAGACAATGAGGGGACGGGCCGCAGGCGTGAAGTGGAACATCATGGCTGAGTTCAGCAGAACAAAGCAGAGAGTCCACCTCCCCCTCACACACACGGAGAAGCAGTGGAAAGAGGTCATAGTCATAAAGTTCCTCTGAGTCAATGTGTGAAAACAGCTGACATGGTCCTCCAACAGCTCACAGCTGGTTAACAAGGCCCAACAAAGACTCTTCTTCCTCACAAAGATGAAGCACACACACTGCTACCACAGACACCATTTAGAAATACAAAGACTGAGCATCTGTTGATTCATTATGTAACATTCACCTCTGTAAATGTGTTATTTTAATCTGTTTCAAAGTCCAGGACTTTTAGTTTACAGCTGTTTTCTAGTTCTGCTGTCATTTATTTGTTTTATTTTAATTACATTAACAGAAGCATTACGACACGTCATTGTACCTGAGTATAAAAACAATAAAGATCATTCAAATCTGACTTCAGTAAAATCATCACAGCAGTCTGACGCGCTAAACCAACTTCAGCAGCTACAGAGAAGCTGCTTTGTTTCAAACAGGCTGTGAATCTGCTGCCTGAGCAACGGTAACTAAGGGGCGGGGCGAGACGCCGTGACATCGCGAGAACACTCCGCGGGATCCCGCAGCGCTCCTGTATCTCAGCCTGAAGAGCTCCGAGACCAGAATCCAGACTCAGTCCAGGACAACACGGTCCACCAGTCACAGCGGAGACCTGCAGGACGATGGAGAACCAGAACCCGGACCACAGGAGCCAAACAGCAGCCTCGAGCTCTGATAGCGCCGATGTTCAGGTCAGTGTTCATGACTTCATCACGAGACTAAAGACACGAGGAAGAGCCTCGAGGGTCCGTGTATCATCCGTTCATTCTGTTGTTAGAGATCAGAGCCTGAAAACCCGCTCCAGGGTTTGTGTTGACGTGGTTTGATTTCCAAAGTGTCTCCGTGGTTCCTGTTTTCATCTTGAAGAGAGGAAGCTGAAAGAAAAACTCACGAGCGTTTCTCTTTTCTTTGTTCCGGGAGTTTTCCCGCGCGGCGCATGTGCGGTGCAGCACGTGTTGTGTCGGGAGCGCGCAGCGGAAACAATGCTGGTGAAAAGTGAAGCAGAGTCATTATATTTCCTCGTGTGTTGGTGAGTTTATCACAGTGACAAACAGTCTGCCTGCGTTATTATTCTCTGAATGACCTGAGACAGGAACGAACATGAGCTGCAGTTACTTCAGCTGTTTCTAAACAACAATTTATTTGGACCCTTGTTTGTTTATTATGTCTCAGCTATGAGGCCACGAGGCATCAGTCGAGTGAAAGTAACCAAGTACAACCTGCACAACAGGCTGTTCAAAAATACATTTTAACACGATACTGTCTCCCTGATTCATAGGTGTTTCTAGACCCCTTTACTGGGTCACGTGCTCCTGTATTCATGCGCTGCGCCCCCCGTAGTTAAGACCCCTTGGCATCGTTTTTGGGCGTGTAGGGCTCCGCGGTGAAGTTAGCAACAAGACGGTGATTATGTCAGCCAACATCGTTTTAAAGCTAGAGCTGGGTCTAGCTTCCCCCAAGAACATTTTACATATCATCTTGGACCATTATTTTCTCATTAACAGTTGGAAAAGCTAGAGCACATAATAAATAAACACTCAAAATCCAAAAAGAAACATCTCCTCATTAGCTTAAAGGAGTAGTTTAACAACCACTTTTTCAGACTCAGATTTGTGCAGCGGTGTTCCATGAGTGAGAGAAAGTGAGAGGGGACGAGCGGAGGAAGTGCTGCGTGAACGCGCTACGGCACTCTGCAATCAAATACGATTTTAAATAGGCTTAGTAAAAGAAAAAACAAAATCAATCTGTGGTGGTCAGCGTTTATATTGTGGCGAGGCCAAAAATAAATGAACTTATGGGAAACGCTGGTGTTGTACAATATCAGTCACGTGGGAAGAATTGGTATACCTGTTTTGTTTTTAAAAAGTGCCAGTGTTTAATCATATTTTATTTGTGCTGTTGTATTTTAAGATGTGTTGTGGGTCTATAATGTTGTATGTTTTTCTAATGGACCCTGAGTCTGAAAGTTGAACTGAACTGATTTATTCATGTCTAAAGTAGCATGGGACACTGTGACCTGGTAGAGCAGCTGTAGAAAAACAGACTGGAGCATAAAAGTTCACAGTTCTCACCCGCTGTTATGGCTCCTGTCAAAACTTCCAGGTAATTGTCATGTGATTGAACAAATCTTTTTCTTCTTAATAATGTTATTACAGCTTAAATTTATAAAGTCACACTATTACTCAAAATTAGATTTGACAAGATGTATTATAATTGCATTAAAAAATAACTACTTTGTTGTAAAAAATTGCAGCATGAATGACTTGTTTTGATGGAAACAGGTTTACACTGGTGCCATTAGTGTCAGCTGCTTCTGGATAGCTTGCTTCACCATGACCTCTCACTCACTGTCTTTCTCTCTGTATGTCTCTGTTGATGTAGAAACGAAGAAGAAAAGAGGCACTCAAACGTCTCTGCTGTCAGCACTGTGGCAAATCCTTCTCAACATCTGGATCTTTAAAGATACATCAGATGCTTCACACTGGAGAGAAACCGTACAGCTGTGACCAGTGTGGGAAGGCGTTCATTACATCAGGTGAACTAAAAATCCACCTACGTGTTCACACTGGAGAGAAACCGTACAGCTGTGACCAGTGTGGGAAGGCGTTCACTACATCAGGTGATCTAAAAATTCACCTACGTGTTCACACTGGAGAGAAACCGTACAGCTGTGACCAGTGTGGGAAAACTTTCACTACATCAAATCAACTAAAAATACATCAACGTGTTCACACTGGAGAGAAACCGTACAGCTGTGACCAGTGTGGGAAGGCGTTCATTACATCAGGTGACCTAAAAATCCACGAACGTCTTCACACTGGAGAGAAACCGTACAGCTGTGACCAGTGTGTGAAAGCTTTCACTTCATCAGATAAACTGAAACTCCACCAACGTGTTCACACTGGAGAGAAACCTTACTGTTGTGACCAGTGTGGGAAAGCTTTCACTATATCAGGTGGACTTAGAAAACATCAACGCATTCACACTGGAGAGAAACCGTACCACTGTGACCTATGTGGGAAAGCTTTCACTTGCTCAGGTAGACGAAAAGTTCACCAACGTGTTCACACTGGAGAGAAACCTTACTGGTGTGACCAGTGTGGGAAGGCTTTCGCTACAGCAGGTGAACTTAAAAAACATCAACGAATTCACACCGGAGAGAAACCGTACCACTGTAACGAATGTGGGAAAGCTTTCACTACCTCAGGTGTACTACAAGTCCACCAACGTGTTCACACTGGGGTGAAACCTTACTGGTGTGAACAATGTGGGAAAGCTTTTACTACATCGGGTGACCTAAAAATCCACGAACGTGTTCACACTGGCTTGAAACCTTACTGTTGTGACCAATGTGGGAAAGCTTTTTCTCAGAGAGGTTCCCTTAAACGCCACAAATGCAGTCACACTGCTTCGTTTTGAACATTTGTCAGAGCCAGGCTAGAGGTTTCCTCCTGCCTCCGCATTCCCTGATAGATGACCATCATCATATGCATCATTCAGAGCGCAATTCAAACGGGATCAAAATATTTGTTCTCTTGCCATAGACTACCGTACCTAGTTTTCCTATGCTGGTCCACAGGAAGGGTAGGGACTTACGTTCTCTACACCAGCTGCAGCAGCCAGCTACTTTAGCACCGATCTGCCGCTGTTGACTTCGTAACATTCAATATAGATTTATTTATGTTTTGCTGATACTCTGGTACACAGCTTCTCCACTTCTCAGTCTCTGACCCATGTATTATACAAAAATAGAAAATAACTGCGCAGGACAACAACACAGAGGAAGACCCATCCACTAACGTTACTTACTGCGCCAGGCTTGCTGAAATTGAAATATTGTTTCTGTTTTTCATACATATTTTCTTGATATTGTGTAGCTAAACATATTTTTCTCCTTTTGTGGAATTTTCTTTGTTATACTTTATTGTGTCAAGACATGTTGTTGATACCTTTCCTGTTTTTGTTAAATAAAACGTGTACTATTTTATTCTTATTATTTCCTGAAGTATTTGTTAGATGTGTCCAGTTGTGTTTTTGGGGTTGTGGCTTTGGTGAGTCTTTGCCATGTATCTCACAAGGGGTGGAGGTCTCCAAGAGTTCTCATGTGGACTATTTCTTTCAAATACCTTCTCACTTGTAAATATTTACATTTATTCATTTGGCTGACGCTTTTCTCCAAAGCGAAGTATGTCTGAGGTCGTACGCCTCTGGAGCCTCTGACTAGTTTCATCTTGCTTGATCGATGGATATAATTGAGTAACATCTGTATAACAATGAAAATGTACATTTATTCATTTAGCTAACGGTTTTATCCAAAGCGACTTACAATTGTATGTCAGAGGTTGCACGCCTCTGGAGCAACTAGGGGTTAAGTGTCTTGCTCAGGGACACATTGGTGGATGGGTCACAGTGGGGGATTGAACCCAGGTCTCCCACACCAAAGACATGTGTCTTATCCCCATCCCATAGAAGTGATTACTGGAGAGACCATATGTATTAGCTGTATCTTCTGAAAAGTCCACTCCTTCTTCATTATGTTTGGTAAAATCTTGTGGGGTCCTCACCTTCCCATGGCTTGAAAACATCATCAATACGTTTTGGAGTAAAATCTGGGTCCCATGATGTTTCTCTTTAAACAGGTAAATTCTTGTTCCTCTAGTTACTTTACATTTTGTTTCTTTAGTTACTTTACATTTTTTCTCCAGATTTGAAATGTGTTAACTGTATATAGAGTGGTTGTGTATTTTGATCTGTTGTTGTTTTCTGAATGTGGTTTTGAATCTGTTGAGGTTTGTTCAGACTGAAAGCAAAGCCAATTCTAGTCGAAACAAAGAGCGACAGATTCATTAATGATGGCACCAGCTGAGGTGAAGACGTGTCTGCTCAAGTCTGAAATGTTTCAGCTTCAAGGAAAAATTCAGCTTTGCCTTTGACAAATGAACAGAGAGACAAGAAAAAACTGAAACTGGAGGAAAGAGACTAAAGACGTTTCTTCTGAGTTCTTAGATCAACGTCTGAAGGACTCGGTACGTTTGTAATGGAAATTTGATATTTTACTCTGTTTACTGTTTCACCCTGCATGCTCCATTATAATATACAAAGGTCTCACTGTATGGTATTTGATATTTTATCATGTTTCAGCTAGGTGAAGCTTCCCATGGGAAAGATGCTCGTTTTCTTATCTGACTGACCTTGATAGGCCTTCGACTCAGGACAGCTGGTCCCGACTCCCTCGCTCTTCTGAGTAATATAAAGTCACCTGCTCCTTCACTGGCTTTTTGTCTTACACTTTTCAGACTGTTTAGCACTCTGTATGTTTGTCTGACCCTTTGCAAAGAATAAAACCCTTAAAAGACGTCTGGATTAGAATCTTTATTTCAGAAGACTCACTAAAGGACATATTTCCATTACAGCTTCAAACGAATTAGATCCTAGATGCCTCTGGGTTTTACTGCTGTGGTTTGATCCAGTGAGGAGGAAGAGGCGCTGAATAAACGGGGACTACAAAACCACTACAGACCACATTTGTGTTCAGTCTGAACAAACCTTCGTTATTGTGAAAGTCTGACTGAATCAAATATTATTGTGTCTTCATTATCTGACTCCATTTTAACAGCTGTTTGCTTTCTGTTCTGTCAATAAATGTGTTGCTTTCTGTTTAACTTGCATCCTGCCAGGGTTGGTGCTGTAATAATCTGAGCAGGAGACTTGAGACTCGAGTCCTTTTCAATATTCTCATTAAATTAGTCGACTCAAAGAGAAGCTTTGACTCATCATTTGAAACTGGACGTTCAATGAACTGTTTCCACTCAACAATATTTTTTCTGTTATTGATTGAAGCACAGACCATTTACCTGTTTTACATTTGATGATGACCCCGCCGACCCAGGCTGAGGGATTGGATGATGTTCATGATGACCTCATCACCGCTGTCACCACAGACCGTCAATTCCGAGCTGATCAGAAATCAAAGAGAGAAAAGTTGTGTTTTCAAAGGAGCATGATGAAAGTGAAACGTCCTGTTTTGATCCTGCAGTCACAAACCTTTAACTTCTACTTCAGATTCTGATGTCGTCTGTGCAGCAGCACCAAAACAAGCGGTGGAAGCTGAATTACAAAGGTGGAAAACCTCTTTATTGTCTTCTCACTCTCACATTCCTTATTAAATATCATGTTTTCTAATGAACTGCATCACTTGTGGAAAACAAAAGCCCACTCTTTGTCCTCTGAGTCTGTTTGGGGTCAAAAGAAACCTCCAGACTTTCACTCTCAGTCCTTCAGAGTCTAACAGCTTCCAGAGGTTTTGTTGAAGAGTCAGACTGTGTTTGAGCGCCACCTGCTGCTCATTAAGCAGACAGACCAATAAAGATGAAGAATAAAGAGAACAGAGTGCTGCTGTTCCTCCATCTTCTGCTCTTTCCTTCATTGTTTTACTCTCTCTGGATGCTGCTGTGCTCTGACAGGAAATCACTGACGTTTAGTGGCTGAACGAGCAGCTTTGATTTGTTATTGAACTTTCTAATGTGTCTGTTAGCTCACATGTCTTTGACCTTTACACCTCAGCTCATGTCAGCGTTGATGTTTCCTCCCTTACTGTAACGTACAGAAGCTGATGTGCTTCCTGCAGTAATTTGGCTTGTATCTGCTGTAAGCTGCAGTTAATAATTAGATCTGTTCTGGCTCTATTATTACTGAGGGATTCTCTGTTGTTTAACCCTTATGGCCCAGAAAAGGTAAGAATTACCAAAATAAAAGCTCCTGTGGTGAGTCAACATTTTTAAGGTACTGAGATACTTTTTATACCAAAACTAAGATAAAATTATGACAGTAAGTTACTTCTTATCTCATCATTATGACTCAGTAGTCAAAAGTTTAATGTCAGAACTCATTATATCTCAGTTTCCCCAGGAGGGGGCGCAGTCTGACTGTGAGAGTTCATTGTTCACAAGATTCAAGTTGTGGTGCTAAAATAATAAAGAATTAATATTTAATAGTTTATAATTTATATTAAGAGCAGAGCAGCACATAACAACACAGTCACAAAGATATTTCTTAATTTGGGAAAATACGCTCAGTGTAACATCATGTATTTATCACAGAATGTATTTAGTATGGACGCTCCACCAGCCGACATTTTAATATTTTATTTATGTTTCCTTATTTCTTTGAGATGACATGTGAGACTAAGTTGATGTTTAGTTCTAATCTTTGTTTTTCTTTCAGATTCAACAGCCCACGTGTGTTTTTTTCATCCCCCTATATGTTCATAAATGCAACCTTTTAGAGAAGATAAACTTTGTTCAGAGGACTGAAGTCTCCTGGCTTGTTCCACGCGTTCTGATCGGTGCCCACGATGATAGTGAACTCTTCATTTTGAACCTACTTTACAGACGGAGCTGTACGAGGTCTTTGGGAAGTGCAGATTACTGATTTATAGGATGCAGTCTGAAACAGCAAGAACCAAATATGAAGGGTTCAAATGCAAGAAAGTTCAAAGAAAGTAGTGTTTAGAGATGAAACGCTCAGTGAAAGAATTTAGTTACTGGGGAAAAAGACTAACTGGAGCATGTTGTTAAACAGTTACAACAGACAGTACTGTAGTATGTCCACACTGTGGACTGCAGCGAGTGTGTTCACGTCTATATCAGCGTGTGAATGTAACAACAGATGATGACCTGATTGTTTTCCAGCTCTGTGTCACTCTTTGTTACAGTTTTAGCAGTTTTAAGGCCTCTTGAGTGATTAAGGGTAAAAGCCATTATCACAATTTGTTTTCCTAATTAGTCACAAAAGATGCTCAAACAACCTGTAAAACATCTGAGACAAGAAAACACAACTTCTGCCTGAAATCAAGCAGCCGCTGTTTGAAAGTTACCTTAGCAACAGTAACCAAACATCGCGAGAACACGGCGCTCCACGGGATCCCGCAGCGCTCCTGTGCTTTGACAGCGCAGACAGTCCGAGAGGAGACCTGCTGGATCTGAGACCAGGACCACTACAAGAGCGGAATGGAGGGGGACAACCAGAATCCCGAGGTTCAGGTCAGTGTTCATGACTTCATCGCTACAAACGGAGGTTCTTCAGTCTCGGAACCTGAAAACGGGGCTAAATAAGGCGACTTCTATCAGCTACATCTGCTGGTTGGTTCAAATTCATCACAAGCTGAGTGAGGCTCGTTCAAGCCAGCAGCCAGCAGCCAGCAGCCGCAGCGGCAGCCGGCAGCCGCAGCCAGCAGCCAGCAGCCAGCAGCCAGCAGCCAGCAGCCAGCAGCCAGCAGCCAGCAGCCTTTCTGGTCGGAGCCTGCGGCGGGTTTTACTGTTGCTAGGCAGCCGCAGGACCAGCCGTTATGTAGCGGTTAGTAAAGGACCAGATGTGGAGCTTTTTATTTAAAGAGATATAACCGGACAGGCGGAGGGCGCTTTCTCTGGCTGTGACTGAGGGGGAGACAGGAAAACACAGGAGCTCCGTGTGTTACATGTTGGAGGTGTGGAGGCTGAAGAGCCGCTCGCTGCGCTTCTGCTTTGTTTTAAGTTTAAACTAAATCGACGCTGACTTCCTCCACGTTTCGGGTTTTGTGGTCTGAAACACAGAGATCTGTTATTGTGCAGCTGATGCAGAGTCAAACTTCACCATTTCCACCTGATCACATCAAATATTTGCTTCGTTGATTTGTAGCAGTCATGATCTGAATGAGTCTGTGTCTTTATATTTAGGGGAGATCGGGGATGGTTGAAACGTTTTTGACATTTCTGTCTGTATCAGAGAAATCTCTTTTAAGCCGGCGTGTTCAAAATGTGACTGAAACTAGTTACACGTGTTTGCTATTAAATTGTGTAGCTGTTATTTCTGCAACACAGACAGAAAGTGTCAAACAAAGAGTAAAACTTTACACTTTACCAGGCCAGGCATGGACAACAGATTATATTGTTACCATCAGGCCTCATTAACAGGTTCCACTAAATGTATGAAATGCTTAGCTGTAATATTTTGTCTTGGCTTGTTTTGTCAGTGGTTGTCGATGCTCATCGTTTAAAAACGCCTCCGTAATCTTCCACCCAGACTAAAAGGTAACATCTGAGTTTTCATACTAATACATTTTATTACAAGCTAAAGTAAACTACGCTGTGCTTATAATATAATGCAAATTATTGTCAAAATTAATAAATAAACTGTAATATCCCATTAAAATCAATATGAAAAGCTAATAAAATATAAGCTATAATTACATTCTGAAGTCGGGACTGTTTTTAAGTAATAAACTATCTTTGAAGAGCAGGGGTCGTATTACAGAAACTTCCTAACCGGCAGATCCTATCCTAACTGCTTGGTTACCATGGTAATAAGGGTTAGGAACTGAATTATGAAAAAAGCCATTACAGATTAACAGTTCCTAAGTTAATGTTCCTTTCCTAACTTTAGATAAGAAAAGTGTATTATAGAAGCATCCTAACTTTGTAAAATCTGTTGAAAACAATCACCTTTTTCCAGAAAAAACGCCTAAAATAACACACCCCAAATGAATCAGGAATAACTCCTCGACCATTTGGCCTAGAGGCATAATTCTGGTCTCCTTTGAAAATTCAGAAGTTAAGGAATAGAAATCCATTGTATATTAATATATTTATTTTACTATTACAGACTACATGGATATGCAATAAAGAAAAAATGAGATATTATTATCCTCGCCTGGTAAAAAAAAAACACCTACAATGCAATTGTAGCTGTAAATCTGATGAAAATAAACTAAAATACAGCAGTGATCATACAACATTTGCAAATATACCAAGACCAATTACGATATTTTGGCAATATTTACTGTTAAAATGTTAGTGGTAGAAAACACTTTTCTGTCCATACAACCAAGTTCCAAATGACAAAACACTGAAATATTGATAAAAACAGTGAGTATTCATCAACATTCCTGTCACCAAAAGCACTCCCATGCTTTACAGGCAGATTGGGGGGGGGGGGGGCATCAATCGATCCGGCTTGAGCAGACCTTTCATTTGGTACCCTTTACTGAGAAGAGTAGCCTACGGGTTTCTGCCGGGGTCGGTGAGGGGGGAGCGACCAGCGGCTTTTCTCTGCTCTTTGGACACAACAGCTGCCTGTGTCTTCATATCACTGTAAATGGACTTATTTTCTTTTTAGCAGCATCAACGCTCCGCTGGATGCCGGATATGCGGCGGTGACTGGGTCCGTTATTTTAGCCCCCTCTCTATCTGTAATAGAATCACATATAAGGAATTTGCCTTAATTGGTGCTTACAGTACACTTGGACATGAATAGAAATATAAATATATGAAAAGTAAGGAGATCAAAAATTACTATAATACAATGCTGGAAAGTATGTGCAACAATTCACAACATGAGCATAAAGCACAGTTGAGGGTTGTTGTAAAGTGTGTCAGGAATGTTTATGTGTGTGTGTGTTTGGGGAGGGAGGCATGAGAGTCACTGACAGTGGGGACCTGGACCTTGATGAGGGCCATCGGGAAGAAGCTGTTCTCGTGGCCAGAGGTTTTGGTCCTGATGGACCGCAGCCTCCTGCCTGAGGAGAGTGTCTGAAACAGTTTGTGTCCGGGGTGGGAGGAGTCAGCTGCAGTCTTTCCTGCACGCCTCAGAGTGCTGGAGGCGTACAGGACCTGAAGAGAAGGAAGATTGCAGCCAATCACCTTCTCTTCAGAGCGGATGATGCGCTGCAGCCTGCCCTTGTCCCTGGCAGTGGTAGCAGCGTACCAGATGGTGATGGAGGAGGTGAGGATGGACTCAATGATGGCGGTGTAGAAGTGCACCATCATTGTCTTTGGCGGGCTGAACTTCTTCAGCTGCCGCAGGAAGTACATCCTCTGCTGGGCCTTCTTGGTGATGGAGGTGATGTTTAGGTCCCGCTTGAGGTCCCGGGAGATGATGGTGCCCAGGAAGGGAAGGAGTCCACAGTGGTGACTGCGGAGTCACGCAGGATTATGGGGAGTGTGAGAGTGAGAATGTCCAACTTAACATGCTGCTTCCTGTCGATCAGGAGGTCTGTGATCCACCTGCAGGTGGAGTCAAACATGCTCACCTGGGAGAGCTTGTCCTGCAGCAGGGCCGGGATGAGGGTGCTGAAAGGTATAGGTTCCTTGGGAGTTCCTGCTGAAGGTTGTAGTGAAGGGCCATGTTTACTGCATCATCTACAGACCTTTTGGCTCTGTAGGTGAACTGCAGGGGGTCCAGGAGTGGGTCAGTGATGGATTTTAGGTGGGACAGCACAGGACGCTCAAAGGACTTCATTACCACTGATGTCAGGGTGACGGGTCTGTAGTTGTTTAGCCCTGTGGTCCTTGGGGACAGGAATGATGGTGGAGGCTTTGAAGCAGGCTGGCACATGTCTCCAGTGAGGTGTTAAAATATCAGTAAACAACGGAGACAGCTGATAAGCACAGTGCTTCAGGGTGAATGGGAGTCCGGCCCAGCTGCTTTGCGAGGTTTCTGCCTCCTGAACCATCTGTTGAAATCCGTCTCCAGGATGGTAAGAGAAAGGGAGGAGGTGGGGGATGAGATAGTGGACTGTGGCTGATCTGGGGTCTGTCCCTTGTCTTTCAAAGCAACAGTAAAACTGGTTCGGCTCGTTGGCAAGGCGTGAGTCGTTCATTTAGGTTTAGCTGGTGATCTGTCTGAAGCCTCTCCAGACAGAAGCAGAGTCATTTTTTGAAAACTGGTGCTGTAGTCTCTCTGCGTACAGCTGTTTAGCACCGCCTTGCTAAACTTGTGCTTGGACTCCTTAAACCTGGTGCGGTTGCCACCCTGAAAACGCCTCTTCTTTTTCCAAACTCAGCTGTCTGAGCTTAGCTGTGAACCAGGGTTTGTCATTGTTATAACTCATCCTCGTGCGTGTTGGTATACAGCTGTCCTCCCAGAAGCTGATGTAGGACATCACAGCCTCTGTATTCAGGTTGTTGGTAGCAGTGCTGGAACCATCCCAGTCAGTGGTGTCCAAACACGCCTGGAGGTTCTCTACAGCTTCACTTGTCCACTGCTTTGATGTCCTCACTACAGGTTTACACAGTTTTAGCTTTTGTCTGTAAGCAGGAATCAAGTGAACCATGGTGTGGTCAGAGTGGCTGTAGCTTTTCACACAGACATGTTCCAGCTCAACCAACGTTCCCGGCTCAGAGTCCTTTCTGGCTCTGTGATGTTACCTGTCGTATTGAGCAGAGCCGGCATATTGACACAATACTACCAGGAAGAAAAAGGCAGAGTGACAGCGGCTATAGATAGACCGGTAAACTCCCACTGCAACGTTATAGTAATATTTACAGTAATATCAGCTGCAGTCGGTTTTGTTGGTTCCAAAACAAAGCAGAGGTCTCTCTGTGACTCAAGCACGTCTGATGTTATTGAGCCACAAAACATACAACAAATAAGTATTCCCAACCACAGTTGAGTTTTTGTTCAGAATAAAATCAGAAACAATGGCCACACTAAACACCAGGCTGACGCCGCTCACAGTTTACTGTGACGAGAGATTAATGAATTGCTGTCTCATCTCCGGTAATGATTATGCTCAAGTTACACCGATTGTTTAAGCAGACTGTCATTTCACAAGCTAGAACTATTTGATAGATAGAAGCAAAACAGCATCAAAGAAGTTTTGGCAATGACATGAGTGAGGGAGAATCTGATGGGGGAGAGATAACAGTGGTCATGAGTGTGTAAAGTCTAAAGTCCACTGACTCCGGCTGCGTCGTGGTTGCTGGAGATAACTGAGGCCATTCTTGTCAATGCTTGTGAGTCCACCAGACAGGGCCGCAGCCCGTCCCTGAAGCGTCCCAGGCCCGGCTCTCCGCTCAGCAGAAAAAGGTAGCAGGTCTATTTTTAACGGATGGCGCGTCAAGCAGCACAGAGCAGATCAAACCTGACAGGAAATCAGACACAACAGCATAGAGAATCCGGTAAATTTTCAAAATAAAACACCTTGTGGAGACTCCCGATTACAAAATACAATAAACACAGTTAAAACGGACACAAAAAGAAATCATTTAAATAAGTAGCCTACTTAATCATAATCGAAGCACAAAAAACAAACCCTGTTTACCAAATCAACAAAATCTAAACCTTTACTTACAGCCTGCAGATGACGGTCACAGAGAGCTGTGAAGAAGGTAGTAGCAGCATAAAAAATGAATAACAAGTCAAGAACGTGAGGCAGGCAACACGCTCCGCTGCTTAAACGCTTCTGAAACGCTTCCAGTGGACGCTGACTCAGGATGGAATAAAACCGTGGCGCAGCCATACCGAGACGTAGACTGAGTCTGTTTTTTTTGTGACAGAGAGAGAGCGTGCGCGCTCTGTGTCTTTAATCTCGTAGCGTAGTCTAAAACAGCAAGTTATTATTACCAAAACTTTGATCAGACATGGTCGTTGATCATAGCTTGCACTTAGCTTACGGCTAGCCAAAGTCTAACATGCTTGCTAGCAAACAGAGACAACATATGTTCGACAGAGCAGCAGTTGTCTTCGGTCTAATGCATTTATAAAGCCATCAAGCCAGCAACCTCATCATGCTCATAATTAGCAGTGTTTAACATATTTGTAGTTATTTCATTATTTCACCACTTTAATTCTACTTCGTTCTCCACCTTGTTTTAGTGTTTCTGCTCCCTTTCTCTTCGCGTCTTCCCCACCTGCTCACACCTTCACCTCTGGTCTCTGACTGCAAACACAGCGGGCTCACCCCGCCTCTTCCTGTCTCTCTCTCCCCCTCTGTATGAGTCTCAGCTCTGCTCACTTTCTCCTTCAGCAGTACATTTTATAGATTTGCTCATCCTTTATTCTGTTTTCACAGCAGCAGGTGCGCAGCATGTGGATCAAAACCCACGTGGAACTGAGCGACATCTGGTGTGTTCACTGTTGCTCCGTGCTTGTAAGATTTCCACCGTGTCCATGTCTTGTTAAGTAATAGCCTATCAGATAACATCTCTCTCTCTGTCTCTCTGCAAAATGCTAAAATGGGTCGCCAAAAGGGATGGGGATCGATACCCGGTCCTAGAAGGACCCGGTTCCAAACTTGCTAAATATGGTTCTTAGCTATCGAGACAAGCGATAATGTAACGTTATGTCTCGAGCGTCAAATCTGATTTATCTTGAAATGCAATAAATAACAGAACTAATTTTTTTCAGTGATGGCACCAAAACGAGGTATCAAACGACTGTTTCCCATCAGGCTGCAGCCTCTGCTGCTCTCTGTCGGCTCCTACACACATACACGGAGCAGAGAGAGACGCCGCTCCGTCGCCCTGGAGACGGTTTGCAGGCAGCTACGCTCGTTATGTGCAATAAAACCTTCATGAGCAAAAAGACAATACTTCTATCAATACATCATACGTCTGTAAGGTAAACATGTAGAAAGGGTTAATTTAATCATCTCTGTTCTCAGTCACCTGTATGTTTTATACAAGCACAGCTAACGTTAGCTTGGCAGTTAGCTAAATGTTACAAACAAGCTAAATAGAAAGCTGTGTATCTGAAGCACAGACTGGTCTGTAGTCTTGAAATCAGGCACATTGTTGTAAACTCAGCTGCTGGCTGAGACAAACCAGCCACTCCTCCTTCGACCAGGTAGAGACAAGCAGCTCGCAGATATATTTAGAATATGTCAAACACTATAGTTTAATTGCTCATTAACATTAGCACTCCTCCACAGATAAACATGGCATTGGCTTTGTGGCTAACTTTGACCGTTCAAAGTTAAAAGTGCCGCACTGGTCATCTGATGCTTTGTTCTTTTGTGCTGCAGTGTTGTTAACAGAGGACCTGCAGAGCGCCCTCTGGTGGGCAAACTATGCAACTGTTACGACCTGAGGGAAGGATCCAACTCTCTGTTTCTCTTTTTTAATAGTCATATATCGGCTGTTTTGAACGCCGATATATCTGCAAGTAGCTTATATCGGCCGCTAATATCTGCAAAACGATAAATCACTCGGGCTCTATTAAGAAGAAACCATGATGGTATTCTGCGTTATTCACTGAATTTACAATCAGAATATCATGTGTGCAGACACAAACTTCAAAGGTCTCATCAGCTTTTAGAGCCGACTGACAGGTCATTACCCATAATGCAACTCGAAAAAATTATTAAGATGATTGAGAAATGTTATGGGTTCATCTGTGATGATCAGTCCGATTCCTATAGAGTCTGTGCCACCCCAGGCCCATCTGTGGACACAACCCTGCAGTTGGTTGTCACAGGTGGTAATGCATTAATCAAACTTGAACATTGTGGGTTTTGTTCCACAGACATGCTCTAAATGTCATTTATGGTTCTAGATAGCTCGCTCCACCATGACATCTCACTCACTGTCTTTCTTTCTCTCTAACTCTGTCTGTTTCTATAGAAACGGAGAAGAAGAGATGGACTCAAACGTCACCACTGTCAGCACTGTGACAAATCCTTCACAACATCTGGATCTTTAAAGATTCATCAGAGAGTTCACACTGGAGAGAAACCGTACAGCTGTGATCAGTGTGGGAAAGCCTTCAATCAATCATCTAACCTAACAATCCACCAACGTATTCACACTGGAGAGAAACCGTACAGCTGTGACCAGTGTGGGAAAGCCTTCAATCAATCATCTAACCTAACAATCCACCAACGTATTCACACTGGAGAGAAACCGTACAGCTGTGACCAGTGTGGGAAAGCTTTCACTTTTTCAGGTAACCTAAAAATCCACCAACAAATTCACACTGGAGAGAAACCGTACAGCTGTGACCAGTGTGGGAAAGCTTTCACTTTTTCAGGTAACCTAAAAATCCACCAACAAATTCACACTGGAGAGAAACCGTACAGCTGTGACCAGTGTGGGAAAGCTTTCACTTTATCAGGTAACCTAAAAATCCACCAACGAATTCACACTGGAGAGAAACCGTACAGCTGTGACCAGTGTGGGAAAGCTTTCACTAAATTATCTAACCTAAAAATCCACCAACGTATTCACACTGGAGAGAAACCGTACAGCTGTGACCAGTGTGGGAAGGTGTTCATTACATCAGGTGAACTAAAAATCCACCTACGTGTTCACACTGGAGAGAAACCGTACAGCTGTGACCAGTGTGGGAAGGCGTTCATTACATTATGTCACCTACAAACTCACAGACGTGTTCACACTGGAGAGAAACCGTACAGCTGTGACCAGTGTGGGAAGGCGTTCATTACATTATGTCACCTACAAACTCACAGACGTGTTCACACTGGAGAGAAACCATACTGGTGTGAACAATGTGGTAAATTGTTTTCTCAGAGTAGTCACCTTAAAGTCTACCATCGCAGTCACGCGTTGCTTCGCTGTGAACATTTTTCAGAGCCAAGCTAGCGGTTTCCTCCTGCCTCCTCCTCATGTCCTGATAGCTGGGTTGTTATATTCTGAGCTTCACTACAAACTGAGGCAGAGACAACATTAACTTTATATTCTGAGCAGCATGTATCGTGGCTGCGACTACATACTGTCCTGCTCCTCCTCTCCACAAAATCCTGTTGTCGGAGCACACAATGAGGCCACGCCTCCCACCCTCACCCCTCTGCCGGAGGGAGGGTCCTGGAAGAAGTGGGTCAGAGCCAGGCTAGCTGTTTCTACTGAGTCACTCTGTTTTATTGATTTCTGATCCACTTGGATTTTTATTTTCATTGCTGAAAAGTCCACGATGATTTCATCAAAACACCTGTTTTGTCCAGAACTTCAATCCTGGATAGATCAGGCAAAGTTTTATTTATTTACTTATTAGTATTTTATTGTGTTTACTGTATTCACTGTGTTTATTGTTGTTTACACTTTAGTGTCAATACATTGAAACATTTCCTGTTTTTTAATAGTCTACACAGTTTTAGACCTTTGTAGTTTTTGTTAAGTAAAGTATAGTAAACATGTATGATTGTATTTCCTGAAAGAGAGAACTTTATTGATCTGAACTCAAGACAGCCGAATGTCTGAAAATAAATTTTAAATAGTACATGTTGGATCAGGCGTCCATTTGAGGCGGCTGTGACTTAGAGGTGGAGCGGGTCGTCCACCAATCCGAAGATTGGCTATCGATCCCCGGCTCAAGAATTCGGTGTCTTGCCCAAGTGTGTGCTGAATTTGGCTGTTTCACTGCAGACCTGTTAAAATGGGTAAATAGTTTATAAACTGCAGATAGTGTCTCTGAATACTCTGGATACGTACGATATATCAAAAAATGTGGGTTCTGTTTCCTTGTTAAATGTTTTCCAAAACTTTAGTATTGATCTGTTTATTGTGATTAATAATTACATTAAGTTATACTCTGTCCCCTTTAACTTTATCGTCTGTTACATACTTGGTGATTTTAATGTTTGTGTAACATTGATTCTGTACATGGTTTAATTGATGACAAGAATAAAAACATAGAGAATTTTACCAGACTGATACTTTATAGAGATGTGACGCAGGTCATGAGACCGGGTTCAGATGTTTCTATCAATGCTTGCCTAAAGCTTCTGCTGGGGAACAGGCTGGACCAAATCCGCATTTATAGTCTCAGACCAGGATTTAAAGTTTAAAACAAAAGCTTTAATAATTCAGCAAGTTAAAATGTGCAGTAGAAAACAGTTCAAATCTGAGTCTCTTAAAATGGCTCTGTGTGTCTTAAATAAGGACAAAGTTAAATACTCAGTCCTGCTGCTGTTGACACTCAGTTTTTCGCAGAGTTTCACAGAGCCACGGCGCTCAGTTCAGGGTTCCTCCGGGGCCACGGTCCTCCTTTTCAGCTGCTCAGTGAGACAAAAACCAGCAACCCTGGATAATGAGACGTTCACTGTAGACAGGTAAAACTGGATTAATGATCCCCAAAACACCCCGACTAATAAAAACTACAGTAAACATGCAGAAGTGATAAAGGATAAATCCTACAAGTCTGCTATGAAGCTGACACATAGCAGAGTAGGACCAGAGAGTTTTTAACTAACATGGACCCCTCTTTACATCCGGGTAAGAGTTTGATTATGGTCCGATTAAAAAGATCACGATAAAACAAGGAAGTAGTCTGTAATTCTTACAACAAAGCACATCTTGCAAACAATGAGACGGGAGAAGAGCGTAGGAGAGGATCTGAAAGGAGGGTGGGACGTGTCCCTGCGTCTCCTCGTGTTTCACAAAGACGTCCCCTTCTACGTGGATCCAAGCCAGCAGCTCTCTTCTCCTGTCGGGTCACGGTGTCTTCCTCTCTTCTCGCCACGTCGGTCAGCCTGCTTCTTTTACCCCGAAGGTTTTCTCAGCTCTGTGGCGACTTCCTCCTTCTGACGTCTCTCTGGAACTCTGTATCTGTCCTCTGCGTGTCTGCCGCAGCCTCAAAAGCCTGGCGGGAGAAAAAACCCACCTGCAATATTAGCAGAAGAGGGGGGCGTGGTCCCTGTACGTGGTCCCTATATGTGGTCCCTGTACCTGTGGTCCCTGCACGTGGTCCCGTATGGGTACCTGTAGCTGTGGGTGGTCCCTGTATGTGGTCCCTATACGTGGTCCCTGTATGTGGTACCTGTAGCTGTGGGTGGTCCCTGTATGTGGTCCCTATACGTGGTCCCTGTATCTGATCCCGGTGTCTGGTCTCTGTACGTGGTCCCTGCATCTGGTCCCTGTACGTGGTCCCTGCATCTGGTCCCTGTACGTGGTCCCTGGTGTCTGTAAACACATCAGAGTAAAAAAAGAAAACAAAGAACAGGACTGTGGTTTGTCTTGAGGTGATACTCAGACCAAAGATACGTTTCTGCAGCTCAAACTGACCTGAGTTCTTACACTCTTGTGATGTGGGGCTGTCTTGTGTGTCTTTCTTGTGCTTACATTCATTAGGTAAATCGTGAACACCTGAGGGCCCCAGTGTGTGCTGATTATTCAAGCCTGGCAGTAATGCATTGCCTCGCTCTCTTCTTTCCCCTTTCACGGATGTTCTGAGGCCATTTTGAGTTCTCCGTTGTTTTATTCCTACAGTTCACACAACACCGTACTTTCGCTCACTCACACCTTTCACTACTGATTTAACTGATTTACAGGCAACATGCTTTGTTTTACGTTTTATTTGAATTCAGTGATATATTTAGTTAAAAATGAATTACTTTGTTATACTTTCAATGTGGTGTGTCTCAAGGTTATCGTAAACGAAGACGAACAAAATATCGGAAACTAGAAACACATTGAAATAAAAATAAAACGAGGCTTAACAAAAAAACGATAACTAACTAAAACTATATTGTAGGTTTGCAAAAGTAACTAAAATGAAAGAAAAGTCCTTAGTTTTCATATTTATTTATTTCATAGGACCGAAGCCTACGTTTCAGTGGATATGAAGCCGGGGGAACTGATGTTGCGGGCAGTTGGTCTTGCAGTTTAGAGGTGCGTGCAGTGATTAGCTAATAGCAAAGTCCGATAGGCACCTGTTGGTGGGCCGCGGGTGTTTTGCTTTTCTCCTCCGCGTGAAGAGCTGGCACGCTACGTGTCGTGTGGCTGACCTGCCACGATTGCTTTATCCTTCAAAAGAGCCCGGGGTCAGGGCGGCGTCCGGTCGCAGCTGACGACCGCTGTTAGGAGGAGAGCCCCATGTGACGTTAGAGGGGCTAACTTAGCCGGGGAGACCGAGGTAGGGATCGACTGGTAGTTGGTGTGATTTTAACATGTTTTCTATCTTTTATGCATAGCCAACATTTGTACAAAATAATATGAATGCAACAACTGTCCAGAGCTGTGTCAGACAGAGTCAGTGTCTTGGTGGTTTTCTTTTCCTTGTTCTGTTCTGATGGTCTGGCTTAGAGCTCATCCTGCATGTGAGATGAACTTGCCCTAGTAGCCTTCATTGATTGTGAGCTCCCCTTGCGCTGGGTTAATGTGTCTGCTGGTGATATTTACTGCATGTCAGCTAGTGTGTTATATCTATATCTCAGCCAAACTGTCTCTTTGTGCTTTTAATAGAATCAATTTTTTGATTAATATAGGTTCACATTTTAATATAGCCCAACTGCTTTCCAGTCATACTTACCTTCAGGGTCCTAGGGACCTGTCGTTTGTGCTCCACTATCTTCCAGTTTCTTAGCTGTCCATCACCATCCACTAAACAAGCAAATTAACTTTAAAAACTAATTAAAACTAAACTGAAATTGAATTCAAAAAGTCAAAAAACTAAAAAAACTAACGTAAAATCCAAAACTATAATAACCTTGGTGTGTCTCCATATTTGTCACGGTCCAAGAGCCAGATCGTGACACTGTGTGCATCACAGCACAGCAGCAGCTTCCTCCTGCTGTGGTGTGAAGCTGGTGCTTTCTTACTATCTGTCCCCACATAATGTTGTTGTCAGTGAAACCAAAGGTCACAGAGTCCCTGGTAATGCTGTTGTACATCCTTCCATTCATTCAGTGGTCTACAGGTCAGCAGTGGTCTACAGGTCAGAAGTGGTCTACAGGTCAGTAGTGGTCTACAGGTCTGAAGTGGTCTGCAGGTCAGCAGTGGTTTATTTGCGATATTGGAACTACTTAACTTTCGGTATCGAGTGGCTGTAATAAATTACATGTAGGCTACATGACTGAGCATTTACCCACAGATATACATGTGAAAATATAATAAAATAAAAGCAATCATACAACATGTATCCAAACATTTTGTAATCGTTAGCTACTCCAAATCTTTTATTCCTTCCACCATCATCATCACCCCTGGTACCGC
>NW_024041150.1:51478547-51509711 GCF_014851395.1 Micropterus salmoides
GAGCTGGAGACTTAAGACTTGGACTGAATCCTTTTCAGTGTTCTCATTAAATTAGTCGACACAAAGAGAAGCTTTGAATCATCATTTTAAAATGAACTGTTTTCTTTCAACAATATTTGTGAAAATGTGACAAATGTGACAGGTCCAAAATAAACACAGCAGCTTCCAGCATCTTCTAAATCCTGGTGGTGCAGAAAGTTCTGACATGTGGTTTAACTTGACTCTTAAGTTCCTGTCAGTGGTTATGATTTGCTGACTTCTCTGCCACTAAGCGACCTTTGCGGTGGCATCATAGGGCCCTGTGGCCAGCAGATGGCCCCCTACAGTCACTGCTTGCTAGTGGTGGAAAAAAACCATAAAATAAAATGAAAGACAGCTCTTTATATTTCGCAATAAATGGTTATTTAATTATAATACTATGGAAAACCAGTTGCCCTGATGGGTCAGCCGGACCCCTCGTGACTGGAAGCTGTTTGTTTCCCGAGCTTTGTCTGAGGGGAGGGACTTTGAAAACCCCTGATGTAGAGTATTGCCTAGTTATTGTTTTTAATCAGAATCAGCTTCATTTCCAAGTAGGTTTAAGAAATTTGATTTGGTGCCAAACAAACATGGCAGGTTTAAGAATATTAGAAAGATTGTCGGGTCTTTTTAAAATGAGACGTTGTTTCTGATATATATATATATATATATATAAAAAAAAATTAGTGACAACACCTGACAGTCAGAGGGTCCTCCAACTAAATTTTGATTAGGGCCCCTGAAGGTCTTGGGCCGGCTCTGCTTTTCTGTGTCTGTATAAATAGTTTGTTTGACTGCACGCATTAGAATGAGCCACAAACCAGAGAGCTGCAGCTGTTATCCAGCCTCTGGGAGATTCACCGTTTTTATTCCCCCACCCTCCGCCACTATAAAGTCGCCGAAAGTCAGCCGCCGTCATCTCGAATGCACCTAATGTGTGACAGTCCACTGTAGGTCTTCAATGAATAGTCGACGTAATCCACGACGTCGACTAGAAAACTTTGTCAACATGTAATTTCATTACAGAGAGGCTGTTTAAGGCAGAGATGGCAATCTTCCCATTAAGAACATTTCTGGTTGTTTATTTCTAATTGCAATGCACTACAGGAAGTGCCACTTCCACTGTCTGCCATGACTGCTTGACTGTAAGGCTACTCCCAAAGAAGAAGCTTTCATGCTGGAAGTGGAAACTAATGGAGAAATAGCAGAATGTTTTTTTGTTGTTACAAATCAACTGTGTAGAATTTGAATATGGTCCGTGTTACCAATGTTGATGGCGAATCAAAATGTGCTCAAACGTTTTCAGGCTTGAAGCTCCACAAGCGCCCGCGAGGTCAGCACCCACAAAGCCCTCTGGTCCCAGTTGGACCACTACAGCAGCAACAACAGAGGAAAGACGGTGTTTCCCATACGTTCATTTATTATTACATTATCCACTAAGTTACTGCCTAAAACTTACAAGGACCCAGCCTTTCGCCTGATGTAAACTGGCATTGGTTCCAGCCCCCCGCGACCTTGTACACAGGATAAGGGGTTGACGATGGATGGATGGAGACATTGTTAGTGTTATTTTATGTTCCAAAGCAAAAAGCTTTGTTAAACAGTTTAGTTTGTATAAATCAGAATTATAGGAGTAGCCTACGCTGTCATCTTCTTCCCTGGTTCATTTTGAATGGTAAACCTCGTTCACTTAAGCGTGATTTATACTCCTGCGTAGGGTCTACATGCGTAGCTACATACGTAGCCATGCATTTATACTTGTGTGTCAGTGTCTCTGAAATTCAGTAGCGCTACATTGGTGTAGAACAGTGTTACAGCCACTGGTTTTGCCGCTTGTAAAAGTTACTTCAAAGCACGGGGCACTTCCTGTCAGCTCGGACTCAGCAGGCCTCTGCCTGAGGATCTCAATGTGCGTGCTGGTGTGTATGGGACTAAAAGGTCCGAATATAACAAGGTGAGAGGCCATGAAGAGCTTTAAAAGTAATCAATAAAATTTTAAAGTCAATTCTAAAACACACTGGGAGCCAGTGTAATGAAGCTAAAACAGGAGTAATGTGGTCATATTTCTTAGTTCTGGTTAAAAGCCTGGCAGCTGAGTTCTGGACAGTCTGGAGTCGATCAGTGTCTATGAAGATTCTCAGTCATCCAGGTCATAGTTATCCAACGAAGGTTAAAATCAAGGGCAACTGGACTTGGTTGAAGATACTGGAAGACGTTTCGTCCCTCATCCAAAGACTTCTTCAGTTCTGACTGACTGGCAGGGAAACTCAACTATTTAACCTCAGTGGTGTCGTTGGCCCGGGTCATCGATACCGCTGGTTCGTTAGTGTTCCTTGTTGCTGTGAACAGTCGTTACAGTTGTTAAGACTACCTGTGGCCAAGACTGAACGACCATCGTTGGTATCTTCACCTGAGGCCAGCAGGTTACAGTAGATTTTTTTTAAACAGGTGAAAAGGCTGTTGCAATAATCCAGGCGTGATGAGATGAAGGCGTGTAAAATGGTCTCGGTGTCCTTAAAAGTTAACATAGATCGAATTTTTGCTATATGACTAAGTTGATAAAAACATGATTGAACAAGCTTTGTTGTGCAGCTCAAAATTTAAATTACTATCAAACCAAACACCAAGGTTCTTTGCCACAGGCTTAATGTGATTTACTAGGGAACCAGCAGATGGCAGTATTTGATTTGCCATCTGTTGAGACCCGATGACCAGAATTTCTGTTTTGTCTGAGTTCAGCTGGAGGAAATTATTTGACATCCATTTTTTAACTTCACAAAGGCAGTTGTTAAGTGAACTCAGCATTCCAGGGTCTGTGGATCTGACGGGCAAGTATATTTGTGTGTCATCAGCATAAATATGAAAAGAAATACCATGTTTATGGATAATGTCCAAGGGGAAGCAGATACAAGGAAAACAAAATGGGTCCTAAGACCGACCCCTGAGGCACACCATATTTAACTGGACAGAATGAAGAGACATAGTTGTTTACAGACAAGCAAAACTTCCTATTTGACAGGTAGGATAAAAACCCATTCTAGGGCAGTACCAGAGATCCCCACCCAGTGCCTCAGTCTGTCTAACATGATATTGTGATAAATGGTGTCAAAAGCAGCACTAAGGTCCAGGAGTACCAGGACTGAGCACTGCCTTCATCAGCAGACATTAAAAGGTCATTGGTGACTTTAAGCAGGGCAGTCTCAGTGCTGTGGTACTTCCTGAAACCAGACTGAAACTTTCAAATAATTTGTTATTTTCCAGTGAGCAGCTGTTTGGACACAATTCTTTCTAAATCTTTGCAATAAAAGGCAGTTTTGAAATTGGTCTAAAATGTTGTGGGAGGGAGGGATCTAAATCAGGTTTCTTTAGAAGTGGGTTCACATAAGTGGTTTTAAAATAATCAGGGACACAACCAGTAGATAGGGAGCTGTTAAAAACAGAGATCAAATGGGGCCCAACAGAATCCATAAAGGGTTATTTAGTTTGGATAAACATGCTAAAGATCATCAGTGTGTCATGTCAACCCTCCAGCCTCTCTGACTGTGAGTCCCAGCAGCTCTCAGCTGTTTGAAGGACAGTCCGTCTCTCTGAGCGTGAGGAGGACGACAGCTCTGCTGGATGGACGCTGACGATTAACACAACCAGAGGAACCAGGACTCAGTGTGGAGCTGACTGGGGAAGATCAGCTGGTTCTTCCTGTAACATCAGCTACATAAAACCATTGGACAGTGGAGTTTACTGGTGTGAGTCCAGAGAGGGAGCAACCAGTAACACCATCAGCATCACTGTCCCTGGTAAGATCAGACTGTGGAGTTAGTGTTGATGAAGCTGTGTGTAAATGATGAAATGCTGTAGTTTGTCTCTGTGTTGAGGTGGACCAGTGATCCTGCAGAGTCCTGTCCTCCCTGTGATGGAGGGACATGATGTCACTCTGCACTGTAAAACAGAGACCCCTCCCTCCTACCTCCCAGCTGGTTTCTATAAAGATGGCTTCCTCATCAGGACTGAGCCTACAGGTCACATGACCATCCACCATGTTTCCAAGTCTGATGAAGGCCTCTACAAGTGTAACATCAGAGGTCGTGGAGAGTCTCCATCCAGCTGGATCTCTGTCACAGGTGAGGAGGTTACCTCTGATTTCAGGACTTATTTCATTCAGAGATTCATGTGTGAATCGGCTCTGACAATATTTTAATAATCATGTAGGTGTACGCACAAATCCTCCACCTGCACTCAACCCAACTAATTATTTTCTCAGAATTATCCCACCTATACCGGTCCTTTTCAGGTAATTTCTTTATTGTGTTAATGGACGAGTGTTTTCTCATTTTAAATGTTTCCATGGGCGCAGTAATGTCACAGCAAATAACCTGGGACATTTATGCAGCTAAACGTAAATGAACCTGGACTGTGTGAGACCTTTTGGATGTGAAGAAGAATACAGAACATTGATCAGCGTTAGATTCTGACTGATCCTGTCAACAGGTCATTTAAATGTGAAGTTATGCTGCTGTGCCCCGTGCGTAAATGCGCACAGCGTCTCTTTTAATGGGGAAACGCTTCACCCTATTTCACCCACCCGGAAAGTCACAAAACGTTTTGCCCAAAGCTCTGCCTGCAGGAGGATGGGTGAAATAGGATGAATCGTCTCCCCATTAAGAAAGATGCTGTGCGCATTTACACGATGCATGACGCATAACGTCATTGATTATTTGAACCACTCCAACAGGATCAGTCAGGATGAACTGACCGCAGCCTCTCTGATCATGAAAGTAATTAGTTAAAGCACAAACTGCCAATAGAAATCTATTTACATATGATCCATCAGAGGAGCTACCGTCTTGTTAAGAGGAGCTGAGCTCCCTCGTAGTTTGCACCCTGCCTACAATCTCAACCGTGAGATTCCAGCAAATAACTTTACTCTTTTACTCATCGATTTGTTTTTCTGATGCCAAAATGTTTCTTTTTAGTAATGCGTTATAAAACTGCATTACACCAAAAAACAACACATTAATGTATAATTGCGTTACTTTTGTAAGGCGTCACTCCAACACTGTATGTACGCATTTCTACTCTGCAGCACCGCTAAGCGAAAATGTCTTCCAGCGTGTCTCAATGCGTCATACGTGACGCTTCAAGTATGTTTTGTCACTTTTTCTGAAAGCGCTGGTATTGGATGCCCTCGCAATACATTTAGCAGTAGCTACGTTTAGTTTGAAGTTCACGTAACCTGACCTCCTGCCATTACTGCCTACCTGGAGAGAGAGGGAGAGAGGGAGAGAGAGAGAGAGAGAGAGAGAGAGAGAGAGAGAGAGAGAGAGAGAGAGAGAGAGAGAGAGAGAGAGAGAAAATTATCAAAACATTTAAATATAAATGTTGTCGGTCATTGTCTAGTCAGTGTACACAAACGGTTAACAGTCCGTCGCAAAGTAGTGACAGAACATAATGACACAGCTGTTAGAGACACTTTGCTCTGTTTGACTGTCTCTCTGCTCCAGGATGCTTCATTCCCTCTGAAGCGGCTGTGAGCTGCACTTTATCAGAGGGGCTGAAGTGAACATGTGTGGGATGTGTGGTGATATTTCTGTCTGATCAGTTTTGGTTTTCTACCTCTGATGAAGAGCAGTGCGCTCATCTCATCAAGTACAGTCCCAGACAGGCACTCTGTCTGTCTGAAATTGTTATTCTGCAAATGTCAGAGAACACAGATATGTGGGAGAGATTTTTAATGTGCAGAAAGTTTTATACATGAGCAGAAAACCTGCTGAAACACAGGAGCTATTAAGGTGCAGGGGTTTATAACTGAAATAAAATGAATTCATTTATCATTGATTAAAAGGTGCCATTGACTCAGCAGGGATGAAATAAAATAAACAGGAGAAAGATATTTGACAGCAGCACAGAATGCCTGAGAGCCTTACAGCACTATATTACACAATATTTTTATTTTTTGAATTGTCATTTTGTGTTTCCTTTTATATAAATAAAGACATTTCCTCAATGAATTGGTGCAGAAAAATTCACCAGAATGCAGGAAATGAAAGTGTTTAAAGCCCAAATTTTTCAGGGGGAGAACCCCCAGACCCCGCTCTTAAATTAAATAAAATATACATATTATCAGTAATAAAGATACAAATCTTAATAAATGTATTTATGACCTCTGATATTTAATAATTAAAATGTAGCTCCATGATTTATAGGGGTCAGTTTGACAAATGTCATAACAAGGTAGCAGTTTTTGAGGGTTTGTCTCCAGAATGCAGGAAATTTAAGTGTTTAATGTTAATGTTTGAGTCAAGTCTCATGAGTTTGGCCAAACCCCTAAAAAAGCAAGGATGCTGTACTGGTGAGGGTTGTCCGACCGATTTTGGTGGGCCGCCTGGTCTAAAAATGCCAGGGCTGATTTTTTTGTCCCAGTCCAGCCCTTTGAGGAGGGATTGGATGATGGCTATGATGACATCATCACCGCTGTCACCACAGAGCGTCACTTCTGAGCTGATCAGAGATCAAAGTAGGTTCACCCTGCTGATCATTACATGGTTCACTTTAAAAGAGACGTCAGGGAAGGTCAACAATGGAGTCAGTGTCTGTTTTGGATCAGGATATCAAAAGGGCATTTAGCAATAAGGAAATAGTAGTGAGTGGATCCTGGATATTGAGAAGGCTTATCGTTCTTTGTGGAAGGAGGGATTAATGATTAAAAGTTAGGGGACGAATGTTTAATTGAAAAGATCAACACAAGTAATGTTTGGTATTGTCTGTTCAAAGACTGTTGAAATAGAGAACGGAATCCCGCAAGGAAGTGTTATCAGTCCAGTTTTATTTAATGTAAAGATTAATGATATCTTTGGCAAAATAGAGAGAGGATTTGGGCCATCTCTATTTTCAGATGACGGGGCCTTCCGGAAAAGAGGTCGTAATGTAGAGTTTGTTTTAAAACAGATTAAAAGAGTATTATTCTGCCTCTAAGACTAAACATGTTGTATTTGGTTTTAAAAGATAAGATAAGTTACCTAATGTAGGGCTGCATATGTGTGGGTCTCTACCGGAGAAGGTAAAGTTATTTAAATGTTTGGGTGTATGGTTTGAAGAGCGTCTGACTTGGGCTGTGCATGTCGATATAATTGTGCTGAAATGTGAAAAAGTTCTGAATGTTATGAGAAGTCTGGCTGGGTGTAAGTGGGAGCTTGAGAGGGAGACGGTGTTTATTTCCCAGGCCTTGATCAGATCTGGAGAGACTGCTGGAGGTAATAAATATAATGTTTTTTTTGTCACTCTAAATCAGTGCGCTAGGACACAGACAAGATGGCTACCTATGCCCTATTGGGTGCCGCATGAATTGAACATTGAGCTTTCTTTTCTTCAGGAAAAAGATAAGAGGAAAGTGACCCCGAGAATCGTGAAATATCTTAATTCAATCAGTGAGAGCACTTTAATTGTTTTTACAGATGGATCTAGAGATCCAGTTAGCGGGACAACCAGTTTTGGGTTCTATGTGGAGCAGCTTGGATTGAAATTATGGTGGATTGAGGAAGCCAGACCTAAAGAAGTCACTATCTGTTCTGACTCTGCGGCTGCTCTGGAAACGTTAAGAGCAGGACAACCTACAGCTCATCCTGACATTGTGAATGTGGTTTTTAGAATTGGGTTTGTTTGCAGCATCACTTCCTGCTGGGCTCCAGGGCACGCTGGGGTGAATGAGCAGGTGGACCACATTGCAAAGAAAAGCATACGTAGACGTATCCATGGGGAGAGGGGAACTGAGGGAATTAATCAAAGAGGGCTAGATTGAGGTTGGGCCACGGTGGGTTAAATGAGTCTTTGTAGGAACACATGTCAACACTGCCAAACTGAAAGAAGAAGACTTTAGTAAAATCCAAGGGGGTAAGCCAGAAATCGGACAGTGAAGCTGACCAAAGCCTGCATGGAGAGACCCATGAAGGCCCAAAAATGACGTCAAAACCCTGTGACACCCTGTCGCACATGAGAGATGTAACCGTATTGCTTAGATTACTCTCAGCAATCAAAAAAACTATCAGAGCAGTCAGAGACGCTGCGTTGGTGTTTGACAGATGAGCCTTGATGGTGGGCTGATTTAATCATTGACGATCCGAGTCAGACAAACACACTGACCCCATGAAACCTTTTGTTGCTACAGCTACCAGAATTACGGCGTTTCGTCATTAACACCGTCATTAAACCCGGTTATGCTGCGCGATCATGCGCAGTAGACGCTGGTGCCAACAGGAAGCAGCCCTGGAGCAGTATTTTATTGGTCCAAAACTGGCTTCACTTCCATTCAAATCAGCGGCTTCGTCCAGTAATATCTTGTCTGTGGTAAAATCACAGCAGTCTGACGCGCTGAACCAACTTCAGCAGCTACAGAGAAGCTGCTTTGTGAATCTGCTGCCTGAGCAACGGTAACTAAGGGGCGGGGCGAGACGCCGTGACATCGCGAGAACACTCCGCGGGATCCCGCAGTGCTCAGGGGCTGTGTTGGAAACGGAAGGCAGCTGCATCGCTACCGTAACAAACAGCTTCCTCCGAAGGCATCACTTTCAAGTGAAGGCAGCTTAGTTTCAAACATCCTTCTAGGGCAGCACTTAGGGCAACGTGTGACGTCAGCACGCCGTCTTGCGTCTCTTCTGGCTGTCAGAAGAGACGCTAGCCGTAGCATCAGCTAACTAGCTATTGAAAAGCTAAACGGCTAACAGACGCGTCAGAAGTCATACTGAACAAACTTGCTTGTTTACAGTCACGGACTCATATGATAGTTCAGTGTTTAGCTCTCGCTAGCTTTTCAAATTCAAAGCGTGGAAACGACTAAAAACTTATTTATTAAGTTGTGTTGTGTTAATTTGTGTACAAATTCGGCTTGTTTGTCCGCCATCTTGGCTAGTTTTCGTAAGCTACTGCGGCCGCAGCCGCGCTGCTTTGTGGGTAATGGTCAGCATCGATGCTGCCTTCAGAACTGTCTGAAGGCGTCTCATGAGACAGGAGGACATCGCTCGAGCCGTTTCAGCACTCGAGGTCTCGCTGTCCTGTCAGGAGACAGCAGTTTAACCCGTTTCAAACACAGCGTGTCAGCCTGAAGAGCTCCGAGACCAGAATCCAGACTCAGTCCAGGACAACACGGTCCACCAGTCACAGCGGAGACCTGCAGGACGATGGAGAACCAGAACCCGGACCACAGGAGCCAAACAGCAGCCTCGTGCTCTGATAGCGCCGATGTTCAGGTCAGTGTTCATGACTTCATCACGAGACTAAAGACACGTGATTCCTGTTTTCATCTTGAAGAGAGGAAGCTGAAAGAAAAATTCATGAGCGTTTCTCTTTTCTTTGTTCTGTGAGTTCCCGCGCGGCGCATGCGCAGTGCAGCACGCGCTGTGTCGGGAGCGCGCAGAACAAACAATGATCCGTCTGAATGATCTGTGGAGGATTTCTTGTGAACCTTCACTGTGTTTTCACCGCTGAGTTAATATCGTTCATGATATCAAGTGGTTCTGGTTTAAAACGGGACAAACAGCGACAGCATGGTTCTATTGTGCGAAAGTGACAGTGTGAGATCTGTGAGGGGCCTTATTGAGGACGCCAAATAAATTGCGCGTGTCACTGGTACAAAGCAACGAAATGCAGATAGCATCTAACCAGAAGTGCTTAAACAGTAATTAAATACAACGATACATTATTATCCAAGTACATGGTATGAATGATACATACAGTGGGTACGGAAAGTATTCAGACCCCTTTAAATTTTTCACTCTTTGTTTCATTGCAGCCATTTTCCAAAAATCAAGAAAGTTCATTTTATTTCTCAGTAATGTACACTCAGCACCCCATCTTGACAGAAAAAAACAGAAATGTAGAAATTTTTGCAAATTTATTAAAAAAGAAAAACTGAAATATCACATGGTCATAAGTATTCAGACCCTTTGCTCAGTATTTAGTAGAAGCACCCTTTTGATCTAATACAGCCATTAGTCGTTTTGGGAAAGATGCAAAAAGTTTTTCACATCTGGATTTGTACCCACTGTAAATATATGTATACATGAATATATATTACTACAGGTAAATACAGGTTATGACTATGGCAGTAAAGTATAAATAACTATACAATATGTACAGTAGTGTAAATGTGATTATTGTGGGAGTTATACAGTTTGTATAGTAGCAATGTCTAGGGAATGATTCACATACAGAATGTGCAGTGCGAATGTACAGTAGTGCAATGGGTAACAGCTGGTTCAATCCAGGGGAGGATGGTGAGTGTGAAGGCGGCGTTGGGGGGCAGAGTTCAGCAGGGAGACAAATGGACATATTCTGAATTTAGAAGATCAGATGTTTGATCCTAGGCAAGGCAAGTTTATTTGTATTGCACAATTTAACAACAAGGTAATTCAGAGTGCTTTACATAAAACATAAAAGCAACAGGGAAATATGTAAAAGTTTAAAGGCAACATAAAATATAATAAAAGTTACAGTGTGACAATCAGGGTTAAAAGAGTTAAATGGAGCCGTTATCTGGGAGTTTGTTCTAAATATACGGAGCATAATAACTGAACGCTGCTTCTCCTTGTTTAGATTTGACTCAGGGGACAGAAAGCAGACCTGCCCCAGACGACCTGAGAGGTCTGGATGGTTCGTAATGAAGCAGAAGATCAGAAATGTATTTTGGCCCTAAACCATTTAGTGCTTTATAAACTAACAGGTCATGGCTCCTCAAATTCAGGTCTGAGTCCATGACTACACCAAGATTTCTGACTTGATTTGTGGTTCTTAACATTACAGATTGAAGTCTAGCACTGACTTGCAATCGTTCCTCCCTGGCTCCAAAAACAATAACTTCAGTTTTATCCTTGTTTAATTGAAGAAAATTCTGGCACATCCAATTGTTGACCTGCTCAATACATTTACTCAGCGTCAGTATGGGATCATAGTCCCCTGGTGAAATGGTTAAATCGGTGAGTCAGTTTTTCATAATCTGAGCCAGTAGAAGCATGTAAATGTTAAACATAAGAGGTCCCAGAATGGAGCCTTGGGGAACTCCACATCATTTTTGTCAGCTCAGATGTGTGATTACCTATAGACACAAAGTAGTCCCTGTCCTTTAAGTAGGATTCAAACCATTTTAGTACTGTGCCAGAAAGTCCAACCCAGTTTTCAAGTCTGTCTAGTAATATGTTGTGGTCGACCGTGTCGAATGCAGCACTGAGATCCAATAATACTAAGACTGAAATTCTGCCACTGTCAGTGTTTAAATGGATGTCATTGAAGACCTCAACGAGAGAGACCACCTTTACCTTGGCTGGTGCAATGGCATCAAGAACATTTGTAATTTTAGAACTGAAATTATCTACAAGCTCATTGACTGAGACCTGTGAGAGGACGGGTGTTGAGGAGAAAGCCTCAATAAATTTTTCACTAATGTTTTCAGCCATTTTGTTTTAAAATTTGTGTGCACGCAGATAGCACTCTCAAAGAAAACACAGGAATGATCAGAGAGAGCAACATCAGTCACCACAACCTTGGAAATGTCCAGACCCTTGGAGATGACCAAGTCCAAAGTGTGACCCTTATTGTGCGTGGGCCTCGTCGCATGTTGAGTCAGTCCATAATTATCAAGAACACAGTTCTTTAGTCCCTCTGTCCTGGGGGTTGTCAACATGGATGTTAAAATCGCCAACAATAACCTCACAGTCAAAGTCAATACAGATTATAGACGAGTGTTATATTAGCAGTTCACCAAAGTCATCAAAAAAGTTTGTACAGTACACAGGGGGTTTAGGGTAGAGAAAATGGCGAGGCAGCGAGGGAAGTTACGGTGAGTAAATTTTGTCCCAGCTCTAACCAGGTCTTCCATGTGATCAGTGAAGTCCAACAGGGGGGAGAGGGGAGAAAGGGTGTCTGGAGATGAGGGCGACCTAGATGGGGATTGGGGGGGTAGAGATGATGAATCCTCACTGTTGGTTTTCAGTGAGGGAGGTGGAGACTCTTCCTCTTGGCTCAGTTGTCTCCCGTGATCAGAGCTCTCTTCCGGCGGGGGCTGAGGTGGCTCTCCTTCAAGGTTTCTGGCATGTTTTGTTATGTTTTCTTCTTGTTTTGATTCCTCTTGTCTCTTGTCCTTGGCAGAGGGAACAGATGAGTGACGCAGAAAGTAAAACAGGTTGGAGCTGAACAATTTTACTCCTGACTTGTTAAGGCGAAGTCCATCTGCCTTAAAAAGAAGTCTGCAGTCCCACACAAAGTAAAAGTTTTTGATGAAATGCAGCTCAGCTCTCAGCTCCTCTTCGGATTGGCGGTATAGGGCCACTGATAAACACCTCAGCATTCAAAGAGCTGACTGTGTTCAACAGAGTATTAAAGTCCTCTTTCAACACTTCAGACTGTTGCTTCACAACATCAGTGGTCCCGATGTGCATTATGATGTTTTTCACGGTAGGATGTTCAGCCACGATATGCAGGATTCTTTCTGAGTACTTTGGTGTTCTTACTGCACATGCTTTGTTAACAGCAGAGTCTCCCACAATCAGAGTTTGAGGCCAGTCGCATCACAAATCTCAGGGCGCTGGGTTCTGTCTGTTACTCGTCCTCCTATTTCCCCAGGAAATGATTTACTCTTAGGCTTTGCACCAAGAGCGTTCCAGGGAGGACTCAAACTTATAGATTTATTACCCAGTACACAGGCCTCCTGCTTCTTGGTAGTCTTGTTGGTGCTAATTAGCTGTGTGTTAGCATGCTCTTGTCCACTGTATTGGGTCCACCGTAAAGTGGTGTCATTCCCACAGTAGTCCATTCACTTCCACATTCACTTCTAACCTGTGGATCTTGGTTTCCAGGACAGTAATTTTCTGTAGAAGTTTGTAGAAGTCGTCCGTGGAGAAGGGGGGCATCTTGTTGCTAATTAGCTTTAGCTATAACTCCAGTCACTGCAGTACAGGCTAGTGCTATTGATAGGCCGCACTCGCGTAGCACTAAGATCATAAAAGGTTTTAAAGTATGGCAAGAGCCAACTTTATCTGACAGTCCCAGTGATTTAAAAGTATCCAAGAGCTGCTGATTTCTAGCAGGGGAAAAAAAAAAGCGTTTAAGCCAAAGAATGCAAGGAGAGGCAAGAGCAAGCAGCAAAGCGTCTGCACTGTAAGAAAGCAGGAAACAAGCAGACTGCTTGCAAAAATGTATTAAGTCTCCAATTTCTAATTGGAGGGTTGTTTTTTATTGACATACTAGAAACCGGTGAGTGAATGTTGATAGTGAAAGGGTGAAACCGAGTGTCTGAGATGTCATAATTGAGCTACTAATCAAACAATAGTCTAGGTGTGAATATGAGCTGTGGACTGGTGAAAAAGAGGTACAATTCTCTGAGAGTGGGGCGATGAGAATGCAAAGGCTTTCTGTCGATTCCCACATACGAGGATTGCCTGCCGAGTCTGTCAACGGCTGTATTGCATACCAGGTTGAAGTCCTCTCTTTTTTATAAAAGCTGTGTCTGAGTGAGCAGAGAATGAGGTGAAGCATGCATGAAAAAGGAGGCGTCGTCAACATTCGGGCCTTAGATATTATAAATCAGGTTTTTGAATGGAAATGTTATCTACAATAAATCGACCTTTTGGATCTATAACGGCAACATTAACAGAAGAAAGAAGTAGACTTTTAACAAGTTATTTCCGTTTGCAATGTTCAAACTTAGCCACAGTGGGTCTTGGCCTATGGTTGTCCGACCACCATCCTCCCAAATGGTGCACCCGTTCTTCACGGTGTCGGCCGATAGCTTCAGCTCCTTTTAAGGATGACTTTTTTTAGTCTTCTCAGGGCCTTTGTCCGCCTTCTCAGGGCCTTTGTCCGCCTGCTCCGGGATGCCCAAGATGACCAGGTTGTCCCCATAGACTGCATATAAGAAATGGACGTAATCATCGAGACGTCACCCGTTGGTTTGTGGACTGCCATTTTGAAGCCTCGAGTTTGGCCAACCATGAAGTGACCGGAAGTGACGATACGGTGGAGCTAACGGGCGTGTGCGGAGCTAGCTAGCTTGCTTAGCTAGGTGCAACTGTAATTCACGTTAATTCTCATTTTAACAGGGCTGATAACTTTGTCTAGAGAACAGTCTTAAAACTAAATGTACTCACCAGAGAAAGTGAACAGCCAACTCCTAATAAGCTTTTTCAACGGCGCTGGTTAAATTTACACAGCTACAAGTCGGCTCTAGCCTGATTGACAGGTTGCCATGGTAACGACTTGTCAATCATAGATAATCATACTCTGCTTTGTGGTCTATTTTAAAATAAATGGGGCCATAATTTACTAAATGAACATCATTTTGTGTTGAAGACTTGAAACTAGCGACTGAGACAATAAACTCATCAGGAAGTGTTTACTGGTGTAATTATTCAGCTGAGAAGTAGGGTAATTTTCCCATTATTTCTAATGGAGCCGGACTTCTTTTTGCAACCAGATGAGTCGCCCCCTGCTGGATTTTCAATGGAATGCATGTTTCGAGGACTTCTGCATCAAATTCATATTGTAGACCAGAAGCTTCCTGCTTGGTTGTCCCTCATGCTGCACGCCTGGAGATCGTTGATCATTTCTCTGTTTTAATTTTCTTCTGAGCCAAAAACCTTCGGTTATTGTTGCGTTTATTTCTGCGGTGTGATAGGCTGTTAGATCTATACAAATAGAACATGTCTTCAAGCTTGACCTAAAGCATTACCACCGTTGCACATATTTTTTTCTATGTATATTACTGCCATCACTTATATACTAGAGCCCAACCAATTTATCGTTTTGCAGATATTACTAATGTTAGATATTAGAGAACTTGAAGCAGCTAGCCGTGTTAGATTCTTGTTCGGCTTACATTTATTCACAAGTCCGCGCTGGTTTAATCATTTCTGACACACCGAGTAGAGACAAGCAGCCCGCAGAACGTCAAACACTATAGTTTAATCTCTCATTAGCTTTGTGGCTAATTTAGCATCAGGCAGCGGTAGCTGCTATACGTTATATTTAATAATACAGTGTTTCCCACATAATGACAGTGTAACTGTGGCGTCCTAAAAACCAGCTGTATTCTAACATAAACTTAGCTCTCCTTATTAGCAAGGCTCCTTACACGCTTGCTAATAACTTTTAATAGCTGGGTCTCCAACGTTGAGAGCGTTGTGTTGGACAGATTTGTGCAGCTGTGTTAACGAGGGAGAGAAAGCGAGAGAGAAGGGTGAGAGAGAGAGAGGGACGAGTGAGAGAGGGACGAGTGAGAGGATATGCTGTGCCAATAAGCGCTGCCTGCAGCTCAAATATGATTTTAAATAGGCCTAGAAAAAAACGACGATCAATCTGTGGCGGTTAGCATTGATATTGTGGTGGGCCGCCACAAATAAATGAACGAATGGGAAACACTAATATTTAGAAGTAATGAACTAGGGAGAAATGAGAGGTAATGAACTAGGGAGAAATGAGAGGACCGTTCACTAGAAGTGCCGCACTGTTTCAGAATAAATCTACAATCACGTCTGCCAGAGTAACGTTAGCCTCCACCACTCACTTACTGTGACATGAAACATCCTGCTGTGACCTGGGAGAGTGCAGTGAAAAACGTGAGGGTTAGCAAGTCTGGTGTGAATGTTTTCAGGAGAGGAGAAGTGATAATGACCAACTCACCGTGAACACTGAGTGCGAGAGTTAGGCTACCAGGAGCTCCTGTTTTGTTCTATTGTGCTGCAGTGTTTTAAACAGAGGAGCTATGCATGACATGAGGGAAGGATCCGACTCTTTATTTTCTAATAGTCATATATTGGCTGTTTTAAAGGCGAATACAGATATAACTGCGAGTAGCTTATATCGGCCAATAATATCTGCAAAACGATAAATCAGGTTGGGCTCTAGTATTTTTGTTTTGCTGACCCAACGATGCATTATTTACTTTAAGTTTCATTAGTTGTAGAGCTCAGTTGTAACAAATGGGATATTTTTAAAATGTTTCTGTAGTTTTATTTGACTCTTAGTCATCAAAACCTTAATATATTTTGTTGTACTTTTGTTCAAAGTACTATTTATAACAATACAAGTTTGTCTATACTGCTCTATGTCATGGTACCTTGGTATGGTTTCAACATAACATTTTAAGGATAGTCTTTGTTTGTCATGCATTTCTTAAAATGCATTTCTTAAAATAAGGGGAAAAAAACGATAACCTTATCTGACTTAAGAGCCCGACCGGTATGGGATTTTTATCTGTCTATCTAGTCTGTAGTATGGGTCAAGCTTCAACAACCCTCTGTGGACACAGCCCTGCAGTTGGTTGTCACAGGTGGTAATGCATCAGTCAAACTTGAACATTGTGGGTTATGTTTCAGAGACATGCTCTTAATGTCATTTATGGTTCTAGATAGCTCGCTGCACCATGACATCTCACTCACTGTCTATGTCTTTCTGTCTGCTGCTATAGAAACGAACAGGAAGAGATGGGCCCCAACGTCATCACTGTCAGCTCTGTGACAAATCCTTCACAAGATCTGGATCTTTAAAGACTCATCAGAGACTTCACACTGGAGAGAAGCCGTACGGCTGTGACCTATGTGGGAGAGCTTTCGTTACAGCACGTGACCTAAAAATTCACAGACGGGTTCACACTGGAGAGAAACCGTACTGGTGTGACCAGTGTGGGAAAGCTTTCACTACATCAGGTCTCCTAAGAATTCACCGCCGTGTTCACACTGGAGAGAAACCATACAATTGTGACCTGTGTGGGAAAGGTTTCGCTACAGTTGGTCATCTAAAAAGGCACATACAAGTTCACACTGGAGAGAAACCGTACAGCTGTGACCAGTGTGGGAAAGCTTTCAGTGCATCAGGTGCCCTTCAAAGGCACATACGTGTTCACACTGGAGAGAAACCATACTGGTGTGACAAGTGTGGGAAAACCTTCACGACATCAGAAGACCTACAAAGGCACAGACGTGTTCATACTGGAGAGAAACCGTACTGGTGTGATCAGTGTGGGAAAGCTTTCACTCAACCAGGTGAACTAAAAATCCACCAACGTGTTCACACTGGAGAGAAACCGTACTGGTGTGACCAGTGTGGGAAAGCTTTCACTCGATCAGATCAACTAAAAATCCACAAACGTATTCACACTGGAGAGAAACCGTACAGCTGTGACCAGTGTGGGAAAGCTTTCCCGCGATTAGATCAACTAAAAATCCACAAACGTGTTCACACTGGAGTGAAACCATACAGCTGTGACAAGCTTTCACTACGTCAGGTCAAGTAAAAGTCCACCAAGTGTTCACAATGGAGAGAAACCGTACATCAGTGAATACTGTGGAAAAGTTTTCACTAGATCAGATAAATTAACAATTCACCAACGTGTTCACACTTTAAGAAACCATACTTTTGTGAACAGTGTGGGAAAAGTAAATATAGTCAGCTTAAACACCACCAATGCAGTCACATTACTTCGTTTTGAATTAGGGCTGCAACGATTAGTCTACGTAATCGACGACGTCGATTCGTAAAAATCCATCTCATGAACATTTCTGGTTGTTTATCTCTAACTGTAATGCATTACATGAAGTGCTGGGGGCAGTATCGCTTCCATTGTCTGCCATGACTGCTTGACTGTAAGGCTACTCATGAAGAAGCTTTCATATGAGAAGCAGACAGCAGCGGAGAAAGAGGCTAATAGAACGATTTTGTATGCTAGTTCATCATATATTGGCAGTTTTACGAAAGTTGATGGCGAATTGAAAATGTGCTCAAACATTTTTGTGCCTGCGAGGTTAACGGGCTGAAATCGCACAGTGTAAGTGGTGCCAGCCGGCCACCCAGTCACGCCCACATAGCCCTGTGGTCTCAGTTACCAGAGATGCCTATAAAGGCTCGTGCAGACTACACGACTCTCAGCGTCGGCCGATGGCAGCTGTTTGTTACTACAAAGATAACAGTTATAAAGGCAAAGAATCTGGGTGAAAGGATGGATTAGCACACGCAGGTAGCAGGGATTGTCTGAGCTCCAGAGAGAGCTGGAGGGGAGTTTTGCGGTGAAAAAGTAGCTGCCTGCTCTGCCAGCTGCCTGCTCTCATTGGCTGGATGTCGAGTCGGCCGACTCCTCCAGTTGTTTGGCATGCTAGATATCTAGCAGACGTGGGCAATGGGTCAGAAATGTGTCGGGTAGCCGTTGTCACGTGTCAATGTGTAGTTCACACATAACGACTGAAAATATTGTCCATATTGTTGTTCCTTCTCCCCCTGGACTTACTATCCAGAGGAACATTACAATTTAGGGGCTCGTTCAGGATCTAAAAGAGACTAGAAATCAGATTTACTGCGTGGTTGTGATAACTGTGTGCTTGTCATTGTCCAGGGTTGTGAACATTTGTTGTTTTGACTTTTTTATGTTCGGTAATCCTGGGTTGGGATTAATTCCCTGGCCGGGGGTAGGCTTTTCGGGATTCAGCCACCGAAGTTGCTGCCTGTAAAGTCGCCCCAAGCCCGGCACGCTCCAGAAGATAGACTTGGTAAAGAATTAATAGGCAGGATCTGGGGAAGTTGTGGTGTTGCACAAAGTGCTGGATGGTGAGTATCTGTTTTGTGTGTGGATTACGGCACCATGTTTGCCACAAAGTGTTGTCCAGGGCATGGTCGTCACGAGATGACGCCTGACTGAAAGTCGGATTAGCTCGCTTACAGTTGGACAGGGAGGAGCGGAAGCATGAGTTCCAGCTGCGTAGAGAGTTACAGTTGAAGCAGTTGGAGGCAGAAACTGCTCTCAAGATGCGTGAGCTTGAGCTACAAGCTAGTGCCGCGCATAGCTCATCTCTCCCGGAGACTCGGTCGTCATCCAACACTACTTTTGATGTGAGGAAAAACTTGGTGCCTACTATTCAGAGAGTCAGAAGTAGAAGGTTACTTTAGAATCGCAGTAGCTTTTCATTGGCCAAAGGACGTTTGGGCAATTTTGCTTCAAGTGCAAGTGACCGGCAAGACTCAGGAGGCTTGTGCTGCACTGTCAGTGGAAGACAGCTTGTGTTTTGACAAAGTGAAGAGCGCAGTATTGCGTGTCAATGAGCTGGTACCTGAGGCGTTTAGACAGCGGTTTAGGGGTGTCTGTAAAGCTACTAGCCAGACAAATGCAGACTTTGCGAGGGAAAAGGTCTCTTTATTTGATCGTTGGTGTGAAGCTTGTAAAGCTGAAGATTTTTGTTCGTTACGTGAGTTGATGATGTTGGAAGAGTTCAGGAACTGTGTGCCAGAGAGGATTGTCGTTTACTTGAACGAAGAGAAAGTGGCTACCCTACGGCAAGCTGCTATGCTAGCTGATAAGTTTGCTTTAACACACTAGGGGGTCTTCAGTAAACCAATCTCATCCTCTGTCTCTCCACCACATCTTAGTGCTAGCAAGAAGTCTAGTGACAGACGGGTACCCCGAGTTGGTTTAAGTAACTCTTTAAGTAACATTGTAAGTGCTAAATTAGACAGGCTGTCATAAACCTGGTCACTTCATTGCAGATTGTTTAACTATGAAACAAAAGCAGCAGGGTTCAGTTACTAAGCAGCCGAAAGGGAGTGAGATTAATTAAAATTGTCACTCCATGTTTTCTTCTGTTTTCTCTGAGGACAGGATGCTCGCTCGATGCCACTGCCGTTGACACGTGAAGGGCTCATTGGTGCACAGAAAAGTGACCTCTCACTGGTAAAGTGTTTTGCCTCAGTTGTTGTTGACCTGAGTGAGTGTAGAAAAGTGTCGGTGTTTTCTTCTTTCTCTGGTGCGAAAGTGGTCTTCGCATACAGGTGCAGCAACAGGTGAGGTATTCGACATAGTGTACCAGATAGGGAAACAGGTAGGAAAAGGGCAGGTCAGGCCAGAGGAGGCCAAAGCGGCTGCAGTATTGGCTTATCCAGTTCCTACAACCAGACGAGAGCTCCGGCATTTTTTAGGCATGACAGGATACTACAGATGCTTTTGCAAGAACCTCTCAGTGGTAGGGAACCCCTTACTAAGCTCTGTAGCCCAGCTATCATATAATAGCTTTCTGAGGTATCTAACAGCGGATCAGCGTTGTTTTTTGTTGTGTGTCGCACTTAAATTGGTCCCCGCTGTACAAAAGGATCTACAATCGTGACGTTCACTAGTTGTTATTTATGTTTATTTCAGGTTATGTGTGTTTGATTGGCGTAGATGTAAGGGGGTGGGTATTAGGCGACTGGAGTCGTGAGCAGTCAAGTTGTGCTTGGAGTACCTGGATTTTACCGCTCTCCCCCAGTATCCTCCTGTTAAAATATTTCCCCATAAATCTTTATTTATACCCGCTGTTTGCTACATTCCCCTCCGTTAAAGCCGGTGGCAGCACGTAGAACAGCTCGGTAACAGTGAAGGGAAGTCAGCGGCACTCGCAAATGAAACAAGAAGAAGAAAAGCAGCACGACGTGTTCAGGACGGATCATACGTTGCTAAACGAGTATTCCACATGAATTTCCCTGTAAAATAGACGTGAAAAATGATTTACGATGTGCGAGTAAAAACTGCAACCTACAGTCATTTTTGTGCATGGATGGTTAAAATGAGGCTGAAGCAGAACATAGAAAAATTAATTAATGAGGAGGTTTAAGTTGAATGATTAATAAGCATCTTGTAAGTTTATAAAACAATTTACTACTATGTCTTAAGTACATTTAATAGCAATAAATTAATTTTGCTTCAAATTTCTATCTTGTGTCGTCTTTTTAGTTTGTACTCGACAGAATATCTTATCTCAATTAAAAGTACTGAAACAAATGTTTGTGTTTATGTATGTGACATAAAAAAGCAAGTTGTGCAGTGCTCCTGTACTGGCTGCACCTAACTTTGCTCTTCCCTTCCAGTTAGAAGTGGATGCTAGTAATAATACAACATCTGAAATCCTCCTCATGCTGCCTTGATATTCTGCCAACAGGTTTTTTCAAAAATGTGTCTAAATGCATGCAGTCATTAAGCCACTCTTAAAAAAGAGAAATCTAGACAGTTCACTAATGAGCAATTATAAGCCCATATCAAATCTCCCATTTTTATGTAAAATCATTGAAAAGGTTTTACAGTCAGGTTTTCGACCACACCACAGCACTGAGACGGCTCTTGTTAAGGTCTTCAATGACATCCATTTAAACACTGACCGTGGCAGAGTTAGTATTATTGGATCTCAGTGCTGCATTCGACACGGTCGACCACAACATATTACTAGACAGACTTGAAAACTGGGTTGGACTTTCTGGCACAGTACTAAAATGGTTTGAATCCTACTTAAAGGACAGGGACTACTTTGTGTCTATAGGTAATTACACATCTGAGCTGACAAAAATGACGTGGAGTTCCCCAAGGCTCCATTCTGGGACCTCTTATGTTTAACATTTACATGCTTCCACTGGCTCAGATTATGAAAAACAACAAAATATGTTACCATAATTATGCAGATGACACACAGATTTAACCATTTCACCAGGGTATGATCCCATACTGACGCTGAGTAAATGTATTGAGCAGGTCAACAATTGGATGTGCCAGAATTTTCTTCAATTAAACAAGGATACAACTGAAGTTATTGTTTTTGGAGCCAGGGATGAACGATTGAAAGTCAGTGCTCGACTTCAATCTGTAATGTTAAGAACCACAGATCAAGCCAGAAATCTTAGTGTAGTCATGGACTCAGACCTGAATTTGAGGAGCCATATTAACACAATTCAGCCTACTATCACCTGAAGAATGTATCAAGGATTAAAGGACTTATGTCTCAGCAGGACCTGGAAAAACGTATCCACGCATTTATCTTCAGTCGACTCGACTACTGTAACAGTGTCCTTACAGTGCTTTTAATTAATTATATTTAAGATTGTTCTTTTTATTGATAACTTACACTGCACTGTAACTTTTACTGTCCTGTTTTCTTTGTTTTTTAGCTTTTTATCATTGCTTTTAATTAAATATTTACACAATGAGAAATGAGTAGGTAATTGAGTGGGGGGATTATGGGAGTGAGATTGAACAGAGTGAAGGAAGTCGTCTTAAATCTCGCGCCCGAGTGATTTGCAGGAACCTCTGTCCACCTGTAAACATGCAGGTGGGTCTAGAGTATAATCAAAGTGGCCTGCTGACAGACATGTCCTGGTTTCTCTGTAGTGTCCGAGGGTTTTTCAGTGGACCCAAAGATTGCTGTGGACCCAAGTACAGACTAGCTAGAGAGAGTAGATTGAATGTACTCTGTTTATTCTTTTTTTAGAATAATTGTAACTCTATTATTTGCTCAACCCCTCAGCCTGTTTTTTTATTTTCCATTTAACTCTTTGAACCCTGATTTTAACACTGTAACTTTTATTATATTTTATGTCGCTTTTAAACTTTTACATATTTCCCTGTTGCTTTTATGTCTTATGTAAAGCACTTTGAATTACCTTGTAGTTAAATTGTGCAATACAAATAAACTTGCCTTGCCAATTCCCACCAAGAGCAAGCACTAGGCGACAGAGGCAAGGAAAAACTTCCTTTTAAGAGGCAGAAACCTCGAGCAGAACCATGGCTCAGGGTGGGCAGCCATCTGCCTCGACCGGTTGGGGGTGAAGGGGGGAGAGAGAGAGACGACGACGAGAGAGAGAGAGTGAGAGAGAGGGCAAGAGAGAAAAAGAGAGGGATGGAAGGAGAGAGAGGGGAGGGAGGCAGCCTACACAATATACACACAGAGGTACAGACAGTAAAGGTGATGTTCTTATAGATTGAATGAAAAATAGTACAGATATGTATAGTAGTGTGAAATTAATAATAACAAGACTAGTAACAATAGTAGTTGTAGCAGAGAGTGTCGAGCAGGAAGACGGGGGCAGCAGGTGACTGGCAACCACAGATCCAGACTCCACAGCTCCAGAGACACCTGCTGGAAGTGATGGGAGGAGGAGAGAGGAGAGGGACGAGAAAGCACAAGACTACCAGAAAGGGGAGAATTTGTGTTAGTAACATGCAATAATGGGATGAGGTTGCATACAGAGGGAGAGAAAGACTAGTAACAATAGTTTGTGCTGCTTTTGCACAGCACCAGTGTAGGCACTGTGGACTCTTCTGCAGTTATCCCCGCAGAGATCCTCTGGTTGCCGGACCCCTACGCAGTGAACAGGAACAGGGCGCCCCGCAGGAGGCCGACAGCGAGGAAAAGAGGGAGACGCTGCGGTGTGCTTCAGAGGCTCAGGAGACAGGGACATAGGCGGATTCCCCTTCCCACAGTCATCCTCGGTAATGTACAGTCACTCCTGAATGAAGTTGACGAGCTTCAAGCAAACATCAAGTTCCTGGCGGAGTATAGCTGTGCCTGTCTTCTTGCCTTCACAGAAACATGGCTTAAGGAACACGACTTACGGTCAGATGTGGAGATCGATGGCTTCGGAGTTCCCTATCGCTTGGACAGTGACCCTGCAGTGACCGTAAGTCACTTGGCAGGGGATTGTGTCTGTACGCAAACTATAACTGATGCAGCACAGTGGTTGTCAGAGAGTCACTGTGCCGGACATTGAACTCCTCTCTGTATCCTTATGTCCTTTTTATCTTCCGAGGGAATTCCCCCAATTACTTGTGACTCTTGTTTATATTCACCTGAAGGCTAACGTTGACAGGGCCACTCAAGCCATGACCAGATCTGTGCAGCAGCTACAGGGGATTGCGCCGGACGCGACGATCCTAATAATGGGTGATTTTAATCATTGTAAACCAGGGAAGTCTCTCTGTAATTTTTACCGGTATGATCATCTCCCAAAAACCCATCTCCATTTATCCAAATAATAATGGAGGACTCATCGTTAACATGTACAAACTGAAATCGATCTGATAAGTAGGACTTAAACCAGCTTAGAGCGGTTCCTTTAATGCCAATGAAATGTTCCAGTCTCTGCAATAGGATCTGATGGTCAATGGTATCAAATGCAGCACTAAGATCTAATAAAACCAGTACAGAGACAAGTCCTTTATGTGATGCAATTAGGAGATCATAAGTAATTTCCCACATTGCTGTCTCTGTGCTATGATGAACTGCAGACACTGAGTAGAGTGGAAAACAAAGCCATATATGAAACCGTTTCCTGTATGAACAGTACGTGTCGTCTGAGATAGTTTCTGTCGTGGAAATTATATTCCTGGTGAGGGATTAAGCAAATAATTGAGTAACAACTAACCTCTGTCTTAGAAGAATTTATTAATAAAAGAGAATAAACAGAGAAGTACTAAAACAAATATACAGCTGATCTAGAGACCTGCTGCATAGGGCGTCTGTCCCCGAGCAAAGGGATGCATCATCATTTACACAGTGTAGGTTTCTATGTTTTGGGGAACAGAGATCCTCTCTCGGCCTTGAATGAACAACAAGAGAGGGGAAAACACCAAAACAATCTCACAGCTCAGACCTAAACCCCAGTAAATGTGGACAGACTAAAATAAGGAGTATAGGAGAGGAAAGGTTAAGGATAAAAACACAATATATATATCTAGAAGCCATAACAAAATTAGTAATGACATTAGTAATAATAATAATAGTAAAAGAACATGCATAAAAGATTAAATGTTTAACAGTTTCCTGTTATGAAGCAGATGCAACACATAGACCTTCTTCATGTATAAAGAAAGAGTGCAGAAAGAGGAAGCTGCTCTCTGCCTGAATCTCTGCTGAAAGTTGATTGTGCTCGCTCACAAGTCTGACAATAAAACAACAGATCATTTACAGAAATATTTGACTTGTATATAGACATCATGTTGCTCTGTTCATTGTTGCTTTTTAGTTATGTTTATTCTCACCTCTTTGTTCAGCTTTGTTGTTTTTAGCTTAAGTCTGAAACGTCTTGATACTCAGTAACTTCTCGTTTCTAATCTCCTTCAAATTAAAAACATCCAGTTGTTTCCTTTTGTCACCTCACTGTGACCATTTGGACTGGACATTATGATTTGAAGCAGCAGCTGCAGAAATCAGCTCTAGGATCTTTGTTGATCACACTGGAGACATTATTATGTCGACTGCATGAAGGTGTGTCTGATTTTATTTTAGAAGATTTGTCAGTCACCTTTATGGTTGAGTCTTTTCCCAGAAACTATTTTTAGATCAAATAATATGTTGTAACTGATCTGAAGTTCCTTCCCTCTTGTTTAGATGCAGACAGACAGGTGCGTTTATGAACTGCAGTGAAACTGTCACATAACAGTTTCACTGCAGTTCATAAACGCTGCAGGAAGCTCTTTGCATGTCAAATATTGCTGCAGCAGGTCTGATTTCCTCTTTCTTCTGTGGGTGTTTCGTGTGGTATCTCACTGCACATTCTCTGCTGTCAGCAGTGTGATCAAGCATAAAATCATTTTCACTTTTGGAGTGAAAATGACCTATGAACAGAGAGAACCCTGTGCTGCCCCCTGCTGTCTGTCTGTCTGCATGTACATGGTGCCCTCACCCAAAGTGCTTTACAAAGTGCGTCTCATCACAAAACAGTCTAAACATATATCTGGTTTTACAGCTGTTTCTAAGGTTCCTGACTTTAGAGATAACTCGGAGCCAGTTGAGAGCAGGTCGTGGTGAATTTTGTTTCTAATAGTTTGAATTTTATCATTAAAGAGCTCATGAAGTCGTAACTACTGAGAGCTATGGGAATACTTGGCTCAATAGAGCTGTGACTCTCTGTCAGCCTGGCTACAGTGCTGAAAAGAAACCTGGGGTGTTCCTATTTTCCTCAATTAATGACGAGTAGTACGCTGCTCTGGCATTACGGAGGGCCTTCCTATAGTTTTACATTACATTTATTATATTACATTTATCTGACGCTTTTATCCAAAGCGACTTACAATTGCTATACGTGTCAGAGGTCGCACGCCTCTGGAGCAACGAGGGGTTAAGTGTCTTGCTCAGGGACACAATGGTGGATGTCTCACAGTGGGAATCGAACCCAGGTCTCCCACACCAAAGGCAAGCATCTTATCTATGCACCATCACCACCCAGTTTTTAAGACTATCTTGCCAAATTAAATGAGAATTTTCCAGTTTGGTGGAACGCCAATTCCTCTCAAGTTTCCGCGATATTTGCTTTAATTTGCGAGTTTCAGTATTATACCATGGAGCTAACCGTCTTTGTTTTATTATTTTCTTTTTTAGAGGGGCTACAGAGTCGAGTGTCATTCGCAGCGAGCCTGCAGCACTATCAACGAGATGATCGATTTGGGAGGGACTGAAATTAGCATAGGAGTCCTCCATTACTTTGTGACTTGATAATGAATTTAGAGCTGATGGAATCGCATCCTTAAATTCAGCTACAGCACTATCAGACAGACATCTTGTATAGAAATATTTGCCCAATGGTGTGTAGTTCAGCAATACAAACTCAAAGTTATCAAACAGTGGTCAGATAAAGAGGGATTCTGTGGGAACACTATTAAATGTTCAATTTCAATACCATATACCAGAACAGGTCGAGGGTGTGGTTAAAACAGTGAGTCGGTTCATCAACACTCTGAGAGAAGCCGATGGAATCTAACAGAGAGATAAACGTAGTACTGAAGCTGTCATTCTCAACGTCCACATGAATATTAAAATCCCCTGCATAATAACTTTGTCTGTTTTAAGGACTAAAGTTGACAAAATTGCAAATTCAGGTATGAATTCAGAGTACGGACCAGGTGCCTGGTACATTATAACAAAAAGAATTGGTTGCAGTGATTTCCAACTTTGGTGTGAAAGACTAAGAACAAGGCTTTCAAATGAGTTATAGTTTAGTTTAGGTTTAGAGCTGATTAATAGGCTAGAGTCGAAGATAGCTGCAACTCCATGTCCTCGGCCTGTGCCTCGAGGAATGTGAGTATTAATGACTGGGAGGGGTGGATTCATTTAGGCTAACATATTCTCCATCACCAGCCAGGTTTCAGTAAGACAAAATAAATCAATATCATAATCTGATATTAGTTCATTTACTAGTACAGCTTTAGAAGAGAGAGATCTGATGTTTAAGAGTCCACATTTAAAATTCCTATTCGTTTGCACTATTGCTCTTGTGGTTTTAATTTTTATGAGGTTTTTATGCACAGCTCCTCTTCTGTTTACCTTTGATTTAAATAATTTAAATGGTCGGGGGACAGACACTGTCACTATGGGGTTTTCACTAAGAACTCCTGAAATGGAGGAGCAGAGAAGTGTGTTAGACTGCGACTCTGCGTAGGGTTTTGGGTGGGTAACTGCTGAATTAGAAGGGCAGAGAAGTGTGTTAGACTGCGACTCTGCCTCCTGGTCTCAACTCTGGGTTGTCATGGATTTGGTCCACTAATAAACTTGGCCAGATTTCTAGAAATGAGAGCTGCTCCTTCCCAAGTGAAAACTACGGTGTCCGACATTGTTTTTGCATATGTACACACCGACTCAACATTAATCTTATGACCTCCGATTGGCGTAACCAGGAGTCAATATCGCCGACGTGAATAACAATCTTATTGTATTTACGTTTATCCTTAGCCAGCAGTTTCAAATAAGACTCAATGTCGCCCCTCTGGCCCCAGGGATGCACTTAACTATGGCCGCTGGCTTCGCTAACTTCACGTTTCTCAAAATGGAGCTGCCAATGATCAGAGTTGGTTTCTCAGGGGTGTGTCGCTGAGTGGGGAAAATCTGTTAGAAACGTGAACAGGTTGATGGTGCCCATGGCTTTGAATAATTACAACTATTCCTCCTTCGGACAGTCACCCAACCACCCCTTCCTGGCTGCACAGGAGATGCCGGGGGACGGCTACCAGAGGCAAACTCAGGCCGTTCCACACCGACTACCGGGACTGGCTAGCTACAGTAGCTAAAGACTGATCTACCAAGGTAGGAGGAGCTGGGCTTCTAAATCACTGAGCCTCGCCTCCATGTCTACAAATAAACTATACTTATTACATGTACCATGACCGCTAAAGGAGGCAGAGGAGTAACTGAACATCTGACACACCGAGCAGGAGAAGTAGGAGAGAGAGAGGGAGAAGGAGAAGCCATCGCTAGCTGCTAAGCTAAAACTTTTGAACAACTATGAGATTGAACAGCAGTCACTAAAAGATGGAAAGAACTGCAAGTGCTTAGGCAAAATTACTGTAAGAATAAGTGTTTACGGACAGTTGGCTGCTGTAATCTAACAAATGTAACTGGTATTTAGCGAGAGCAGCACAACACGGTACCAACACACAAGCACCGGAAACGGAAATGAGTCAACACGCTTACCGTCAGTACGTCAGCAACGTCAGCTGACTGTAACTGTCTTCATTATCTAAATGTTGCTTTCCAGTTCTGTAAATGTGTTGCTTTCTGTTTAACTTGCATCCTGCCAGGGTTGGTGCTAAAATAATCTGAGCTGTAGACTTGAGACTTATTCAATAGACAATATTCTCAATAAATTAGTCGACACAAATCATTTGAAAGTGGACGTTCAATGAACTGTTTCCATTCAACAATATTTGTTGTGGGTTTTCTGAAAAATGACAAGTTCTGATGGGTCCAAAATATAAACCAGCAACTTCCAGCATCTTCTAAATACTGGGGGTGTAGAAAGTGCTGACATGTGTCATGACAAATTCATCAAATTCAATCAATGCAACACACACTCCAGCGACCCACACACAGCTGTCTCTTCATTTAAGTTAAAACGTTTCAACACTACTCAGAACGTAAATACAGATAAGCAGTATGATAACCTTACTGCCGTTGTTGCTGCAGTGGTCTGTGTGACGGGGGAGCAGAGGGCTCTGTGAGCGGGAGGCTGGCCGGCCTCACACGCTCCTCCCGCGGTTGGAGCAGGCTTCCACAGAGCTCCTCAACCCAAAAACGTTCAAGCACATTTTTGTTCCGCCATCACTTTGTCACCTCAAAACTTCTCAGAAGTGGATTTAGTGATGAAATAAAGTATGAAAATTGTAAAATATAAAACTTCTGTCCGTGCGCAATGATGACGCAGTGAAAAGTGACGATTCTCTCTGACCAATCAGCAGTCTGCTGTGTTTTCACCTCACATTTTAGTATCGCCTCAGCTCGCTTGGAACCTCGACGGTGATACGAAAAAAAAGTACCTGGAAGCAGGTACAGGTACAACTTTTCCACAATGGAAAACCCATTGTGCAGTGGAAAGGGGCTTTAATGTAAAGCTGGACTTAAAATAAGGCATGCTGGTTAGAAATTGTGTCCGACTTTCGCCGGAGTTGCAAAACGTCACAATGTCACATGACATTAAAACCTTGTGGGAGCAAGGTCGGCCGCAGTAACTTTTCTCTGGCTGCACAAAGGTGGAACCGCACTTTTGCCAGGTCTCTGAATTTTTCTTTGCAAATGCCACATGAGCTATGACTGCTTGACTGTAAGACTACTCATCAAGAAGAAGCATTAAATGCAGGAAGCAGAAGCTAACGGAGAAATATAAAGTTTTTTCAACTGTGTAGAATTTAAATATTGGCAGTTTTACCAAAGTTGATGGCGAGTCGAAAATGTGCTTCGGGATTGAGAAGCTCCACACGCGTCTGCGAGGTTAGCAGTGCCGGCCGGCCAGTCATGTCCATGGCTCTGTTCTCAGTCACTCAGACCACTGCTGCAGCAACAACAGAGCAGCGATGACAGAGGAAAGGCAGTGTTTCCCATATGTTCATTTATTTGTGGCGGTCCGCCACAATATCAACGCTAGCACATCCTCTCGCTCTCTCCCTCTCATGAACACCGCCAATGTCGGAGACCAAGCTTTAAAAAAGTTATTAGTAATGCTTTAAAGTAAATGATGTAGCCTACAGAACTTTCTCTACTAAGTTCCTGTCTAAAACTTTTAAGCACTTTGGAAAAATAAACTATAGAAGTAGTATGAAGTGGGACTGTTGCTTTATTATTATAAATAGACATTGTTAGTGTACAGTTGTGGTTATAGTACTTGCTTTTAATTTTATTTATTTTCTATAATTCCAAAGAAAAAATCTTTGTTAAACAGTTAAAAGTGAAACAAAACAAAAACAAACCATCTCTGTGTGAGCTGTGATGGTTTCCTCTGTAGGTTTAATCACATCTGATTGCTGTAGAATCTAGTCTGAGTCCTGTTTCTGTATTGTGTCCCCTGCCAGCTGCAGGATCTGTCCCATATATGTCTGAAATCTATCTAATATTTATTCAGCAGCTCTCAGATGAAGCTCTTCCTTCATGGTTGTGATGATGTTGTTGTCCTGTTTCACATCAACACACTCAGAGCTGGATGGAATACCCCAAGTTGACAGGGACATCTTTCAGTCCAGATACCAGAGCTGATCAACATCATGCTGATCTCGCTCTGACATCACTGATCAACAGGAATCAATAGGGAGTGTAGTCTTGTGTCTTCATCCGCCCTCCATCAGCTGCTTCACCTTCATTTTCTCTCTGATCCAGAGTCAGATTGGATCAAAGATCAAACAGATTGATCGGCCATCAGAGGATTTGGATCAGTGGAGCTGCTTCTGTTCCTGCTTCTCCCTAGAGAAGAAACAGAGGACAGTCAGACAGAGAAAACATAGAGACTCTGACGAGGAGTCCTCCGTCTGCATACTGACCTTTGACTCTGAGAACAACTGTTTTAAATCTCAGGATGTCTCCTTCTTTGTTGAAGACATAGCAGCTGTATTCTCCTTCATCTGACTTTGGGGGATTTCAGGGTCAGACTGAGGTCTCCAGTTCCCAGAGTTCATCTCTGTTCGGTGTTTGTAAACCTGGTCCTGTTGGTCAGCCTGGTGAGAGCCGTTCAGACACACGTGGACTGTCTTTGTGGGTTCAGGGTAATAGCGTCTCCACTCCACTCTGACATCCTTAGGAAGGTCAACTGTGGTCTTGAAGGGCAGCAAGACAGACTCCGCCCCGTCCTCCACCTCCACCTGACACTCTGAGGGACAACAAAGCACAACATGAACTGCAGACAGCAGCAGCAGTTTGAATAACTTTATTGACAGAAGCAGAAGAGAGCAGCAGCTAACAGGGGACAGAAACACAGGAAGCTGTTAGATCGGAGTCTTGATGCTGCTGGGATTGTTTTGTCCATGCTGCTTTACAGTAATGTCTCCTGTCAGTGTTGAGCTGCTGGACTTTTACATTCCAGAGAAGAAGCTTTCAAATGTTTTCATCTCTGTTCTGTAAATGAATCTCAGCTCCA
>NW_024041150.1:51510211-51587670 GCF_014851395.1 Micropterus salmoides
ACCTCTTTGTTCAGCTTTGTTGTTTTTAGCTTAAGTCTGAAACGTCTTGATACTCAGTAACTTCTCGTTTCTAATCTCCTTCAAATTAAAAACATCCAGTTGTTTCCTTTTGTCACCTCACTGTGACCATTTGGACTGGACATTATGATTTGAAGCAGCAGCTGCAGAAATCAGCTCTAGGATCTTTGTTGATCACACTGGAGACATTATTATGTCGACTGCATGAAGGTGTGTCTGATTTTATTTTAGAAGATTTGTCAGTCACCTTTATGGTTGAGTCTTTTCCCAGAAACTATTTTTAGATCAAAAATATGTTGTAACTGATCTGAAGTTCCTTCCCTCTTGTTTAGATGCAGACAGACAGGTGCGTTTATGAACTGCAGTGAAACTGTCACATAACAGTTTCACTGCAGTTCATAAACGCTGCAGGAAGCTCTTTGCATGTCAAATATTGCTGCAGCAGGTCTGATTTCCTCTTTCTTCTGTGGGTGTTTCGTGTGGTATCTCACTTCAAATTTCTCTGCTGTCAGCAGTGATGATCAAGCATAAAATCATTTTTCTACTTTTGGAGTGAAAATGACCTATGAACAGAGAGAAGCTCCTGTGCTGCCCCCTGCTGTCTGTCTGTCTGCATGTACATGGTGCCCTCACCCAAAGTGCTTTACAAAGTGCGTCTCATCACAAAACAGTCTAAACATATATCTGGTTTTACAGCTGTTTCTAAGGTTCCTGACTTTAGAGATAACTCGGAGCCAGTTCAGGGCTGGTCTTGGTGAATTTTGTTTCTAATAGTTTGAATTTTATCATTAAAGAAGCTCATGAAGTCGTAACTACTGAGAGCTATGGGAATACTTGGCTCAATAGAGCTGTGACTCTGTCAGCCTGGCTACAGTGCTGAAAAGAAACCTGGGGTTGTTCCTATTTTCCTCTATTAATGACGAGTAGTACGCTGCTCTGGCATTACGGAGGGCCTTCCTATAAGTTTTACATTACATTTATTATATTACATTTATCTGACACTTTTATCCAAAGCGACTTACAATTGCTATACGTGTCAGAGGTCGCACGCCTCTGGAGCAACGAGGGGTTAAGTGTCTTGCTCAGGGACACAATGGTGGATGTCTCACAGTGGGAATCGAACCCAGGTCTCCCACACCAAAGGCAAACATCTTATCTATGCACCATCACCACCCAGTTTTTAAGACTATCTTGCCAAATTAAATGAGAATTTTCCAGTTTGGTGGAACGCCAATTCCTCTCAAGTTTCCGCGATATTTGCTTTAATTTGCGAGTTTCAGTATTATACCATGGAGCTAACCGTCTTTGTTTTATTATTTTCTTTTTTAGAGGGGCTACAGAGTCGAGTGTCATTCGCAGCGAGCCTGCAGCACTATCAACAAGATGATCGATTTGGGAGGGACTGAAATTAGCATAGGAGTACTCCATTACTTTGTGACTTGATAATGAATTTAGAGCTGATGGAATCGCATCCTTAAATTTAGCTATGGCACTATCAGACAGACATCTTGTATAGAAATTTTTGCCCAATGGCGAGTAGTTCAGCAATACAAACTCAAAAGTTATCAAACAGTGGTCAGATAAAGAGGGATTCTGTGGGAACACTATTAAATGTTCAATTTCAATACCATATACCAGAACAAGGTCGAGGGTGTGGTTAAAACAGTGAGTCGGTTCATCAACACTCTGAGAGAAGCCAGTGGAATCTAACAGAGAGATAAACGTAGTACTGAAGCTGTCATTCTCAACATCCACGTGAATATTAAAATCCCCTGCAATAATAACTTTGTCTGTTTTAAGGACTAAAGTTGACAAAATTGCAAATTCAGGTATGAATTCAGAGTACGGACCAGGTGCTCTGTACATTATAACAAAAAGAATTGGTTGCAGTGATTTCCAACTTTGGTGTGAAAGACTAAGAACAAGGCTTTCAAATGAGTTATAGTTTAGTTTAGGTTTAGAGCTGATTAGTAGGCTAGAGTCGATGATAGCTGCAACTCCATGTCCTCGGCCTGTGCCTCGAGGAATGTGAGTATTAATATGACTGGGAGGGGTGGATTCATTTAGGCTAACATATTCTCCATCACCAGCCAGGTTTCAGTAAGACGAAATAAATCAATATCATAATCTGATATTAGTTCATTTACTAGTACACCTTTAGAAGAGAGAGATCTGAGAGTCCACATTTAAAATTCCTATTCGTTTGCACTATTGCTCTTGTGGTTTTAATTTTTATGAGGTTTTTATGCACAGCTCCTCTTCTGTTTACCTTTGATTAAAAATAATTTAAATGGTCGGGGGGCAGACACCGTCACTATAGGGTTTTCACTAAGTAACTCCTGAAATGGAGGAGCAGAGAAGTGTGTTAGACTGCGACTCTGCGTAGGGTTTTGGGTGGGTAACTGCTGAATTAGAAGGGCAGAGAAGTGTGTTAGACTGCGACTCTGCCTCCTGGTCTCAACTCTGGGTTGTCATGGATTTGGTCCACTAATAAACTTGGCCAGATTTCTAGAAATGAGAGCTGCTCCTTCCCAAGTGAAAACTACGGTGTCCGACATTGTTTTTGCATATGTACACACCGACTCAACATTAATCTTAGTGACCTCCGATTGGCGTAACCAGGAGTCAATATCGCCGACGTGAATAACAATCTTATTGTATTTACGTTTATCCTTAGCCAGCAGTTTCAAATAAGACTCAATGTCGCCCGCTCTGGCCCCAGGGATGCACTTAACTATGGCCGCTGGCTTCGCTAACTTCACGTTTCTCAAAATGGAGCTGCCAATGATCAGAGTTGGTTTCTCAGCGGGTGTGTCGCTGAGTGGGGAAAATCTGTTAGAAACGTGAACAGGTTGATGATGACCCATGGCTTTGAATAATTACAACTATTCCTCCTTCGGACAGTCACCCAACCACCCCTTCCTGGCTGCACAGGAGATGCCGGGGGACGGCTACCAGAGGCCAACTCAGGCCGTTCCACACCGACTACCGGGGACTGGCTAGCTACAGTAGCTAAAGACTGATCTACCAAGGTGAGGAGCTGGGCTTCTAAATCACTGAGCCTCGCCTCCATGTCTACAAATAAACTATACTTATTACATGTACCATTACCGCTAAAGGAGGCAGAGGAGTAACTGAACATCTGACACACCGAGCAGGAGAAAGTAGGAGAGAGGGAGGGAGAAGGAGAAGCCATCGCTAGCTGCTAAGCTAAAACTTTTGAACAACTATGAGATTGAACAGCAGTCACTAAAAGATGGAAAGAACTGCAAGTGCTTAGGCAAAATTACTGTAAGAATAAGTGTTTAGCGGACAGTTGGCTGCTGTAATCTAACAAATGTAACTGGTATTTAGCGAGAGCAGCACAACACGGTACCAACACACAAGCACCGGAAACGGAAATGAGTCAACACGCTTACCGTCAGTACGTCAGCAACGTCAGCTGACTGTAACTGTCTTCATTATCTAAATGTTGCTTTCCAGTTCTGTAAATGTGTTGCTTTCTGTTTAACTTACATCCTGCCAGGGTTGGTGCTAAAATAATCTGAGCTGTAGACTTGAGACTTATTCAATAGACAATATTCTCAATAAATTAGTCGACACAAATCATTTGAAACTGGACGTTCAATGAACTGTTTCCATTCAACAATATTTGTTGTGGGTTTTCTGAAAACATGACAAGTTCTGATGGGTCCAAAATATAAACACAGCAACTTCCAGCATCTTCTAAATACTGGGGGTGTAGAAAGTGCTGACATGTGTCATGACAAATTCATCAAATTCAATCAATGCAACACACACTCTCCAGCGACCCACACACAGCTGTCTCTTCATTTAAGTTAAAACGTTTCAACACTACTCAGAACGTAATTACAGATAAGCAGTATGATAACCTTACTGCCGTTGTTGCTGCAGTGGTCTGTGTGACGGCGGGAGCAGAGGGCTCTGTGAGCGGGAGGCTGGCCGGCCTCACACGCTCCTCCCGCGGGTTGGAGCAGGCTTCCACAGAGCTCCTCAACCCAAAAACGTTCAAGCACATTTTTGTTCCGCCATCACTTTGTCACCTCAAAACTTCTCAGAAGTGGATTTAGTGATGAAATAAAGTATGAAAATTGTAAAATATAAAACTTCTGTCCAGTGCGCAATGATGACGCAATGAAAAGTGACGATTCTCTCTGACCAATCAGCAGTCTGCTGTGTTTTCACCTCACATTTTAGTATCGCCTCAGCTCGCTTGGAACCTCGACGGTGATACGAAAAAAAAGTACCTGGAAGCAGGTACAGGTACAACTTTTCCACAATGGAAAACCCATTGTGCAGTGGAATGTTAATGTAAAGCTGGACTTAAAATAAGGCATGCTGGTTAGAAATTGTGTCCGACTTTCGCCGGAGTTGCAAAACGTCACAATGTCACATGACATTAAAACCTTGTGGGAGCAAGGTCGGCCGCAGTAACTTTTCTCTGGCTGCACAAAGGTGGAACCGCACTTTTGCCAGGTCTCTGAATTTTTCTTTGCAAATGCCACATGAGCTATGACTGCTTGACTGTAAGACTACTCATCAAGAAGAAGCATTAAATGCAGGAAGCAGAAGCTAACGGAGAAATATAAAGTTTTTTCAACTGTGTAGAATTTAAATATTGGCAGTTTTACCAAAGTTGATGGCGAGTCGAAAATGTGCTTCGGGATTGAGAAGCTCCACACGCGTCTGCGAGGTTAGCAGTGCCGGCCGGCCAGTCATGTCCATGGCTCTGTTCTCAGTCACTCAGACCACTGCTGCAGCAACAACAGAGCAGCAATGACAGAGGAAAGGCAGTGTTTCCCATATGTTCATTTATTTGTGGCGGTCCGCCACAATATCAACGCTAGCACATCCTCTCGCTCTCTCCCTCTCATGAACACCGCCAATGTCGGAGACCAAGCTTTAAAAAAGTTATTAGTAATGCTTTAAAGTAAATGATGTAGCCTACAGAACTTTCTCTACTAAGTTCCTGTCTAAAACTTTTAAGCACTTTGGAAAAATAAACTATAGAAGTAGTATGAAGTGGGACTGTTGCTTTATTATTATAAATAGACATTGTTAGTGTACAGTTGTGGTTATAGTACTTGCTTTTAATTTTATTTTTATTTTCTATAATTCCAAAGAAAAAATCTTTGTTAAACAGTTAAAAGTGAAACAAAACAAAAACAAACCATCTCTGTGTGAGCTGTGACTGGTTTCCTCTGTAGGTTTAATCACATCTGATTGCTGTAGAATCTAGTCTGAGTCCTGTTTCTGTATTGTGTCCCCTGCCAGCTGCAGGATCTGTCCCATAATGTGTCTGAAATCTATCTAATATTTATTCAGCAGCTCTCAGATGAAGCTCTTCCTTCATGGTTGTGATGATGTTGTTGTCCTGTTTCACATCAACACACTCAGAGCTGGATGGAATAACCCCAAGTTGACAGGGACATCTTTCAGTCCAGATACCAGAGCTGATCAACATCATGCTGATCTCGCTCTGACATCACTGATCAACAGGAATCAATAGTGAGTGTGTAGTCTTGTGTCTTCATCCGCCCTCCATCAGCTGCTTCACCTTCATTTTCTCTCTGATCCAGAGTCAGATTGGATCAAAGATCAAACAGATTGATCGGCCATCAGAGGATTTGGATCAGTGGAGCTGCTTCTGTTCCTGCTTCTCCCTAGAGAAGAAACAGAGGACAGTCAGACAGAGAAAAACATAGAGACTCTGACGAGGAGTCCTCCGTCTGCATACTGACCTTTGACTCTGAGAACAACTGTTTTAAATCTCAGGATGTCTCCTTCTTTGTTGAAGACATAGCAGCTGTATTCTCCTTCATCTCTGACTTTGGGGGATTTCAGGGTCAGACTGAGGTCTCCAGTTCCCAGAGGGTCTTCCTTCATCTCTGTTCGGTGTTTGTAAACCTGGTCCTGTTGGTCAGCCTGGTGAGAGCCGTTCAGACACACGTGGACTGTCTTTGTGGGTTCAGGGTAATAGCGTCTCCACTCCACTCTGACATCCTTAGGAAGGTCAACTGTGGTCTTGAAGGGCAGCAAGACAGACTCCGCCCCGTCCTCCACCTCCACCTGACACTCTGAGAGGGCAACAAAGCACAACATGAACTGCACAGACAGCAGCAGCAGTTTGAATAACTTTATTGACAGAAGCAGAAGAGAGCAGCAGCTAACAGGGGACAGAAACACAGGAAGCTGTTAGATCGGAGTCTTGATGCTGCTGGGATTGTTTTGTCCATGTGCTGCTTTACAGTAATGTCTCCTGTCAGTGTTGAGCTGCTGGACTTTTACATTCCAGAGAAGAAGCTTTCAAATGTTTTCATCTCTGTTCTGTAAATGAATCTCAGCTCCACATGTTCAACATCAGTCCAGAACACCAAGACACACAAACATCTGATCTGGATCTGATCCCAAACTGCTCTTCCTGCTTCATCAATATTTGGCCTTTTCTTCTGCCGACTCTGAGCCCACTTTTCTTTCCAAACGGCTTCAACATGATGTGAACATTGTTGATTAGTCTTCTGACCTCTGACCTGTATCTACAGCACTGACCTCTGACCTGTATCTACAGCTCTGACCTTTGACCTCAAGCAGGACTCGTTTCCTCATCAGGATGTCTCTCTTACTGCTGTAGACGGTGCAGGTGTAGGTGTTTCTGTCTTTGTCAGTGGGGTATTTCAGGGTCAGACTGAATTCTCCACTTCTCAGCAGGTTTCTCTTCATCTCTGTTCGGTGTCTGTAATATTTGTGCTGTTCTTCAGGCCGGTCAGAGCCGTTCCGATACACGTGGACCACTTCGTTGTATCCGTCCTTCCACTCCACTTTGACGTCTTCAGGCAGGTGAACTGTGGTTTTGCAGGGCAGCAGGACAGACTCCACCCTGAATCCACCTCCACCTTGTAGACTGAGAGGACAACAAAGCACAACATCAGCTGTACAGACAGCAGCAGGAACTCTGAAATATGTCCCATTGTTCCGACAGAGACAGTGTTGTCTTTGGTGTCTTAACAATCAACTGACAGTCACTATCGTCTAATGAGGTAACACGGTGGTGATTGAGCCTGTGGCCCACTGATCAAAGTACTGCGGTATTTATATGTAGGGCTGGCCCAAATTTTTTGAGCTTCGACGCTTTGATAGTAATTAACAGCGATTAATCGAAGCTTTAACTTTGTTATGGCAAGGCTAGCAGACCCAAGGGCGGGAGTATTAAAGGGAGAAGTTAGATAAAACAGGAATATTTATTGCAGGGTTAATAGGGTCGGATATTTAGCAAGTGAAGAGTGAGGCAGAGTGAAAATACAGTAGGTGTGTGCCGAACCTAGTTGATGACTGCTGTACAAGGTTATTAAAACTTTGAAATAAAAACTAATGAAAAATTCACTTTTAATTTTGACTTTTAATTTTACTTTAGTTTTAATTAATTTATAACGTGGGTTTGCTAGTTTAGTTTTTATTTTTTGAAAAAGCTTAGTTTTAATTTAGTTTTTATTTGTTAGTTTTATTTGTTTTTATTTTCTACAACTACAAATTCCACTGTCACAGGTGCAGGGTTGTTGAGTAACCGATTACAGGTAATGTACAGCGTTACGTAATTAGGATACAAAAGTAACTGCTTTCCGTAACAGTAGAGAAAAAAAGACATAATCAGATTACAGGTACATGTAAAATCTGGGACTTTAAGCAGAAAGTTCTCATGAAACGGAAAGTGCAGTGCGATTTGCTTCCATATATTCTATATATGTACGTTTAGTGTTTCTTGTAAAAGCACTAAGCTAGGAGAGACCTGCCACAGACATTCTCGCCTGCCTGCTAAACTCTGTTGGCGGATAGAGACGAGGGAGAAGAGAAGCTCGGGTGCCTTTCAAACAGCTGTGTGCTGAATGTAGCTCGTCAATGTCACTTGTCGTGAACCGACCAATCACAGCCTGGATGGGGCGTGACAAATATTGACAGATACTTGACAGACACGCTGAAGACAGGTCAGAATCAGAATGTCTCCATCACTTTTTGAAAGCTTTTGTTAAAAATGTTCTGAAAAATAGCTTGCAACAAAAAATGTTGAATAACAAATGAACCAATGCTCACTAGGAAAACATGCAATGCAACTGAAATATAGAAGAGAAAAATGTGCATTGTCCAAAAGCTGATTACTGCATTATATTCCATTATATTTTGAATTTAAATCTGCACTGGTTGTAATATCCAGCAAAGAAACATTGTGGACCAAATAACATCTGAAGTCAATTGGATGATTATAGAATTGCAACGGATGGGACACGTGTATGCCAGGACGATCAGCTAGTTTGCATTTTGCAGTAACAACGGCCAACAAAGCTAACTAGCTACAGAAACAGACAGATAATAAACAGCGGTTTAACAAAAAGTTAAGCTCTCAATCAAGGTCTTATGTCCATCAAGAAACTCTGTAAATTATCTCAGTAATGGATTCCCTGTTGGTCTTTGAGGCTGTGTTCTGTCCTGTCCATGCCGTGTTTACTGGGACGGTTTCGTTACCCGCTTGCTGGCGGCGCTCCCCACCATCATTCCCTGCTGGCTCCCCCTGCCCCTGGCCTGGAAACCTCTAGTGCTTGAGTAAAGGTCCCGGTGCTCCAAGCTTCCACTATGGGCAAAGTAAGCTAATTTGACCACTAGTTGCACGGCTAACTGGGCTAAATAGATAATGGCAGCTTGTTAGCAGCAGTTAGATGTTAACTTTACTTGTTGCTAAAATTATTTGTCCATCGGGAAACTGTAAATCATATAGTTGAGCCAAAGCAGCCTAGGGACATCAAAGAGAACACAAAAGAAATATTTTCTCTAAAACATCATCATTTCAGCAAAATCAGTGAATAAAATTGTCTTGTACAGTAATCAGTGGTGCCTGAACCCAGAAATAAAATTCTTCAGCAGCATCATTAAAATTGAGATACCTTTTCATAGGACATTTTAAAATGTTGATTCATCATCAACATATTGGTGACGTATAATGCAAACATTTTTTATATCATGGGAATGGGAGATTTTGTTAGTATTGTCTCTTTCTCTAAAATACACTGAGCAGACACCACATCATTGGTACTCTCTTTTCTTTATTTGTGTATTTGCTATTGAAGTAATCCAAAAGTAACAAAGTATTCAGGTTACATTACTTTTATATTGTGGTACTAGGATTACGTTACTGATTACATTTCTTTTAAAGTAGTAGTAAAGTAATCGTCCTAACCCTGGATAGGTGTTCATTTGTTTGCTCCAATAATAACTTCATATTCTGGGAAGTACAGTAGGAGTGACATACCTGACATGATATACTGCCGGAAATGTACCAAAAGACCCCCAGCAACAACAAGACCAAAAACCAGGAAAACCAGGAGAACTTTGGCCCAGGATGGAAATCGTTCTGTGGGAAACAGAAATATATAGAACATGACATCTGACCTCTGACCTGTATCTACAGTAGGTGTTAGGATTTGTTGCTGACCTTTGACCTGCAGCTGTATCTCTGCCCCTCTCCATTGTCCTTTTAACCCTCTGATGGTGCAGGTGTAGCTGCCGCTGTCAGAGAGCTGGAGCTTCGTCAGGTTGAGGCTGAGGTCTCCAGTTTCCAGAGCGTCAGTCTTCAAGGATGTTCGGCCGCTGTAAAGCTGGTTTTGGTCTTTAAGTTCATCACCTTCTTGCTGACGCTGGTGGACGGTTGGAGGATTGAGATCATAGCGGCTCCACACCACTGTGGTGTTGTCCATCTCAAAAGAGGGAAACTCACAGGGCAGCAGGATGAACTCCTCCCCCTCATACAGCTCCACTGCTGAGGCATGCTGGGAAACTGTGAGGTCAAACAGACAGAGAGATTCAATCACAGCAGTCTTATTCCTTCTGGATCCTCAGGTGACCCAGAAACCAACCTGGTCCTGTCTGTGATTGGATGCCGCAGCTGATCAACTGCTGTGAAACCACATCAGCACAGTTTAAAACCAACAGCAGCTGACAAATAACAGAAGCACTCTCACTGCTCTCACTGTTTAGATGGACTCTGTTTTCTGACTCAACATGGTGTTAAAATGAGTGTGTTAACTGTCTGAACTCCTTTCCTCACATCTCTTCCTGCCATCTCTACATTACGTCTTCAGAGGGAGCCACTAATACTCAGGGAAAAGACAGGCCTGATGGACATGTGGAGACACTTCATACAGATGAGACGCTGTTCGGGTGTTAAATAACTGGAACAAAGGGAGCGTCCTCCTCTGCAGTGGTTGCAGCCTGTAAAGTAAGCTGCTGAAGCTCAACTCAAACTTTGTCTGAATTAAGCCATTTACATTCACATGTGATGCTGTTGTCAGCAAAGGATCTTTATTACTCTTGGTGATATAACCTATAAGACTGTGAGCAACCTACAGAGATATAATCCTGAAGACCTGAGGACAGTTTGACTGGACCGTCTTCTACATTACGAGGAGTTAAAGGAATATTAACACCTGCTGCCTTTAATATGTTGGTCATGTTGAAGAAAACATCATCATGGAGCTGAAGCAGACTAATCAGGTTAAGATAAGGGAAATACAGATTAAAGACATAACGTTGGACTGAGGTGATGATCAGAGAGAGGAAGGTTATCTTACCGCGCACGAGGATCAAAAACACCACAAACATCTTCATCTTCCTGTAGAAACTACATCAACCACAAAGTGCGCTTTAATCTGCTTCTCACTAAAGGAACTCTTCAGAAACCCAGTGAGGACATGAATTCACAGCCAGCTGTCCCTTTCTTCCTCCTGATAATCTACTGACTCTGTGAGAAAACTGCAGTTTCACTTTAAACAGTTTAAAGTGAAATGTGAGGAAACAGGCTGAGCAGCTTTCACACAAACATTATTGTGACAGATAGATGTGGGTGCTGCGCTAACGGCTAACACACCTGCTAGCAGCTAACATGTTGTTAGCCAACCAAAATATTGAACCAAGCTAGTTGTCTGTTTGTGTATTTCCTCTTTCACTGCTGCTGCTTTGTTCCTTTATTTTAAAAGATATGTGTGCATGGTCTGCAAACACATGTATTTTATATTTCCAGCTCTTAAATGGACTGAAATGAAGACTCTGTGCTTTATTTACTCGGTGCTGTGGTGAATCTTAGTGTCGCAGCTCCACTGTTGATGGTTTTTACTTTCATCCTCAGAGTGGATATAAGTGATTTGTAATCAGCTGTGAGTTTGACACTTCTGGGTTTGTCAGCTCAGCGTTCAGGTTCAGACTTTGTTAAAGTAGCTCTCTGGAATGAGTCCAGATCACCACAGATCTCTTCTGAGGAAAGAGGAGGAGGTTCAGCTTCCTCATGTTTTTCAGACCTGTTGGAACAGTTGTCCTCAGACTGAAAGCTGAACTTCAGTCCTGTTGATAATCTGCACAAGAACTAAACTTCTTTATTAATCTCTAAAAATGACTGAAGCTATCAAGTATCACAAGCTTTTTCTATTTACTTTCATTCATTTCAAGAAAACATTCTAATGTCAGTAACACAAACAGCTGACAGAGATTTATCTCATTAAACACTGAAGTCAGTCCCATTTTTTATAAGTACAATAATGAAACAATAGTGAAATAAAAAGGATTTAAACTAAATTTCTTCTTCTCACAGTTCCTCTTCTCCCAGTACTCCATCAAGGTAGAAACATGGTTGGTCTTGGGCTAGATCTTTCTTTAACAGGAGAGGGTCAGTATCTGTGACTGGGCAATCTCTGCTCCTCCTGCTGGGTCAGCTGTTTCTGGGTGATTCATCATTACAGACGGGAAATATAAAGCGAACCTAATAAATCTCCTCCAGCTGAGTCATACTGAGCCCCTCATAAAGCCATGCTGCACCTGGACACTGTGGAGACGCTTTGGACCTGTGGTTAAAATAAATGTTTAACTTAGGCTGCTGGATGACTAACAACATGCTGCTCACTAATCCCTGATCACTGATAAGACAGATCAGGATGAACAGGAGCAATTACCTGTCCTTACCTGGTGACAGTAATGTGTCCAATCCAATAACAGCCTAAAAAAGGCCATGATGCCAGAGTCTGCAGTCTCTGCTGAGCACTATTATGTTACCATCAAAGTTTGGAATTCATGTTCAAACTACAACATGTTCTCTTACTAAACATAAATTACTCCTGTCCCCAAAAGGAAAGTGAGGGGCCCCCAGGGGACTTTTATCAGTGTGTGTTTGTGTGCAGCTGAAGACGTCCACGGTCACATTAAAATCATTTGTCCTGTTATAAAGGCTCACATTCTGTCAACAAATGTTTGAAATTAAAACCTCAAATTAAAAAGTGTTATTGTTTACAGATGCCGTGGACACTGAGTTTGGAGACGTTTTAAGTTTCAGTAGTGACACTGACTTTGAAAGCTCTGAGAACCCCTAGTGGTGACAGGCGGTGTGACAGCAGGAGACAACTGGAGAACCACATCCAGCTGTTGTAGCCGGAGGAAGTACAAGCTTATTACTTAAACTATTGAAAACGTTACTCAAATGAAGGAATTATTGTAATGTTTCTTGTGACGCCTATTTGGGATTGTGTTTACATAATAAACCTGTGTAGTGATATCTTCCAGTAGTGACCAGGTTACCTTGGTGTTGCATGTTGAACAGCAGTACTGATGAAAGCAGTAATGAAAGTTGTTACTGTCTAAATACATTTGAAACGCAAATGGACCATGATTTGTAGTCTTTGCTGTTTGTTTTGTAGCTTTTATTCATCCATACAAATATCAGTGTCTGTCTCATGTTTGCCATGTGAGTGGACTGTAATGTTTAATGTGTGTCTTTGAATGTGGACCCAGGAAGAGCAGCTGTACTTTAGGGCTGAGGTTCTCAATCTGTTGGCCAGGGTTTCTGTTTCTGGAGCTGTGGGGTCTGGGACTGTGGTCTGTAGAGAGATGTCTTGTGGTCAAAGAAGAGGAATCAGACAAAGCGACAGTTTAAAGGATCCATTTCTGATTTGGATTCCACACACGGAATCATTTTCATTTGCTGAATCATCATTAGAACATTCAGAGCAAGGTTATTCTAGTTTAGGATGTTATTTTTAATTCGTTTTTATTTTCATTCGTTTTGACTTTTCAATTTAGTTTTAATTAGTTTTTAATGTGGGTTTGCTAGTGTATTTTAGTTTTTCTTTTTTGAAAATGCTTAGTTTTAGTTTAGTTTTTCATTAGTTTCAGTGTTGACCAGCAGACACGTTAACCCAGTGCAAAGGGAGCTCACGGTCAATGGGCAAGTTTATCCCACGCGCATGATGAGCACTAGGCCAGAACATCAGAACAAAACAAGGAAAAGAAAACAACCACGAAAAGTGATTCACTACCTGCAACCCAAACTAAATAAAACACAACTCTACACAGTTGTTTTATTAATATTATTTTGTACACAAGTATTGAATTGAATTTATTGAAGGATAGTCCCTTGAGATGCAGCATCTCATTTTCAAGTGGGTATGTATAAAAGGTACACAGCCGATCCCTAAACATAAATTACTCCTGTCCCCAAAGGGAAAGGGAGGGGCCCCCAGGGGACTTTTATCAGTATGTGTTTGTAGACGTCCACGGTCACATTAAAATCATTTGTCCTGTTATAAAGGCTCACATTCTGTGGATCTCTGGGTCACCAGCTGGACTATGGAGGAAGCAGAATGACCCAGAGACAACATGCTGCCTGTGAGGACGTCCCAGCAGAGACATGGAGGGGAGGGTTACACCATCACTACACATCTATGTGTGTGTTTGAGGAACAAACATCACATGATACACCAGTCTTTCTACAACACTTCCTCACTGACATCAGCTTGTTGTGTGGAGACATTTGTCTGTCCAGCTCCTGTTGTGTGTTTGGCTCTACTGTTAGTGGAAGATGCTGATTGTGATCAGAGCTACAAGCTGCTCACTGACAGTCACAAACCTGCCACTGGAGACTGTCCACACTGATTTTACTAGACAAACGTCTCAAGGACTAAATCATAACTAAATAAAACTAAATCCAACAAGTCCATTTTCTGTGGACAGGTCTTTGGACATGTGACAGTGTGGACGGGAACAGTGATGATGGAAACGTCCTGCTGGTAACAATGTTCTCGTTAATGAAGGAGTTTTTTGTTGACACACCAAGTGGATGTTCAGAGGGAGGGACGGCCTTCTGCAGGACAAAGAGACACTTGGACAAATGTTTAGAGACCTGTGAGCACTTTAGAAAAGGTGATGGTCAACTGATAAAAAGTGGAACATGTTGAGTGTGAGAATAAAACACAAGCAGAGTTTCCACAATCAATAGTGAGTGTGTAGACTGGGTGAGTCAGTAGGAGTAAGAGTGAAGAAGAAGCTGAAAAAGTGTCCTCCTGTCTTCATCCTTTCTTCATCTGTCCTCCATCAATTGCTGAGGTGTAGACTCAGTGTTGGTCAGAATGATCAGAGCCGTTCTGATACACGTGGACCGTCTTTATGGGTTCAGCTCCACTCTGATGTCCTCAGGGAGGTGAGCTGTGGTCTTGAAGGGCAGCAGGACAGACTCCACCCCCTCCTCCACCTCCACCTGACAGACTGAGAGGACAACAAAGCACAACATCAGCTGCACAGCAGGAGCAGTTTGAATAACTTTATTTAATGATTACAAAGTTGTAAAGAAGCAGAAGGACAGAACCAGATGAGAGCAGCCGCTAATAGGGGACAGAAATACAGGAAGTTTTAATGTCAGTGACAGAAACAGCTAACATTAAACACTGAAGTCAGTCCAACTTTTCGTTAGTACAATAATGAAACAATAGGGGAAGGATTGGAATATTGTTAAAAAGTATTATAGCTTAAAACGATAAATGATAAAGATTTGTGGTCTTTTTAGCCGTATACCTGAAAACGGGAATATCTGGGTTGTTTATATATGTCACTTCCTTGTTTTGCAAATCCAGTGCTTTACAGGCCAATGAAATTGATGTTTCAGGCGACTCCACATGCAAAAGATCAATGGAAAATGGGGGTCTGTTTTATTTTACCGAATCAGAGGAAGGTAACGTGATGCTTTCTAGCCAATGAAAATGACTGTAGTATCCTGTACAGAGGAATCCTAAGGCGAGTTCAGCACCAACAAAACGTAGCAAAAAAAAATTTCAACGGAAAGTGAGGATAATGTTGCAGCATGTAGCCTCACGTTATGTACTGTAGCCTTCAGCAAAATCATTAATTCATTTTACTTCAGTCACAGATGCTGACACCCTTAATGCCTAAATAAAGGCAATGATCATGCTGGATGACCTTTATAGTATGAGTTTCCCACACATTGATTTATTGTTGGCGGCCTGACACATTATCAACACTTTTTTTGTTAGGCTACTATTTAAAATGGGTAAAATCTAGTGCAGAGCAACAATAAAAAAATTTTAGCGCGGTTAATCATAGTAAGCACTTTTAGATTGAGGCTGAAATGCCACCATAACTCACTGATTCTGATAATTTTAGTCTCGTGTGCAATGAAAAGGGTGTGGTATTTATGAGATTCAGACATGTGATGTGTTTGGACAGTGATATTCATTAAATTAGCCAATTATTGCTTTTGTAACATTAGTACAGGAGCATCTAAACTCATCATCTAAAATTTGAATATGGTGGAAAAGTTCATTGTGAGCACCAGAACCAGACTGAGAGATTTAGACTCTAAGGAAACTTTTGCAGGTGTTTTGAGTTTATTCTGAAATTCTAATACATTTTGGGTTACTATAGTTTTGATTCTATGACCTGTAAGCCCTAATCATCAAGATTAAAATGAAAAAAAAGGTTGAAATATTTCTAAGATTATATTTTTGAATTAAATTATGGAAGAAAATGAACTTTTCCACGATATTAAATTATTTTACAGTAGATGTACCTATAGGCTACTTGGTATATTTGTCACCAGGAGGAAATGTCCTCGTACTTTTTCTCATACTTATCCCACTAATGTGCTGAGATCAGCTGTAAAACGCCCTGAGATGATCATTTGAGACAAGCTCAGACACAATGTATTGAAACTGTGCACTTCACAGGAGAGAAACGAGCCTCGGAATCAGTCGAACATCTCTAATAGTGAGATAATATCACCTAATAACATCTAACTAGCCAGCAATACAGTCACTGAACTCAAGTGTTACAGACTCACAAACCTGAAACAGTTCACTTCTCTCTGTGATCGTACAGTGAGGTTTACCGCTCAGTAAGTCAAAAAGTTTAATGTCATATCTTTGATTTTTCAGCAAAATATTAATTATATGAAGTTTCTGTTACTTTAATAACTCATTAATGTAAAAGCAGGATTTTACTGCTGTACTTGTTGAGCTGGAGCTCATTTTGAACTATTTTCTTTTAGACTGCAGCTAATGATTATTTTCTCTATTAATCGATTGATTGTAGATTGAAAATTCTGTAAATAGTGAGAAATGCCATCACAGTTACCCAAAGTAAAGTACAAGTACCTGAGTGTTGTACTTGAGTTCAGCAGTGTAGTAAATGCAGCTGTTGTGTTAATGTGAAGGTTTTGTGAGGAGCTCTCCAGTTTGTCCTGAGGGACGAACAGACTGACAGTAACAGGAAGCAGCCAGCAGGAGGCAGCAGAGGAGCTTCAGTTTGTTCAACAGATGTCACTGGAGGAGCAAACTGTGTGCAGAGAATAGAAACAACCAGTCCTCCTATAATGGAAGATCAGCAGCCCAGTAAGGTCGTTATTTCATTAAACGCCAGTTTATTATGGAATAAACAGCATCTGAGCAAGTTAAGTAGATGTCGAACCACAGCCCTAAAATAGTCCAGTCATGAATTGGACTGGAATTGAACAACTATATGTATACGTCTAAGAGAACATTCATATTAACATAATTTACTCCACTGCTGGCCAAAGGATTGTTTTAACTCAAATATAACAGGTTCTCATAAATAACAATCCATCCAAACAAATAAAAGATTTTTTATTTAGTTAAAAAAAGACAAAATTTAACAGCTTAAGATACAACATGACGACAAAAAGTCAATGACAAAAATAAAATATTATAAATACAATAAATATAAATACTATGAACAAAAAACTATTTTAATAACTTAAGATCATTTTTATTCGTACCCACAAAGTTTGACTCAGCCAACGTCTGGTTCCACCCTTTGTGCAATCCCTCTAACTTCTTCTTTTATTTCGACAAGCTGCATCAGCACTTTTCTTTGGAATCCTAATGACAACAAAGACATTGTGTCAGAATCTAACCCTATAAAAGATAATATCACAATACTGAGGTATGACCACCAGCTCCTTCAACGTGAAGGAGAGCTTCAGAAGATCTTCTCTTCCTGCATCCGTGAGACTTTATAATCACAACTCAGAGTGCAAATCTATGCACAATGTCACGTTGCATTGTTTAAGATTGGAATTAGTTTTATCTGTTTTAAAGGATAAGCACGCTAACATGCATATCATCTCTTGCACTGTTTCATTTTTGGTTATTTGTTTTATAGTTGTAAAAAGATAGTTTCTTTTTCATTTTAGTATTGTATAATTTTTGTTATTGTTAGTATTATGTTTAATGTCACTTATCACTTTACTTTATTTCATGTAATGTTTGAAATTTCTCACCTGTGAGACAAATAAAGGCTGATCTAATACATCCATAAGAAAAAGTTTGCATGACAAAAGGAACACTTAATCTAGATATGAATCCAAAAATATATTAGTAACTTTCCCGTGAAACTTACTTTTATCTGACATTGGAAACCTGTCTTGCTTCTCTGAAAAGAGGAGTAAGCAAACTCATGTAATAGGTATACAACAACAAATTGTGGAAAAGTAGTTATGCTGCCCCATAAATTGTTTTTGTAAATTCACCACAGAAATAAATGACTGCTACATCTTTATAAAGATTTCCTTTCTGTAAATGAAGCAAGTGTTGTGCCTTAATAAAAACCTTCATGTTTCTTTGTAACCTCTGGTGATTTTTGTTAGTTTGAGCGTTGCTCCTTGACTGAGTCCAGGCTGATTGGCGCTGACTCCCAGTAGCTGTAATGACTTACTTTAAATATTTAAATATTACTAGCGGACTATTTCGCTGGCATCTGAAATTTCTGGTCGGCTTATCCCATTTTCAAAGTCACCTTGAGGGGTTTTATCCTTGGTGAGTCCTGGCTGATTGGCGGTCCTGGTAGCTGAAATGACATTTGAAAATACAACTAAGTGGACTATTTCACCACCATACAAAATCTTGTGTGTGCTGTGTCCTGACTTATCCATTAACATTACCTGGGGCCAAGGCGAGTAATTCAAAAAACGACTCCTGGACGTCTGCTTTGTCCCTGATAAAGGCATTTTTGGACATGAAATGCATAGAGATGATTATCTTCTGAAGTTTAATTCACCTCAGGAAAACAACTGTAAAACAAATTGGCCCTTCATTTCTCAAGTGAACGCAATCCACTTCCGTCGGATCGTAAGCTATTTGGCAAAAAAATGATAACAATAAAAGCGAGTCTAACTTTTGGGCATTTCAATTCATGAGGAGTTGAGAGACTGTGGAGTGCCTTTAGATTAATGAAAAGCAACATGTATGAAGATGAAACACCAACATGTGATTTTGGGCTACTCCAAATGTGTCAGGTGTCTTGCTCTGGTATTCAGTTGTGTTGTTTGTTCACCACAATCATAACTACTTAGAATAATTATTAGAGTTTTCTTTGTTTCTTTGTAACCTCCATATTGTCAGATTTTCCTTTCTTTCTCTCTCTTCTTCCTGCAAATGATCTGAGCAATGCAGCTTAACAAAAGTCTTTGCCTCGTCCCTGTTCATTACTGCTGTTTTCATTCTCCCTCCTGCCTCCCCATCTTTGTTATCTTGTTTGTTGTGTTTCTAGTTGAATCACAGTCTTTCCTCCATTGTGTGCTTTTTGCCTGTCGAGCTCAGCGCTGAAACTATTGGCTGCCCCATAACACGCGTCACTTCCGCAACTCTCTAACTCTCTTCTGTACCTGCTCTGGTTGCATTTCCGGGTCGCGGGATCCCGCAGCGCTCCTGTATCTCAGCCTGAAGAGCTCCGAGACCAGAATCCAGACTCAGTCCAGGACAACACGGTCCACCAGTCACAGCGGAGACCTGCAGGACGATGGAGAACCAGAACCCGGACCACAGGAGCCAAACAGCAGCCTCGTGCTCTGATAGCACCGATGTTCAGGTCAGTGTTCACGACTTCCTCACGAGACTAAAGACACAACGCATAATGAAACGTCACCGTTTGATACGTCGCAGCAACACAAAAGAGGCTAACCTTACCTGCTAGCTCACAGGCTAGCACATCACGGCCGCGTGCACCGCTGTAGGGTTAGCAGCTCGTCATGCACACAGTCAGTGACGAAGTTTTAGGCACTGACATTTCTAATGGTGTTGGTAAGGGGTGGCTGTCACCACCTTTAGCACGAACCCAGCACTTCCGGTGTTTCGGTTTAACGAGTGGCCCTGGTACCTGGTGACCGTCAGCCGAATGCGTCTGTGGTTGTCATAGAGACGACAGCTGTAGAAAACAGGAAGAGAATCCGTAGCTGTCCTCGCGAATGCCTCTGTCTACCTTTCTGATTCGTCTTTGGAGTCGTGTGTGTGAACCTGTCACGTGCCACTTAGTCGCGCTGTGAACGCTGCTTGTTGTTACGGGAAATTGTTGAATGTCTAACATGATGTCTAATAAATATTCTACATTTGTCTTTGGAGTGTGTGTCAGTAAACTCGTGGCAAAGAGAAAAACCTTTTAAAAAGACAAACACTTGGATTCAGACGCAGATCAATGTGGGGAAATAAATTAGAGTCAGGTGAGGACTCCAGTAGCCTATGACATCAACACCTCTTTCCTTCTGTCGACGTAGAATAAAACAACTTCGAGAGCAAACAGCCATCACTCTTTAAAACGGGAGACCGTAGATCTCCATGTGACCACACTGTCTGTGTTAATCAACACCATGTCCGTGTTTTTCTGGCTCCCTTCACAACCAAGGCGCCGTTTAACACAGAGTTTTTTTACAAGATGTTGATGGGCAACATTTATGTTAGTAGCCATTTAACAACATTGTGCTTTGAGGCGCTACTACCTGACCTGTGAGCCATCTAAACAACTGGCAATTTTATGCAAGTACAGTTCCCAATGACATGAGACATTAACATTAGTTATTAAAACTAAAAACACTTCTCTAGCTCTCCTCAAGTAATCAGCTCAGCTGAGCCCTTGAGTACAATAAATATCACCGTCAGTCTGCTGTCTGTCTCAGATTCACCCATGTCAGTCCTCGTACTGCAGACCCCAGCCACTGTTTAAAGTTCTGAAAATAATTAGTAAGTAAAAAATACCATTTGACAAACCCACTTGAATAAAAGTACTTCGTTAACTACTCAAAGCACAAATACTCTGTGTTTTTAATATTCTTTAGTGTGTGCAGTTCATCTCTTTATGGAGTAAAAAGTGTTTGTTACAGGTTAGAAACTGCTACATGGTTAAAATACAATATATAAATATAATAATATGGTTAAATTATTTTACTAGTTTTACGGTGGACGGACTGTAACAGAGTTGTTGTTTTATTTTATCTTGAAATAATCCCATACTTTGGACACGTTCTTCTTAGTCCCTTGCTATTTTCTCTCTCTTCCTCCACTTTGTAAACAGCACCATCATAAACACGTCGTGTTCACACAGCGTAAGTGTGATGTGGGGCTGTCATAAATGTCCGTGCGAAACAGTACGCTATATAGTTGCATAGATTAAACGAAGCCTCGATGGACTGGTGCGCAAAACTTTTCCCACAAAGTTGTTGGTATGCTGAAGCATTAACAGTTCTTTTCACTGGAACTAAGGGGCCAAGCCCAACCCCTGAAAAACAACCCCACACCACAATCCACCAAACTTTACACTTGGCAAGTACCGTTCTCCTGGCTACCACCCGACAAAAGACAACCAGACAGACACTTTCACACAAAAGTGTGATTTGTCACTCCAGAGAACACGTCACAGAGCTAAATGCTCCAGCATATGTGCAGCTACAGACTCCTTTTGAGCTGTAGGTTACAGAAAATGTAGCCACATGCCTTTTCTCCCTCAAAATGTCAAAATCCTGCTCAGTGGAGGTTTAGTTTTTTTTTTGTTTGTTTGTTTTTTTTAAATCTCTGAATCATTGATTGGAAACTCCGTCGTCTCCCATTCACTCCCTGTTGTAGCTGTAGCCTGAGGTCTCCCCATGTCACAAATTCTTTAACTTGCTATATATTCCTCCCTGTTTGGACACATGATGTATATTTTTATGCTCAGCTACTCAAGCACTAACTAAAGAGTACAAAATGAAATGCTTTTCAGCTATCATTTTTTACTCTTAGATTAGTGCATGCTTTTTAAGCAAATGCACTTTTTTTTTAATCAACAAAGGATCAAATTGTGTCCTTATCAGCAGGCTGACTGGTGGTTCAATAGGTTAGTCAAATGTCTCTGGAGGAGCCCCTTTTATTCCAGTCGTTATGTGATAACTCAGTTCATACTGTGGTTGGTCTTAAGAGCAAGACCTGGGTTCAATTCCCACCTCATCCCACTGTTAGTTCATAGTTTTCAGTCACGTGACATTTGCGGTACCTGGAGGGCAAAACAACAGACCAACACAACGGCTCATGCCACGACTCCCCCGTAGAGACGCCGCAAAAGCAGTTACATTTATTTGGATCACCTCTCAACTTAAGAAAAAGAAAGATATGAACACAAACTACAAGTGTTGGGCACTTCAAATCCATGTTACAGCATCCGCTGCCGCATGTCTATCGTTAAAAAGTGCCAGGTCCCTGCCGCCACTCAACTGCGGTAATGTTTACGTTTACCTTGTGGGGAATCCCTCACCTAACACAGCTCAGGCTTGTCTCTTCCTCGATTTGTGCATCAGAAAGTACAACTACCATCCAGCAATTTGGCAATGCAAAAGAAAAAAACTCATAGTAACAGTGTATCACTGGTTGGCAGGCAGTGGAAAAAGGAAAAAGGAGCGTTTTTCATGGAATGTGACATCACGTGAAAACTATGAATTGATCACAGCTGCATGGTGAACTTAATGCTGTCAACATAATGTTTAATTCCCACTGACTTGTTGTCGTTAGTAAATTGTAAATTGTTGGTCTTTCTAAATGAAAACATTGCTTACATAGAATAAATTATTCAAAAGATTAGTCACTTTTTACATTTACTCATTTGGCAGACGCTTTTATCCAAAGCATCTTGCATTTGAGGAACAACATACAGGCATCAACAGAGCATCAAATACAGATCTACAACTGACAATACATACTAGTAAGAGCAGCAATAAATACTAGTACGAGCTCATAGCACATATCACATCAGTGGGGTAAATACCTGGGGAAGGAAGTAAGAGTTAACAAAAAGTGCAATCAAAACAAGATAATTGTAAGGAGATAGAAAAAGAAGAAGAGCACCGGTTAGGAGTTAGAGGTGTTCTAAGAGGAAGTGTTCTCGGAAGAGATGAGTTTTCAAGTTGCTCTGATGGCGTGTGGTAGCACGTTCCACCATCGTGGTGTCACAGATGAGAATAGCCAGGACAGGGATTGCTTTGTGTGAAGGGATGGCAGAGCCAGGCGGCATTCGTTGGAGGAGCGTAGCGGCCGAGACGGAACGTAAGTTTGTATTATGGAGTTTAGGTAGATGGGTGCAGACCCAGTAGTCACTCTGTATGCAAGCATTAGTGACTTGAATCTGATTCTGGAGGCCACGGGGAGCCAGTGGAGGTCACTGAGTAATGGACTGACATGAGTCCTTGTGGGCTGATCAAAAACCAGATGCGCTGCTGCGTTCTGAACCATTTCTAAGGGTTTCACCACACAAGCTGGAAGAACTGCTAGGAGGGCATTGCAATAGTCGAGGTGAGAGATAACCATGGCCTGTACCAGAAGCTGGGTGGCATACTGAGTGAGGTAGGGCCTGATTTTCTTTATGTTGTATAGAGCAAAGCGGCATGACCGAGACACAGCAGCAACATGGTCTGAAAAGGACAGCTGGTCATGCAATCATGACACCCAAGTTTCTCACCACCTTGGTTGGAGTGATGGTTGAAGAGTCAATTTGTAGTTTGATGTTATGGTGGATAGATTGCTTGGCCGAAATGACCAAGAGTTCAGTCTTAGAGAGGTTTAGTTGAAGGTGGCAAGCCTTCATCCATACAGATATGGCAGAGAGACAGTCCGTGATCCGTGCCGAGACGGTGGGTTCGCCTGGCGGGAAGGATAGGTAGAGTTGTGTATCGTCTGCATAGCAGTGGTAAGAGAAGCTGTGTGAGCGAATGATCGGCCCCAGTGAAGTGGTGTAAATTGAGAAGAGAAGGGGCCCTAGCACTGAGCCTCTCCACAGACTCCTGTGGAGAGGCCAGTGGGAGGAGGATAATTATCCTTGCCACAAAACATTGTAGGAACGCCCTGAGAGGTAGGATTCGAAAAACATGCGTGCGATTGCTGAGAGCGGATAGCAGGATCCTGTGGTTGACTGTGACAAAGGCAGCTGATAGGTCAAGCAGGATAAGAACCGAGGATTGGCTGCAGCTTTAGCTGACCCTTAGGACTTCTGTTACAGACAGAAGAACCGTTTCAGAAGAGTGGCCACTCTTAAAACCAGACTGATATGGATTTAGGAGGTCATTCCGTGAGAGGAATTCTGAGACCTGTTTTAGACTGCCCGTTCGCTCGTTTTGACGGGACTGATTTGGGCGAGCAGGCTTGGTGGATAGAGGACACAGGCTTTCCAGGCACTAGCTTAGTGTAGAGCACAGAGATTGTGTGGCATCATTGACCACAATGTTGAGGGAGGGTAGAGCGGAAGCTACCACTGAGGCAAAGTGAGTGGGAGACAGGTTGCAGCGGTGTGAGACAAATGGTGTTGGAACAATGGGCTGTTCCTGTAGGCATACCGTGAACTGAATGAAATAGTTGTCTGACGCATTCAATTCAATTTTATTTATATAGCGCCAAATCACAACAACAGTTATCTCACAGTGCTTTTCATAAAAGGGCATTGGCAAGGAAAAACTTCCTTTAAGAGGCAGAAACCTCGAGCAGAACCATGGCTCAGGGTGAGCGGCCATCTGCCTCAACCGGTTGGGGGTGAAGGAGAGAGAGAGACGACGACGAGAGAGAGAGAGAGGGGAGAGAGAGGGCAAGAGAGAAAAAGAGAGGGATGGAAGGAGAGAGAGGGGAGGGAGGCAGCCTACACAATATACACAAACAGAGGTACAGACAGTAAAGGTGATGTTGCTATAGACTAAATGAAAAATGGTACAGATATTTATAGTAGTGTTACTGATAACAATCATAATGTTAATGACAATAATAACAATAGGACTAGTAACAATAGTAGTTGTAGCAGAGGGTGTTGAGCAGGAACACGGGGGCAGCAGGTGACCTGCAGCCACAGATCCAGACTCCACAGCTCCAGAGCCAGAAAACCTGCAGGAAGTGATAGGAGGAGAGAGGAGAGGGACGAGAAAGCACAAGACTACCGGGAGAAGGGGAGAAGTCGAGTTAGTAACATGCAATAATGGGATGAGGCTGCATACAGAGGGAGAGAAAGTAGAGGAGAGAGGAGCTCAGTGCATCATAGGAAATACCCCGGCAGTCTAGGCCTATAGCAGCATAACTAAGGGATGGTTCAGGACTCACCTGAGCCAGCCCTAACTATAAGCTTTATCAAAGAGGAAAGTCTTAGGCCTACTCTTAAATGTGGAGATGGTGTCTGCCTCCTGAACCGAAACTGGAACTTGGTTCCACAGGACAGGAGCTTGATAGCTGAACGCTCTGGCTCCTAGTCTACTTTTGGAGACTCTAGGAACCACAAGTAACCCTGCATTCTGGGAGCGCAGTGCTCTGGTGGGATAGTAAGGTACTATGAGCTCTTTAAGATAAGATGGTGCCTGACCATTAAGAGCTTTGTAGGTAAGAAGAATGATCATAAATTCTATTCTGGATTTTACTGGAAGACAATGCAGAGAAGCTAAGACAGGAGAAATGTGATCTCTTTTCCTGGTTCCTGTCAGAACACGTGCTGCAGCATTCTGAATCAGCTGAAGAGTCTTAATGGACTTTTTCGAGCAACCTGATAATAAGGAGTTGCAGTAATCCAGCCTAGAAGTAACAAATGCATGGACTAGTTTTTCTGCATCATCAGACAGGATATTCCTGATTTTCGCAATATTACGCAGGTGAAAAAAGGCGGTCCTTGAAATTTGCATGTGAGACATGTGAGACTTAGACATGTCCTCATCAAAGACAACTCCAAGATTCCTCACAGTGGTGCTGGAGGCCAGGGCGATGCCATCAAGGAAAACTATATCTTTAGATAATGCGTCACGGAGGTGCTTAGGCCCCGGAACAATAACTTCAGTTTTATCTGAGTTCCTGTCAGCCTGGCTACAGTAAAAGTAGTACGCTGCTCTGGCATTACGGAGGGCCTTCCTATAAGTTTTAAGATTTATCTTGCCAAATTAAACAAGAATTTTGCAGTTTGGTGGAATGCCAAATTGCGATATTTGCTTTAATTTGTGAGTTTCAGTATTATACCATGGAGCTAACTGTCTTTGTTTTCATTTAGGCTAACATATTCTCCATCACCCAGCCAGGTTTCAGTAAGACAAAATAAATCAATATCATAATCCAATATTATTACATTTACTAGTACACCTTTAGAAGAGAGAGATCTGATGTTGAAGAGTCCACATTTATTTATTTATTTATTTATTTGCACTATTGCTCTTGTGGTTGTCATGGATTTGGTCCACTAATAAACTTGGCCAGATTTCTAGAAATGAGAGCCTCTCCTTCCCAAGTGGGATGGATGCCGTCTCTCCGAATCAGACCAGGTCTTTCCCAGAAAGTCTGCCAATGATCTACAAAGCCCACATCGTTTGCTGGACACCACCTTGACAACCAGCCCGCGGAATGACGACATGCGGCTATACATGTCATCACTGGTCAGATTTGGCAGGGGTCCAGAGAAAACTACGGTGTCCGACATTGTTTTTGCATATGTACACACCGACTCAACATTAATCTTAGTGACCTCCGATTGGCGTTACCAGGAGTCATTACCGACGTGAATAACAATCTTACTGTATTTACGTTTATCCTTAGCCAGCAGTTTCAAATAAGACTCAATGTCGCCCGCTCTGGCCCCAGGGATGCACTTAACTATGGCCGCTGGCTTCGCTAACTTCACCTTTCTCAAAATGGAGCTGCCAATGATCAGAGTTGGTTTCTCAGCGGGCGTGTCACTCAGTGGGGAAAATCTGTTAGAAACGTGAACAGGTTGATGGTGCCCCGTGGGCTTTGAATGCGTACGACTATTCCTCCTTCGGACAGTCACCCAGCCTCACCTTCCTTCCTAGCTAAAGACTGATCTACCAAGGTGTGGAGCCGGACTTCTAAATCACTGAGCCTCGTCTCCATGTTTATAAATAAACTACACTTATTACACGTACCATTACCGCTAAAGGAGGCAGAGGAGTAACTCAACATCTGACACACCGAGCAGGAGAAAGTAGGAGAGAGAGAAGGAAAAGGAGATCGCTAGCTGCTAAGCTAAATTACTGTAGCGTCAGCTACCAGAACTTTTGAACAACTGAGACTGAACAGCAGTCACTAAAAGATGGAAAGAACTGCGAGTGCTTAGGCAAAATTACTGTAAGAATAAGTGTTAAACGGACAGTTGGCCGCTGTAATCTAACAAATGTAACTGGTATTTAGCGAGAGCAGCACAACACGGTACCAACACACAAGAAACGGAAATGAGTTGACACGCTTACCGCGGTACGTCTGCAACCTCTACACATGTAGAGGTGTGACTGTTAGGCACTCTGTGGCACAGTTTCGGACAAGAACGAGGTCAAGCACCTTGCCAGCTTTGTGGGTCGGGGGGACTGAATCAGAGACAGGAAGTCTGCTGAGTTCTAATTGTATAAGTGAATGTTCATAGGGGACAGTCATGCTCTGGTATTGAAGACAGTAGTGTGTCTAGCTCCTCCACAAAGTTACCCATTTGTCCTGGTGGACGGACAGTCAGTCTTTGAATCTGCAGGGCTTTTTGTTTCTTCATGTTATTTTGCAACAGTGGACTAGATATCACAGAAAATATATTTAACGGCAACACTGTGCTGTAGCAGGAATTTGTTGGCATATATTGTCCTCTATTGGTATTTTGGGGCATGACATGTTCTGCGACCAGAAAAAATAAAAGGAAAAGGTTAATAACACACCATAAACACTATGCCTTAATAGTCCAGTGGTTAAGACATTGCCCTGTATATCCAAAGATTGACTGTTCGAATCCAGGGCATGGCATGTTGACTCCAATACTGAAATGAAGGAATGAATATTTCTGTAAATACATCTAATTTTTGACGGCTTAAATGTTCTCGAAAACTAACAAAACTTTACACACGCGCATGGCAGGTCAACAACCAAAAGGAAGTCCGCCATTATTGATTTAACTCATATTTGGCTATTTACACAGTTCACACTTAAATGAACTCCTCCTAGAGAATAAGTCGGATTGTTTTCAAATTTTTGCTGTGCAGTCTTTTACCTTTTGATTACAGATTGTACAAATGGTAAGTTTTGGTCGGCTGGGGCAGCCTGTGTCGTGGAGTAGAATATCAATTATTTGCCACGAAACAGGAAGTTGTTACAACTTAAGTGTACATGCTCACATCTGTATTATTCATGTGCTTGACGATGGTCCCGCACCCAACACATCTACATGCCAAAAATCAGTTAGTCGTACCGCCACCTACTGGCAACAGGAAGTAAGCCCTGTGTGGCAATCATCATGCAATTAAAATATATGTATATAATGTGTTTCACACTTGATGTACAGGGACATAACATATCATTGCTGGGTGCTCCTTTGCACCACATGGAGGGAACAGGAAGTGATTTAAGTATTTCGTGCAGTGTCCGAAATGTGTGACACTTGAGTGAAACACTATCTGACACGCTTCATGTGCAAGGGCCCGGCGAATGCCAATTGCTGCTTTAATATACAAATGGTTTAGTCTGTGGCATGTGATTCTTTTACCTGTAGGTAGCACTAAAGGATTGTTGATGGAGCAGTACTTTGCGGTAGTGTTGGTAGCAGTCACAGCTAACAGCTAACAGCTCTCAGACGCATTTACTTTAGTGAATGCCCATTCTAGTACATTTACTCATTTGGCACTTGACACTTTTATCCAAAGCGAAATACATTTGAGGAACAACATGCTAGCATCAACAAAGCATCAATACAACACAAGATCTACAACTGACAATATATACTAGTAAGAAAAATACATGTGTATGTATGTAAGAAATGCACTGCAAGGAAAAACACCCCCCAAATACCTATTTTGAGAAAGTACTACCCCCCGAGCAGGGTCTTTTTAAATAAACAATTTAGACCCTGAAAAAAGGGGACAATGTTTTTTTTTGTTTTTTGTCCAATACTGTGAGCTGTATCAGCAGACAAATCTAGTTCCTATAGAGGTCTGTCCGACCCCAGGCCCCTCTGTGAACACACCCCTGCAGTTGGGTGTCAAAGGTGGTAATGCGTTAGTCAGACTTGTGGGTTATGTTCCACAGATGTGCTGTAAATGTCATTTATGGTTCTAGATAGCTCGCTCCACCATGACATCTCACTCTCTGTATGTCTGTGTGTTTCTATAGAAACGGAGAGGAAGAGAGAGAGAGCGTCACCACTGTCAGCACTGTGACAAATACTTCACAAGAGCTTATAATTTAATGGTTCATCAGAGAATTCACACCGGGGAGAAACCATACAGCTGTGACCAATGTGGGAAAGCTTTCACTCAATCAAGTGAACTAAAAATCCACCACCGAGTTCACACTGGAGAGAGGCCGTACAGCTGTGACCAGTGTGGGAAAGCTTTCATTCAGTCAGGTGACCTAAGAATCCACCAACGAGTTCACACTGGGGAGAAACCATATAACTGTGACCAATGTGGGAAATCTTTTGCTCATTCAGGTGTACTAAAAATCCACCTACGCGTTCACACTGGAGAGAAACCGTATAGCTGTGGGCAATGTGGGCAAGCTTTCGCCACATCGGGTATGCTAGAAATGCACCAACACGTTCACACTGGAGAGAAACCATACTGGTGTAACCTATGTGGGAAAAAATTTACGAGTTTTAATATCTTAAAAGTCCACCGACGTGTTCACACTGGAGAGAAACCTTACATGTGTGACCAATGTGGGAAAACCTTTGCTGCACCAGCTGAATTAAGAGTTCATTGTCGTGGTCACACTGGCGAGAAACCTTACAAGTGTGACCAATGTGGGAAAGCTTTCACCACATCAGGTGACCTGAAAAAACACCAGCGAGTTCACACTGGAGAGAAACCGTACGGCTGTGACCAATGTGGGCAAACATTCACCACATCGAGTCAGCTGAAAGTCCACCAACGTGGTCACACTGGAGAGAAACCTTACAGCTGTGATCAGTGTGGGAAAGCTTTCATTTCATCGGGTGAACTAAACGCCCACCAACGTGTTCACACCGGAGAAAAACCGTACAGCTGTGACAAATGTAGGAAAGCTTTCAGTACATCAAGTCAGCTTACCGTCCACCGGCGTATTCACACTGGGAATAAACCGTACTGGTGTGATCAATGTGAGAAAACCTTTACTCAGGCTGGTGCCCTTAAACGCCACCAATGTGTTCACGCTGCCTCGTTTTAAACATTCATCAGTCAATTAAGCTGTTTTTCATTTTGCCTCCTCATGCCCTTGAAGTGCCCAGGCTCCTGAAAGACTCATTTCAAAACAGTATTGCGTCTGCAATCTGGAGCTCTCACGAAGACCGTTTGTTTGAGGACAACCGTTGTATTGAACACCACCTGCAGTTCTTTCAACTCCTCAGTCCCACGGAAAGCCGTTGAGCAGAGAAAAAAACTACTCCTGCAACTGCGAGGCCCAGCCCAGCAGCCCACTCTACAGTGGATAGCCATCTCGACAGTCTTGTCCAGCATCCAGTCATCACTTGCTAGCATTAACTCTACATCCAAACTCTGGTGTTGGGCTTGGCACCCTCCACAAGTCAAGTTTTAATGGCACAGCTGGCAGTTTTCCTCCTCAGGTGCAGGCCTGTGATAACATCCCTCCGGCATCATTGAAGGTATCACCGTCCCGCAGGGACACTGAAGACGCCTTCAAATTGAGAGCACTTTGGATAAAAGCATCAGCTAAATGAATAAATGTGAAGAGCAGTTCCAGTCTCCTCTGTTGGTTCCTTTTTCCTTCTGCCACAATCTCTCCCTGAGCTGGGAGAAGCTCTGGGAAAACATCCCAACCGTTTCTGGTCAAATAATTGATTGCAGGATTGGTTCAGGGGCCTGACTTGGTTGCCAAATTTGCAATAATTACAAGTCACATTAATCATCTTTAACATAGTAAGCTAGCTAGCTAACGCTAAAGCCTCGAATACACTCAAAGTGGACACATACACGGACAGCTGCGGACACCATGGACTTTTTCTGTTTAATTATTTCCTTTGTGAATAAGATGTTATAAACCTGCTAGGGTTGGGCAATGTGTCCTTCAGACGATGTCTACAATGAAACATTGTGATGGACGATGTCATTGGGTGTGTGGGGGCAGCAGTCATTTTATGTGCATGTGTTCTCGCACAGACTTCACTGGGGGGGGGGGGTTTGGGGGGGGCAGCTGGACCAGGTAAAGCAGCAGTGTGCACAGGGTGCAGATGTTGGTTTCAGTTGTTTGATAGGCTGCGTCACTAATAAGCCGACGTGCAGCTCACCTGCTGCCGTGATAACGGATTGCGGGTAGAAATATACAGAATAAAGACAGGTTCTCGGTCTTTTATGCGACTTTATAAAACATAGGCTGGAGATGATGGAGAAAATGGAGCAGACGGGGGGCGGGGCAATCTGGGGTGTTTACCTGTGGTGTAGGTGTGCGTCTGATTGTGGGGAGAAGAGAATTCTGAGGCAGGTGCAAAGCATACTTAAAAACAATCATTAGAATGTACGTGGTCATTAAAACCTGCTTTGACAGGGTGGTTACTGTGAAAATTGGAGAATTATTTTGCTGGGGGGGCGGGGGTTTATAATCACAATGACGGCTCAGCGTTGTGATGTCTGTCAGCTGATGGACGATGGCATCATCTATTGGCCCAACCCTAAAACCTGCCCATCAGGGTTTCAGAATTTGATGTCAAATTTCTTGTTTTATCCAACTGAAACTTTAAACGTATAAAAATGTTTAAAATAAAAATAAAATAAAAGTTTATCAACTAAGACAGAAAAGAAGCAAATCTTCTTAACTGAGAAGCTGGAACCACAGCAGGGTTCTTGTTTTTTCTTTAAAATGGACTTTTTACGATGATGTTGATCAAAATAATTCTTCAGCCTTTGGATCAGTTGTCATTACATGACCTCAGTATGACCTCTGGGCCCAGTTTCAGCAAACGGGAGTAGAAAAAACTAAAAAAATTAAGTATTACTACAAAGCGGCACGGCGGTGCAGTGGTTGGCGCTTTGGCGCTGTCGCCTCACAGCAAAAAGGTCACAGGTTCAAACCCCTGTTGCCTCTCTGTGTGGAGTTTGCATGTTCTCCCCGTGTCATGCATGGATTTTCTCCCGGGGCTCTGGTTTCCCTCGCCATCAAAAACATGTTAGGTTCTCCAGTCAGCGCCCTGGCATGGCATTTCAATCTGGTGTTGGTCCCCGGGCGCTGAACACTGCTCCCTTCAGGGATGGGTTAAATGCAGAGGATGAATTTTGCTATGTATGTTTATGTGACAATAGAGTACGTTCTTCTTCTTCTTCTCTAATCTTTTGCTTTGCGCCCCCGGTACCAGGATCAGCTGTGTAAGTCATGACTGTGACACTACAACCCAAACTCACGGCCCAACCAGACAGAGAAAAATAACAAATGTACGTCTACAGCTGAGAAGTTTACTTTTGCTAACCTTCAACTGAACAATCAATCATGATTTAAGTCAAATGCTCAAGTTGCTGTTACCTTGTCTGTGGTGGACTTGATGCCGACCAGGTGCTTTCTGATCCGATGCTGAAGCATTGTCGTCGTGCTGTTGCCAAGGTGACATAAGTTTTGTTTCACGGTGGACAGACTGTAATGTTAGACTTGTTGTTTTCTTTTAGCTTAAAATAATCCCAGACTTTGGACACTTCATTCTTTGTCCCTCGCTGTTTTCTCTTCCTCCACTTTGCAAACAGCTCCATCAAAATCACGTCGTGTTCACTTGATCACATCAGCGCAATGTGCAACAGTAGTGATTGTCCGTGCGAAACAGTGCACTATATGGATTAAGCAAAGTATCGATTCAAAATGATTTTTTTAGTAATGAAATTATAGATTAATCGTTTTAGTGCTACTTGGCTCTTTACCTGCGCACACGCTTCCATCATGTTCAACATACTTGACTGAAGTAATTCTGATCAGCTGTTCCTCAACCGAAAACTCGGTTTCCCATCTCAGGCTCAATCCACTCAGAACAACAGGTTGTGTTCAGGTGGATATGGTAACCTCTGACTCTGTTCAACAAAGCTCTCTGGAGTCGAATTGCAAATGTCCTCCTGCCGTGCACTGACTCCTGCTCGCTGACCTTTGACCTCTTCTTACTGCTGTGAGTGGCTCAGGTCTGGTCTTCCCAGTAAGCGTATTGTCTCATTTCTGGTTGCTGTTGTTTGTTACTGTTGTATTAGATGTTTGCACAACTAACTAAAATAAGCATCAGGGCGGCGTCTGGCCGCCGAGTAGCAGACGGTGACCGCTGTTACGAGGAGCGCCCCGTGTAACGTTATAGGATAAATTAGTCGGAGACCCAGGTAGGGATCGGCTGCATAGTTGGTTGTATTTTAACATGTTTTCCATTATCTCTTATACATACATATGTACAAAATAATATGAATACCAACAACTGTGCAGAGTTGTGTTTAGTTTGGGTTGCAGGTTGCTGTGTAGGTGGTTTTCATTTCCCTGTTTTCGAGGGGGAGCCGGGAGGATGCCGTGGAAGACGCCTGAAGGGAGAGGGCAGGTAGGCGAACCCAGCTGACTAGACGGTGGACGGAGGTGAGTGATCCTGGGGAAATGCAAACAGACAGACAGGGTTAGTAACTGGGAAAGCTGAACGGGGAACAGAGATGTTGCAAGATCAAAAGCTTGAGTCAAGCAGTGGCACCAGGTCAGGAGCTACGACGATCCGGGGTTGATATACTGGCAGAGATGTAGTTGTTTGCTGGCAGGTGTGGCAGGCAGAGGAGGCTGCTGATGAGGCGCAGGTGTGGATCATCAGCTGGGCTCAGGAGCTGAGAGAGAGGGGAGAGGAGGAGACACAGAGAAGCAGGCAAAACACGAGGGGAAAACAGAATGGTAGGGGGGAAATAGGAGAAATCAGCCGTGCTGCCACCACAACAGCTTAGAGCTCATCCTGCATGTGGGATAAACTTTCACCTTGACTGTGAGCTCCCCTTGCGCTGGATTAATGTGTCTGCTGGTCATTATATTTACTGCATGTCAGCCACTGTGTGTTTTATGGGCTCATTGATATCTCAGCCAAACTGTCTCTTTGTGCTTCACATTGTTTTAATACCAATTTTCTGATTAATAAAGGTTTAGATTTTAATGTAACTGCTTTCCTGTCATACCTCAGGTCCCTACCTGTTATTTGTGCCACCAAGGGGGGCCTCCACTGTCTTCCAATTCCTTTGCTGTCCATCAATTGTATTTCACCTCCATTGTCCATCAATTGTATTTCACCTCCATTTATTGTATTTCACCTATTTAACCAAGAATGATAGAGCTAAAGACTGATGAAAATTATACTGTAGGTCGCATGTGCTTCATTTATTTGTAGTGCTGTATTTTAGTGTTTTGTGAATAATCTGAGTTGAGCTGAGCTGAGCTTGGCATCCTGCAGTGACAAAGACTAAAACTAACACTGAAACTAATAAAAATTAAACTAAAACTAAGCATTTTCAAAAAATGCAAACTAAAGTAGTAAATCCACATTAAAAACAAATTAAAGCTAAACTGAAATTGAAAACAAAGTCAAGACGAAATAAAAACTAATGAAAAATTCAAAACTATAATAACCTTGAGCTCAACCCAGTTAAACTTTAAAGCTCATTATCTGCTATACATTTAAACTTATAGTATTTCAGCTCAAGCCCACACAGCTCTCTCTCCTTCTTTTAGCGACTCGCTAAATCCCTCAGTTGTTTCAGTTTTGCTAGCTGCCTTACTTTAGCAGCTAACGATGGCTTCTCACTCTGCTGCTCTGTGCGTTGAATGTTCAGCCACTTCTCTGCCTCCTTCAGTGATAATGTTATAAGTGGAGTTTATCTGTCGGGTTGGAGGCTCGGTGAAATTAACTCCACACCATGGAGACTCAATCATATGCTGCTGTAGTTAGCTTGCCCCAAGTAGCTGTCGTGGACTGACTTCAAGAAGGCCATGGGATGTGGTCAAAAGCTCCAACAAAGAGGTAGTATGTGAGGCTTGAGTTTAGACTCATTTATTACAGATGTGTTTAGCTGCTGTGGTTTGATCCAGTGAGGAGGAAGAGGCGCTGAATAAACGGGGACTACAAAACCACTACAGACCACATTTGTGTTCAGTGTGAACAAACCTTTGTTGTTGTGAAAGTCTGACTGAATCAAATATTATCGTGTCTTCATTATCTGACTCCATTTTAACAGCTGTTTGCTTTCTGTTCTGTCAGTAAATGTGTTGCTTTCTGTTTAACTTGCATCCTGCCAGGGTTGGTACTGTAATAATCTGAGCAGGAGACTTGAGATTTGGACTTGAGTCGTTTTCAATGTTATTAAATTAGTCGACACAAAGAGAAGCTTTGACTCATCATTTCAAACTGGACGTTCAATGAACTGTTTCGCCCACCCAGGCTGAGGAGGGATTGGATGATGGTTACCATGACGTCATCACTGCTGTCATCACTGCTGTCACCACAGACCGTCACTTCTGAGCTGATCAGAAATCAAATAGAAAAGTTGTGTTTTCAAAGGAGCATGATGAAAGTGAAACGTCCTGTTTTGATCCTGCAGTCACAAACATTTAACTTCTACTTCAGATTCTGATGTCGTCTGTGCAGCAGCACCAAAACAAGCGGTGGAAGCTGATGTACAAAGGTGGAAAACCTCTTTATCGTCTTTCCAAAAACAAATAAGCACATTTATATATAAAACTTTCTGCTGCTGGCCTCTGTCTGGCGCACGCAATGATGATGCAGTTAATAGTGACTATTCTCTTTGACGAATCAGTCGTGTTGTCACGTAACACTTTTACGGAACAACAAAAAGATCACAATTTGCCACCTTCCTGGCCTGTTTCATAAAAAAAATAAATAAATCAGCATCTCAGCTTTCGTCTGTCTGGAAGCGGCTAAAAAAACATTGCTCTATGTGCTCATGTAATGTCACTTTTTATGGGGCCCAGTGTCCCCAAGGAAGCGTATCATAACTTATCAGAAGACGCGTGGTGTTAAATTATTATGATCTCCGCTCTGTCTTTTCCAAAGCCAATAAATTTTTCACTGTTATCACCCATCTGTAAAGAACATGAAGTATGAGCTTCCATGCCTTAGCCTATGAATTCACTTATGGTTATCTCACACAGCTGCTATAGCACGGTGCTAATGTCGCCGCCTTGTAAGGCACAGCTCGGTGGGTCGTGGGTTTGCACCCTGCTCATTTTCTGTTTTTGTCTGTTTTTCTATTAGTATAATAAATAAATTGTGTTTTCCTCTATTCAACATTATATACCAACTGCTTACTATATAAGGTGCAACATCTGCAGGCTATTTTGAGAAAGCAGGATGGTTGGTGTGTGCAACGGACTGACCAACGAATACACAGGTTGTTTGTAAAAGCTTTGAATCTGCAGGTCTTGGCTGCACAGAGGCACAAGCGAGCGGACCACATGATGCTGATCTGGTAGAACTTCTCCTCAAATAGCAGTGAGGAGCATTTCCGATTATTTCAGCTATCTTCATGACATTGTGGATGGACTTCCTGTCCTGTGGAGAGGCGCGGCCCTACCACAGTTCTGTTTTCAGCCGCTTTCTGCACTCAGTCCAGATCTTTTTAGATTTCTCCACTGACTGCTTTGGTCTAACTGAACCAAGACTGGTTCCTTCTTTAATTGACCTAATCTAAACACTAGGTGGCACAAACACACCATCACTAAGTTAGGCTATTGGACACGTACATTGTTGTTTATCTGTAGATAAATAGCATCAGAACATAAATCACCCAAGATCATCACACACACTTCAATTCCATTTGTTTATCGTGCTAGAAAGAAATAATAATTAATAATAAAGAAACAAATGCAAAACATTCAAGACATTTTATCGATGTGAACCATCCAGTGCCTTCTTCCCATGATGTGAACACATTTGATGTTCTCCCTCACACCTTCCCAAAGCTGAGAGACCTTTTCAGGGCCAGGAACGTAAGTCTTCTGAACTCCTCTTCTTCTGTAACCCCTCTCGGGAGGAAGAGGCAAAGGCTACTTGTTGATGAGTAAGCTCCCATCCTCCTGATTATAGACGTCAGGCTGTGCATTTCTGTGGGAACCCAAGAGGGGGGACAGAATCGGCCCCTGTCAAAAACACCAGCTACTCCTCAAAGGAAATATCCATGTCCTCCTCTGCTGAGACACAGACAGACAGTACAATCACATGGCCGTTAAAAGAACTAGTCATAGTTGTATGCAAGAACTTCAAGAGAATTCACTGGTTTCCAAGGTGGGAGAGGGAACCATACATCATCATTTTTTAAGTGTCATCTTTCTATCAAAGAATTTTTCTATGGTATCAGAAATACGATAAAGTCATTATGTAGAAAATATTCAATTGTACTTATTACAAACTGCTAGCATTACACACCTTGAATGGACACCAGCCAGCACTCCCTCTGGAAGACGTCTGTTCTCTGTGGTCGTTGCCCCGTGGACTCCAGGATATTGTGACGAGATTCCTGATGTCCTTCCTGGAGAGTTTCTGTGTTGCGTTTGTGAACTACGGGAGGAACTCTCTCCAGTTCATCGCCACCATCTCCCACATCTGGCCACATGAATTCATCCCGGTAATGAACTGTTGGACCATACTGGCCTCCCTTCACACACTGATGAATGTCAATATTTTCACATCAATAACACCTGCTCAGTTGTAAATAGTCTCAAACCGTATGACAGAAACTGTCAACATGACTACAGTGTTCACCAGTTAATATTCAGTAACTCCTACAATTTACACAACCAAAGACCAAGAGATTACATATTGTTTTTTTGGGTTTTTTACCTGTGGTACAAGTAATGAGTAAGTATTTGCCAGTGAGGTGTCGGCAGGTCCCTGATAGAGGCTGTGTAAATGTTTGGCTCAGTCAGCAAGCAGTCCCCCAGTGTGCCTTTGAGCTCCTCTAGCTCCTCATTGATGCTGCATCTCACAACCTGAGTAGACCAATAAACAAGTTATATTGGTACTCAGTATTAAGGTTACTGTGGACAAAACATGTCTGAACTGTTTCAAGATATAAGATAAAGACTATATCATATAGAAAACATTAGGGTACTTTTTCAAGTTTAATGTCTGACTCCTCTTCCTGGAAAATATCCAGGTCAAAGGAGGTCATCTGCGGCTTCTGGCCACACATGGGCTAAAATAAATCTTTGTTCAGGCCATTGTGGATGGTGGACGAGGCCACTAGCTTTCCCGCAGTGTAAAACTTCTTTTGTGCCTGCGCAATTGGTCATAGCTGAAAAGCAGCCGCCCTAGTCTTTCTCTGAAAATGCCCATCTTTTCCTGCAGTTCAATCATGAGGAGTCTGCAACAGAAAGACAAGACATCTATCAATTGGTCTTTAAAATAATGGCACATCTGAAAAGGTACCACGACATTTAGAGGAGGAGCCATCAAATTTTTAATTAACTCTGCTATCTCCCCAACGAACTCGACATGTGGCTGGTTAAACAGCTCCTGCTTAGAGCAACACATGCCCTTGTTGTTGTTTTTGCAATGACTGTGATAATGCAACTGAGGTGTGGATGGTCATTTTAATTGTCTTTCAAAATGTCAGCCAGACATCTGACATCCCGAGAACAAAACAATGACACACAATCATAATCAAGCCGTATAGGGTGTACAAATTTAGATAAAATCCTTCATTTGCATACATTGGGGCTGTTGCACCTGAGTTCAGAGGAGTCCATGAAGAAGTCTTCCAGAAGATCCAATGTGATTATTAGAAGGCAGTTTAAATACGGCGTGTTGTGATTGTGAGGAGCTCTCCAGTTTGTCCTGAGGGACGAACAGACTGACAGTGACAGGAAGCAGCCAGCAGGAGGCAGCAGAGGAGCTTCAGTTTGTTCAACAGATGATAGTTTTCACTTTAAAGTCACTGGAGGAGCAAACTGTGTGCAGAGGGTTTGTGTCCTGTTACCTTTAATAGAAACAACCAGTCCTCCTATAATGGAAGATCAGCATCCCAGTAAGGTTGTTGTTATTTGATTAAACGCCAGTTTATTATGGAATAAACAGCATGTGAGTAAAAAATATCTACTGAAATATTAAAGCTGTGTAATGATAATAAAGATCATTCAAATCTGATCAGAACAGCTGACTTCAGTAAAATCGTCGCAGCAGGCTGACGGCGCTAAACCAACTTCAACAACTTATTTCGGTTAAATTTAGATATTTCTTTAAGACGTTGACTGGTTCAGCTATTAATTTATGAAAAAGTGACAAAAGTATAATTACATTTATATTGATAGTAAAAGACTAGGCTATAGATTATTATTATTAGACATTTTATGTAGAGGCGCCTTTCAGTACATTGAAGATCACCTCACAAAACACAATAAAACAACAGCATATAAATAAATCTAAAATTCCAGTTCATAAAATCAGGGTACATAAACAGTTGGAAATAAATGAGTGCTGTGACCAGATGAACTGTGATCACGTTAAATATGCCAGTTTAATATTCTGTTGCTTTATGTACTTTTGTTTTGGCTGAAGATTTTCATATGAGATGAAAAGATTCAATGAAAACAGTAATTTTGTTTATCGGGCATTTTTTATTAAATAAGCGGTGTTGTTAACCTGTGAATGGTGATACAGAAATGTTGGTGTAGTTTCTGGATTTAAAAATCCAACATGTTTACAGGCGAAGTCACACGTTTGAAAGAAAGGTTCCCCATCGTGCAGCAAAGGCTGTTACACACCTTCAACAAGCAGCACTGGAGGGTTTAATGCTGCGTTCGAGACCGGTCGGAACTGGGATATTTCCCAGTTTAAACTCCCTACATCAAAGTGTTCCAGGTCCACGGTGGTGCATGACGCAGAAAGTGAACGAAAACCGCGGCTGACCGTGACAAAGTGTCCACACAGTTGCACCCTCAGCAGTGCTTTAGGTGTTAATCAAAAGGATGGCAATTTAACTGCAACAACTGACATAAATAGCCTTACTAGTTAACTGTGTACCCCTCTAGCTACATCAGCTGGTAGCCCTCAAGTCAGTCAGTGTTGTAGGTTACACTCCCTAATGTTTTGGCATTTTTAACAATAACTTTTATGCAGAGAAGACTTTGAGATTCTTTTCTGTAGCCAGCTACCTAATAACATATTTCTACATCAATATACATGCAGAACAGGTTTTACTATATGACCGTATGTATTATTTTAATTTAAATACATGCAAATATACTTTTTGTTGCCTTTTAGTTTATGGTTTACCATTAACGTAAACATTAAGTGCGCTTCCATGGGCGCCGCCATTGTTTTGTGACGTCATTCAGCTGCTACTCGTGACGTCGGGTTACAGATTTTTACTCCAAGTAGGAAATCCGACTTCAGGTGGCTTCAAGGATAGTTTTTCTAGTTTAGGTCGCAAGTTTCCCAGTTCCGAGTTTCCTGGAACGCAGCATAACAACCCGCTACCACTCCGGCCTCAGTGAGGCGGACCCTCAGCGTGAACGCGCAAACGGAGAGGACGTACTTCCGGAAAGGCCCTCAGCCTGAAGAGCTCCGAGACCAGAATCCAGACTCAGTCCAGGACAACACGGTCCACCAGTCACAGCGGAGACCTGCAGGACGATGGAGAACCAGAACCCGGACCACAGGAGCCAAACAGCAGCCTCGAGCTCTGATAGCGCCGATGTTCAGGTCAGTGTTCATGACTTCATCACGAGACTAAAGACACGAGGAAGAGTCTCGAGGGTCCGTGTATCATCCGTTCATTCTGTTGTTAAAAGATCAGAGCCTGAAAACCCGCTCCAGGGTTTGTGTTGACGTGGTTTGATTTCCAAAGTGTCTCCGTGGTTCCTGTTTTCATCTTGAAGAGAGGAAGCTGAAAGAAAAACTCACGAGCGTTTCTCTTTTCTTTGTTCTGGGAGTTTCGCGCTCGGCGCATGCGCGGTTTTCCTCCACTGGTGCTCAGCTTTTCTACACATCCTGTGTTGAGGTTTGGCCTGTGGGTCGCTGCTCCTCTGTCTTGTGTTTAAGTGAGCAGATGGTCTCTTCACGTTTTGTCCTCAGCAGAAGAAGCTAAATGTGGCCGCTACAGAAGCTCACTGCCACAGACATCTTTGGTCTGTGCTCAAACGGAGGTGCAGAACGAATCTCTTGCCGTCTTCTGTATGTATCACAACATGAACCTTGGTGCGGACTTCCAGGTGTGAAAGACCCCTTAGTCACCACAAATATTATTATTTTAAATTTTATATCTGCTTCGTCCCTTCCTCTGAATTCTCCTGCCTAAAAGACACAGAACTCGTCTTGTTTCCGTATATTTTTCCACCCGCGATCTATTATCATGGCAGCAGGTGAGCCGCTTGTGGGCTTGTTCATAGGCGCAAATCCTGGAGGGTCAGGACCCTATCTGAGGGGTGTCCCCCCCCTTGAAAACCATTAAATAATATAATGATTAATACTTAGAATAACTGTGTAAATAGTAAAACAGTACGAACACAAACGGGGCAATTAAAGTGCGTTTTCAGCTAGAAACATTTTGAGTCCCCCTCTCTGGTCTCACAGTGGTTTGGTCCACTGTCTGCTTTCTCTCTCACGGTGGCAGAAAACCAGGTCTGATCCGTCAGTAGTTGTGGAGCTCCAGTAATGTTAAGCAGGCTGCAGGGCTGTTTTATGCACTTTGAACATCGGATGAACTTTTCTTTTTTTACTTTACTACAGATGATGCTGAGTCATTAATAAATTAATGATGACAAAAAGTTATGATAATCGATCACCTTTTCCATGAGCCCACTGTTATTAAAACATCACCTTGCTTGTTTGGCAGCTTGTTTAACAGCTTATTGGACTGGAACTCATCTTCTACAGATAGAGATGAGCTGATTGATCAGCTGGGGACCAAAATAGGTCGTTTATTTTCACTTACTCTGCTGTGACCAGTGACCGGGGCCAAGCAGTGTCAAATATCCAGTTTTCTGCCAGTCACATTGAACGTAACAAACACGCTGCGCCATGTTTCACATGTGTGCACAGACAGTAGCCTCATGTCACAGCCACACACACACAGGCTAAAACATGGCTTAGGTGTGTGGAAGTTATTCACGAGAGTGAAGAAGAGTCGACACTCACTACATCTGCAGAGAAACACAGAAAGAGACGCTGTGGATTTTGTAAATCAGGGAGTAGGTAAAGACACAGTGACGATGTCATTCAGACCACGGTGGTCTCTATCGGTAATTAACAACAAGCGGCTCATCTGCTGCTGTGAAAACAGAATAACGGGTGAGAAGATACCAAACGTGAGTTCTTTTAAATAAAACTGCTGACAGATAAAGTCAGAGCAGACAGAGAGAGAGATGGCAGGTGTAGGTGTGTGCTTCTGTGTCTGAGGGGAAAAGCAAGGTGAGCAGATTACTGTGGTTTGTGATTAAACACTAAAATTGTAGACATAAAATGGTGAGATAAGAAATAGGATAATTTATCAAATATTTTTAAGTAAAAGATGTTTAAAAATGGCCTAGTTTATTGGCTACTGCAATTTATTTTCAGCTCCTTCCAGTGAAAATGTTGTTTTATTATCAATGTTTCATTATGATACAACTGAGACCAGTGAGAATAGCTAACATTTATACTGGTGCTCATTATAAAAATAGATTTTTCCAATAAATGGTTACAAAAATATTTGTGAATGCTGTCAGTTATGGATCTTAGAAAGAAATAAAATTAGAATCGGCAGGTCAGACCTTTAAAAAAAATCAGTAACTGGAATCAGCCAGTAAAAATATAATCTGTGCATCTCTTACTACAGCGATGATCCTGTATGTGAACTGATATTTTGGATAATACTGTAGATTATGACTGTATACTGAAGACTATGTAGAGGACGCAAGTTAATTAGGATAATATGACCGCGTGGTGAACCTATGAACATATTTAAACAACTTTTACTTTGTGTTGTTGGCCAGAAAAACAGAACTAAGACTTCTCTCTGTGTACACGTATCCTGTACAAGTACAATTTTGGCTGTATTATTTGTGTCCCCCTTCAAAAATATGTTTATTTCTGTATAAACATATGTTTGTTAAATATGTTTATACCTACCGGTATCACCCCCGCCCCATCGCTAATCGTTCAAAACAACATCTGACCGGCCGCCATGAGCACTGAGAGAAATCCCAGTGGGCGGGTTGCTCTGCGGCTGCATGGGCAGCTCGTTTTACAAAAACGGCGAGAGACAATGCGTCAGCAGGTGAGGCGTTGAGACAGAAGGCAGCAGGGAGAAGATAAGAGAGGTTTGCGTTTGGCTAGCTGCCTCTTTTAGCTATGTCAGGTGCCTTATTTTGAAACGTTCGACAGTGTAATTTTTCTACATGCAACCAATAGCTGTTAGCCGCTCGACTCAGAATAGGCAAGTGTACGAAGTTCAGAAGGCCAGAGGTGCGGACAAGTTGGGGGACGAAGGCTGAGGACAGTGGCGCTGAGGTTAGCACAACAAGCAGGATCGGCGTGGTCAGTGAATTTTACAACAGCAACGGAGAGACAGGTGTGGATGAGACAAGGACGGTGTCTTTGTGTCGGCGATGCGCCGCTGTTGTAGAGTAACATTATGTGAATGTAAACATCCAACTTTCTAATACACGATGTCTATGAAGATTCTCAGTCATCCAGGTCATAGTTATCCAACGAAGGTTAAAATGAAGGGCAACTGGACTTGGTTGAAGATACTGGAAGACGTTTCGTCCCTTATCCAAAGGACTTCTTCAGTTCTGACTGACTGGCAGGGAAACTCAGCTATTTAACCTCAGTGGGGTCGTTATCTCGGGTCATCGATACCGCTGGTTCGTTAGTGTTCCTTGTTGCTGTGACGACAGTCGTTACAGTCGTTGAGACTACCTGTGGCCAAGACTGAACGACCATCGTTGGTATCTTCACCTGAGGCCAATAGGTTACGTTTGTTGAGTTTCCTGGGAAGTGATGAAAGGACAGCATTGTAAGTGGGGGATAAGTGGTGGCGTAGACCCCCTCCCCTGTTCAATGACGGCTTCTCAACCCTGGTGTAGATGCTTCCTTGACACCTCTAACCTAAGGGACGAAACGTCTTCCAGTAGCTTCAACCAAGTCCAGTTGCCCTTCATTTTAACCGTCGTTGGATTTCTAATACACGTTAAACTTAACTTACATCACCCAGATGCACCGGGACAAGGAAAAAAAATGGAGCCCAACTCCTCCTCCTCGCTGCTTTCAAGCCAATACTATATAATACTATATTTCAAGCAGCCTTTAGATGCAAAAACAGAACAGGATGAATAATCACATTACTTTATCTAGCCACGGTGAAACTAATTGTAACAACTCATACTGCACAATTTATTTGTTTTTTTGATTTCACACCATAAGAGTTCTTAGTGCAACAAATATTGTACTCATTTCACAGGTGTCATTAACACGGGACGCTGGGGAATATGTTCTGCAGAATGGCTTGCAACAAGAAATGTTCAAAAATAAATGAAATTGCTTTGAGAAGTTTATTTGCACAATAATAAAACATGCAATGTAACAAAAATATAGAAGAAACAAATGAGCATTTTCCAAAAAAGTAACAAGCTGCTAAGTATTATATTCTGTTTGAAATGTCATCTGAATTTTCTGAAAATGTCTCCAGAATGCAGGAAAGTGTTTCATGCCCAAATTTTCCCCCATTTTTATATCAGCATTGAATATTTCATCAAAATAGTGTTAAAATGTCTTCTGCTTCTCGTGAATCAAATATTGTGCATGTGAGGCCCCCTGTCCTGTAAACATACTGTACACACTCCTGATAATTATATTTCAGTGTTCAGAGGAGTCTGACAACTGGTTGTTAAAGAAATGAAGGCGTGACCATGGCGCTGAGGTCAATGAAGCAAATTAGGGATGCAATCTAGTCCTTTTAAGCTAATTAGGAGATGTTTCTTTTGGATTTTAATGAATGAAATACTTATACTAGTAATTATCCAGAGATCCTGTATATAAAAAAAAAAAGATGCATCAAAATGCATCGATAATTGTTTTGTAATCACATCGCAGCCCTCTGAATCGTACTCGATTCGTACCCAGAGATTCCCAACCCTAATAGTTATGCTACATTCACATATTGGATGACCGTGGATTCAGTTTTATTATTTGTGTGTAAATAACACACAATTGTTTTTACAATTGAAGCACATTTTGTCATTAGAGTAATTGTGTGGTGGATGATTGAAATTTATTAAGAGAGTTTTCCAAATTGAATTAATATCAAGGAATTTGATCAAAAAAATATAGAAATATTTGAATGTATATCGAATTATTTATGGGGACTGCTTCATAATAAATGTATTGCAAACAGTAAGTTGTTAAAATACTGTAATGCTATTTATACAATTAACAATGAATGAATTTCTGCGGTACATGTATTGTGAATTGGTACCTGTCAAACAGGACAGCCTCCATATGCTGCTGAACACACGGTAAGAAGTGGGTCTGACGGAGGCTACAGCTCTCGATGAGCAGCACCGATAAACACCAGAACAACATTGCGGAACTTAAGTTCAAATTAACTTAACTTTAGAGGCGACGAGCGAGAAGCAAATAAATTTCCTGTGTGGGAGAAAATAGCTTTACCTCGAGTGTTGTTGTTTTTTTGTAATATAGCCTAAAATATAAATTTTGTCATTCTTTTATGGGTAGCGAACCGCCCCGCCTTAAAACAATGTTGGTATAAGTGCATTTACTAATACAACTTTTTAAATACCGTTTGAGTATGAATGTTGCAATTAACATCTGTGCCAGGTCGGGAAAGTGGCCAGACACCGTCAGCTAGGGCTGGACAATATTGCCAAAAATGTTATCACAGTAAGTTTCATATCTTTCGATATTGATAATTATCACGATAAGTATCAAATCGTTATTTCTTTTCAGTTTAAAGGCTGATTTATCTGAGGTAGAACATACAAAACATTTATGATAAAATCTTTGTCAACAAATATCTTTAAGTAAAATTAAGCAAAAAGCATTTTTCAGTCCTTTTTCTTCAACAAAATAAACATCTTATTAAAAAATTAAGTGTTTGATTCAAGTGAATAAAATCAAACATTTATTGAATGTTAATATTGAGGCCTGAGCACGAACCGTGCGAGGTCCCTATTGAAACTGTAAGGATTTTTTTTCTTTTTCCTGCAAATTTTTTTTTCTTTTTCCAAATTTTGTACACATGTCACGCATGGGTGTTGCAAAATGACTCGCTAGCGCCACCTAGAAAATTGGAAAAAATTTGCCCCTCGTCCACATGGGACATGTATCATATCAAGACGCACAAAAAAGCCTCAAGAACCCATATCCTAAACTCAACAGGAAGTCGGCCATTTTGAATTTTACAGCAATTTTTGGACGATTTACACACTCCGTACTTTAACGAACTCCTCCTAGGGATTTATTCGGATCGACTTCGACTTTCTGCTGTGCCTTCTAAAGGCATTGAAGATGAAAAGTTGTGCTATCTGAGTTTTCGTTGATGGGCGTGTCCATGGCGTGGCGTCAAAGATCAACTCTTCGTCATGACACAGGAAGTTGTTGTAACTTCAGTGTACATGCTCACATCTGAACCAAACTTTACATGTAGGATGAGAGTCCCGCCCTGGACACGCCAATATTTATTTCTAGTCATAGCGCCAAGTGCTAGTTAGCACCACAAAGGGGATACAGGAAGTGACATATAACACCTTCATGCAGCGTCCGCACAGTTATTAGCTCAGCTCATTAGCTCAGCTCATTTTACGCAGCATAAATTAGCCTAGTGGCTAGCGAACTTTTCCTCTCCTTATAGCCTAACAAATTACATGTATTATTTATACTGTGTCTTACCTACCGCTGGTAAAGTCACTGCATCTCCCGACACAACACCACGGTTGAATTTTCAGCCTGAACGTACATTTTCTACAGCTGCAAGCCCTCCCAGAAACTGTAGAGATTGCATTGCAGCAAAAAAATATAGGTTTAGGGGAGACTTTATGAAACCCTGTCCACTATAAAATCATTATTGTTGGTCCCCTCTTGTAATTTCGGTCTGTTATCCCGGCTGCGCTGTCCACCAATTACTCTTTCACCCACACCTGGGACCAGGCTCTTAATTTCCAACAAAAGGAAATTCACACAGCTGCTGCACCCAAATCAATATGCCTCCTTCAAATATCATGCTGTCTCGGAATCCGCTCCGGTAAAGGTCTCTATGATTGTCAGGACAAGTGCGTAACTTTGTGAACGAGCTAGACACACTGCTGTCTTTAATCCCAGAGCATGACGTTACTTGTCCTCGGTGACGTGAACATTCACTTAGACAAATGAAAATCTGCAGACTTCCCGTCTCCGATTCAGTCCTTTGATCTAATACAGGCTCTCAGCCCCCCGACCCGCAAAGCTGGCAAGGTCACACCTCTACACATGTCTGACCACTGTTTCATCCAGTTCATGGTATGCCTACAGGAACAGTCCATTGTTCCAGCATCTTATGTCTCACAACGACGCAACCTTTGCAACCTGTCTCCCACTCACTTTGCCTCAGTGGTAGCTTCCGCTCTACCTCCCCTCAACACATTTTCCTCACTTAAGGTCAATAATGCCACACAATCTCTTTGCTCTACACTGAGCTCATGTCTGGGTAGTGACATGCCTGTGCCCTCTATCCACCAAACCTCCTTGACAGAAACAGTCCCACCTGAGACTACCCGATACCATCCGCGCGCTCCGTACTGATCTCAGAGCCGCTAAAAGAAAATGGCGAAAAACCAAAGACAATGCCGACCTTAAGGGCTATCAGTTGCTTCTGGTGCAAAAGGCTCAACACCAAGGCTAACATGTTAGCAGTCCTACTACATCTGTTCCTCTCTCCTCCCAGGTCAATGGCATTTCACACTCATTGTTTACTCCTCTCACAGAGAGCGAAGTATTAGGACTCTTGACCCATAGCCCTCCTACTACATGCCCACTGGAACAGATTCCTACGAATCTCCTACCGTGGTCCTGGCAATCATTCATGTGATAAATACTTCTCTGGCTTCGTGAACATTCCCGACCACTTTCAAAGGGGCTAAGGTTACACCCTTGCTCAAAAAGCCCTCCTTCGACCCAACTCAAGTTGAGAATTGTCTGCCAGTTTCACTTCTACCATTTCTATCCAAGACTATTGAAGTCAATAAGGGCAGTCTTCAAACGGGTCTCAGAATTTGTCTCACGGAATGACCTCCTAGATCCATATCAGTCTGGCCACTCTACTGAAACGGTTCTTCTGTCTGTAACAGAAGCCCTCAGGTCAGCTAAAGCTGCAGCCCAATCCTCGGTTCTTAGCCTGTTTGACCTATCAGCTGCCTTTGACACAGTCAACCACATGATTCTGCTATCCGCTCTCTCACCAATGGGCATCTCCGGCAAAGCATTCATGTGGTTCAAATCCTACCTCTCGGGGCGTTCCTATAATGTTTTGTGGCAAGGACAATTATCTTATTCCCACTGCCTCTCCACAGGGGTGTCCCAAGGCTCAGGGCCCTTCTCTTCTCAGTTTACAGCACCTCACTGGGGCTGATCATTCGCTCGCATGGCTATTCTTACCACTGTTACGCAGAAGACATCTCGGCGTCTCAGACTGTCTCTCGGACATATCCGCATGGATGAAGGCTTGCCACCTTCAACTAAACCTCTCTAAGACTGAACTCTTGGTCATTCCAGCCAAGCAATCTGTCCACCATTACATCAAACTACAAATTAACTCCTCAAGCATCACTCCAACCAAGGTGGTGAGAAACTTGGGTGTCATGATTGATGACCAGCTGTCCTTTTCAGACCATGCTGGTGCTGTCTCCATGTTGTGCTGCTTTGCTCTATACAACATCAGGAAAATTAGGCCCTACCTCACTCAGTACGCCACCCAGCTTCTGGTACAGGCCATGGTTATCTCTCACCTCGACTATTGCAATGCCCTTCTTGCAGGTCTCCCAGCTTGTGCGGTGAAACCCTTACAAATGGTTCAGAACACAGCAGCACATCTGGTTTTTGATCAGCCCAAAAAGACGCATGCCTCTCGGGGCGTTCCTATAATGTTTTGTGGCAAGGACAATTATCTTATTCCCACAAGCTCTTCAAAACTCATCTCTTCCAAGAACACTTCCTCTTATAACACAGCTAACTCCTAACCTCTAACATTTCTTCTTCTATCCCCTTAGAACTATGTTGTATTGACTGAACTTTTTTCCCTAGGTATTTACCCCATTGATGCGATATCTTCTATTAGCTGTTGTAGATCTTGTGCTGTATTTGATGCTTTGTTGATGCTTGGATGTTGTTCCTCAAATGTAAGTCGCTTTGGCTAAAAATGTCTGTCAAATGAGTTATTGTAATGAAGTTATTCCTTTCTTTGTATAAATATAGAACTGGCTACCATTAAGTACAATATTTTTACACTACTGTACCTTGTAATGTGTATTTAGAATACAGATGCAACAGTCCACTTTCATACTATTTATTTTTTTATTAAGTGCTTCTAAGTTTCACAAGCCGAGAACGTTGATTATGTCGACTAATCGTTGCAGCCCTACCTGATGTGCAATCTCAGTCCGACATCAGCGAGACTTGTGTGCTATCTGTGTTGAGTTAGAGTGAGCCTCTCCTTGACCATTCAGAAATGCACTGCAAGTCTGCATTGCAGTTTGGTTTTTCACGGGTGGTAATGCATTAGTCAAACTTGAACATTGTGGGGTGTGTTCCACAGACATGCTCTAAATGTCATCTATGGTTCTGAATAGTGGGATGTCACTGTGGAGCGAGCTAACTGTCTTTCTCTCTGTATGTCTGTCAATATAGAAACGGAGAGGAGGAGATGGACTCAAACGTCACCACTGTCAGCTCTGTGACAAATCCTTCACAGCATGCTGGTATTTAAAGATTCATCAGAGAGTTCACACTGGAGAGAAACCGTACAGCTGTGACCAGTGTGGGAAAGCTTTCACTACATCAGGTGACCTAAGAATCCACCAACGTGTTCACACTGGAGAGAAACCGTACAGCTGTGACCAATGTGGGAAAGCTTTCACTCAATCAAGTCACCTAACAATCCACGAACGTGTTCACACTGGAGAGAAACCGTACAGCTGTGACCAGTGTGGGAGAACTTACATTTCATCAGGTGCTCTACAAAAGCACCGACGTGTTCACACTGGAGAGAAACCGTACAGCTGTGACCAGTGTGGGAAAACTTACATTTCATCAGGTGCCCTACAAAGGCACCGACGTGTTCACACTGGAGAGAAACCATACAGATGTGACCAATGTGGGAAAACGTTTGCTACATCAGATGAATTAAAACAGCACTATCGTGTTCACACTGGAGAGAAACCTTACAAGTGTGACCAATGTGGGAAAGCATTCACTACATCAGGTCAACTTAAAGTCCACCAACGTGTTCACACTGGAGAGAAACCGTACGGCTGTGACCAGTGTGAGAAGTCTTTCTTTACATCAGAGAGACTAAAAATCCACCAACGTGTTCACACTGGAGAAAAACCGTACGGCTGTGACAAATGTGGGAAAGCTTACACTACATCAGGTCACCTAAATATCCACCAACGTGTTCACACTGGGAATAAACCGTACTGGTGTGACCAATGTGGGAAAGTTTTCTCTAGATCAAGTATATTAATTGTCCACCAACGTGTTCACACCCGGGATAAACCATACAGCTGTGACCAATGTGAGAAATCTTTCTTTACATCAGAGAGACTAAAAATCCACCAACGTGCTCACACTGGAGAAAAACCGTACGGCTGTGACAAATGTGAGAAAACCTTTATGCACTCTGGTAACCTTAAACGCCACCAACGCATTCACACTGCTTCGGTTTAAACATTTTTCAGATCCAAACAAGCTGTTTCCTCTTGCCCTGATAGCTGTGTTGTTTTATTAGCAAGCATAGTGTTAGCTCAGGCAGGCAATGAAGTCAAGCTCTGCTCTCAATCCAAGACCATCAGCTGATTCCTCTCTTAGCATTAGTTGTTAATTTGAATATAAGGTATCTTATATAAGCTGCTATAGTCTGCTTGCGCTTGCTGCTTCTTCTGCAAGCAGCTCATAAGCACTGGACACCTGTCCAGTTTCAGACGCTGATCCTCGAGGCCCAGCCCAGCAGCCCACTCCACAGTGGATAATCATCCTGACAACTTGTCCAGGATCCATTCATCGCTCACCAGCACAAACTATATTCAAGGCCTGGCAAGTCAAGTTTTCCTGGCACAGCTGGCTGTTTTCCTCCCCGGTTGCAGGCCTGTGACGCCCAGCGATTACTTCCCTCTGGCAGCATCGGAGGTATCACTGTCCCTCAGAGATCGCTGTGAAGAGCAGTTCCAGTCTCCTCTGTGGGTTCCTTTTGTTCTTTCTCCTGCCACAATCTCTCCCTGAGCTGAGAAAAGCTCTGGGGAAACATCCCCACTACTTCCTGTCAAATAGTTGATTGCAGGATTGGTTCAGGGGCCTGACTTGGTTGCCAAGTGTCATTTATTTGTAAAAATTAAGTCACATTAATTATCTTTAATGTAGTAAGCTTGCAAGCTTACGCTAAAGCCTCGAATGTACTCAAAGCGGACGCATACGCGCACAGCTGAGGACACCAGGGACTACTTCTAAACTATTGTCAGGTCGGCGGACTTGCGCCACACATGTGCAGTGTTTTTGTTTTTGGGCGCTTTCCATTTAGGCACGTGGAAGGGAGATCCCAGAACAGAGCCAAACATACCGGAAAAATGATTTACGAGCACAATGTGCAAGTAACCTATGAGAAAGATCAGGTGTGCCAGTATGTGCTCCTTCTTGCCTCCTCCTGAGAGCAACACGTTCCCCTGGTTTTACTAAAGTTATAGTAATACTATTCAGTAGTCTTGTTTATATCAGGTGTGTTGTGTGGGTGCTGCTGGTGGATCGTGAATCCGTCCCTGGTTCAAAAATTACACAAGCACCAATTACAGTAACGTTTATTGTGAGTGTTTTTAAATGCTTTTTTCAATGTATCAAATTTTCAAAACATCTGTTTCAGTATTTTAGAAATCCTTTACAAATTATTAAGGCCGATGCCGAGTGACCAGATAACAGGGTCTTCACTTCCGTACTCCTCCAATGGTTTCACAAGGAAAAGACAACACACGTAGAGTCAATATGTATATAATCAATAGTTACTTGAACATTTTCTGCTGTGTTCCAAAAAAGGTTAGCGTAGAGCCCTGCAATGGATCGGGCTCAGTTGTCATCTCCTCGGAGGAGGTTTACTTCAACTGTAAGTGTACTTCTGCGTCGAATCGACGGCATAGGGGGCTACGGCGTCGCCTGACATGCATGTCCTCAAAAATGTAACTACACGTCAAGTCGACGCGGACCGTAAGCTCTGTGATTGGTCGGCTGGGTAGTCTTGCAATGCCTCAGAGCCAACAGGAAGTGTCCCGTGCTTTGAAGTAACTTTTACTAGCGGCCAAAACAGCGTGCTGAAACACGGTGGATCGACCCCGAGCAAAATGACTCGTTCCTCTATCAGAATGTGATTCATTCGGTCGGTAACATTTGAAAAGGCTACACCTACCGCTAAATTAACGGAGCGCTAAGAATAAGTATAAATGCCTGGCCTACGCAGGAGTAGAAATCAACCTTAACTCTTCCCCTCCTGTGGAGCCTGAATCGGCTTTTTTGACACGCCATTTCATTTCCTTGTTCATACTGTGTCGATCTCAAAGCTGCAGATCATTGGCAGAAGGAAACAAAACGATCTAAATCATGGTTGTATTAGTTCGTTACCCAAACATGGTCTTCCACATGACTGCTTTTGGACAGAGGCAGCGATCTGTGGACATTGCGAGTCACCCTCAGAATTAAATATATGGGTGATGCTGTCCTTCATTTGACTCTGTGGACATTAAGGCAGCTGTCAGGTTGTCAGGCTAAAACATTTACTGTGGGCTACAACTTCAGTAATCACCATTTAAATCAAACTAATCTGTATTAAGCTGTAACCTAAATGAACAGTCATCTGTCATGTTGTGATTAGTCGCACTGATTGGATCGTAGTTATCGTGCTGGAGCTGATGTGAATGTTTCTGAGTGAAGATGACAGGGGTGCAGCTGGAACAAATAAAGTGAGTTTGTTAATATTATCTGCTTATAGTCTTAATGTGTTTTGACCACATTTTATTAAATATGAAATGAGCAAGATTTTAGAATAGAAGTCTAAAAGTCAGTTAGACACATTTTCCACAGAAAGAAAATAATGAATAGCCTGCTGTGTGGGACTGTGGCTTTACAATCACAGGTCCATGAGTAAACTGTGTCTAACGTTGTAGTGCATGTATTCTACATATACGTCTGTAGCATTAAATGTCTTATCTGTTTCTCTGGGTCAGACTCTGTAATCGCCCTCTGGTGTATGACACTCTTAATAAATATCACAAAGACAACTGTTTGTTGTAACTTCTTTATTTGTTTCTTCTTAAGGAAATATACAATTTCCACCACCGATCAGTTAAAAACCGCTCTGATAATAATGTCGCCTCCACCAATTTTATTTAGATTTTATAAACTTTAGTCCTGCCCTTAGGGATTCATTAAACTCGCCAGCCGCTTGGATCCTGAAGGAATTTCGCTACTCCCAACATAACGTCTTCATACCGACAGAAGACTCAGACGCACTGTTCTTTTACAGAGAGAAGAAAAAGCATCAAAGCGTTTTCTTTTTTCAATTCATTGCAATGGGAGCGCTGCGTTTTTACAACATGGTAAAAACGGCAGCAGCGTGACGAGGCGCTGAGCGCTCAGCCTTTTTTTCATCGCTGAGAATTGAAATATGTTCAACTTTGGGAAAAACGCAGTGCCCGTCACTGTCACTTTTTGCCCAGCCGTCCAATCACAGTGCGGTTTGCTGTGTTTATAAACACCACGCTGAGCCATGTCAGCTCTTGTACAAAATGTTAAGGTATTTGCTCGCCCGCATCTCATGAACCCACGTGTGGCGAGTCCGTCTTCTCTTCATGCAGAGCAAGAGCAAGTAGGCCTACATACTTTGTAGTGACATTTTTATATTTAGCCGGTTTGCCAACCGCTAATAAACACTAAAGAAGAAGAAAAATGGAACTCTCCTTCTTTGTCGTCGTGATAGGAGGCTGTTGTCTTGTCTGTGTTGTTTAACTGGCGCCCCCTCAGCGAGCGAGCTTGCTTGCTGACTAACCAGCTGATGTTATGGACGTAACGTTTTTTACATGGAGAGGTAAACCTCACAGAGAGAAGCAGCGTCAGATAGTGAACCAAGTGTTTCAGGTTTGTGAGTCCGCAGCTGTAACACTTGAGTTCAGTGACTGTATTGCTGGCTAGTTAGATGTTATTAGGTGAAATTATCTCGCTATTAGAGATGTTCGGCTGATTCTGAGGCTTGTTTCCTTCCTGTGATGCTGCACAGTTTCAGTAAATTGTGTCTTTTTTGAGCTTGTCTCAAATGACCATCTCAAGGCGTTTTACAGCTGATCTCAGCACATTAGTAGAATAAGAAGAGAAAATAATTGACAAATATGGCGATAAAGACGAGAGAGTATGAAATAGTATGATTACATTTCCTCCCGGTGACAAATATACCAAGTAGCCTATAGATGAATCTGCTGTAAAATAATTTAATATATTGGAAAAGTTAATTTTCTTCCATAATTTAATTCAAATATATACGCTTATAAATATTTCAAGCCTTTTTTCGACTTTTTTGTCCCACAGATGAGTTAGAGGAGGAAGGACAGGCATCACAGCGAGGGACAGCAGCTGGATTAACTGCATATTGGTGATCCATTCTACCTTATTTAGATACGGCGGGAGGGAGGCACCACCAAGAGTCCACCAGGCTGCAGGCTGGACCACCAGGATGCTCACAGCCAAATAACAGGGTCTTCACAGTAGACCAGGAAAACAAGCTGCAGATGTGCATAAAAACGGCAGCTGATATCTGATCCAAATGTGCATTAGCTGTTTAGTATAGTATAAATAACTCAACAATCATATAATAATAACAGCGGACCCTCTCAACTTGGACTGATCCTCGTTTTTGCTGAATTCTGATTGGCTGAATGGCACCGATCGAAGGAGTTACTTTCCATCTGGGGCGAGTTCAGTCCAAAACCTTTCGCACCTTGTTAGCTACATTTTGTCGGGCTGAACTCAGCCAGGTTTGTGTGACAAGTGCAACAGAGACAGGGGTGAGAGAACGTCTGTCTCCCTCGTTCTTCCTTTTGTTTCAGCTTGTTGGTTGACCGCTGACTTGAATAACATCAGGTCCAGTGCAGCTAACCTGCCGCCCAGACGCGCATTCACACCAAGGGTGATGCATTCAGTACTTGAATGAACATGTTTCCCTTGTCAATTTTTGTATAAACTTTATTAAATATGTGGTTTATAATGGATTGTGGTGCAGAGACAGTGACAGTGTTTCACAATCTTGGCTTACATTTCCCATGTTGTCAGTTGCCAAATCGCATTAACATATGGTTTTGCTGAATAATTAAGTAATTATAATTTCTTAATAAATCTACCTAAAGAAACCTCATTTCTTGACTGGCCACTCTGTGCTGTTTCAGAAGAGACACTTTTTGTGCTGTCTGTAGCCACCGTAGCTGTCCTGCGCTCTTTGAAAGGTTAGGGGGCAGTGGTAAACTGGACAGACAGTTGCAATTCACAACCCTCACCACTAGATGACACTAGATCTTACACACTGAACCTTTAAGATAAAAAATGCTACTGATTATAAAACCCAAACAGCATGCAGTTTATTTTTGGCCAAGTTTTCTGTTCTCTCCCTGTGAGGATGACAAAAGAGGAGGGAAGACTAAATCATGCCTACATGTGTGTTTCCTCAGCAGGGATGATATTACATGAGAAAAGTTGATTTACAGGAGAAACAGATCTGAAAGCTACACAGAATGCCTGAGAGCTGCACTGACTTAGATCCTATCATATTGATATACTTTGAATTGGCACCTGCCACCTGAATATGTTTCATTTACATAAATAAAAAAAATTCCACCATAAATTGGTGCAGAAAAGTTCACCAGAATGCAGGAAATTAAGTGTTTAATGAGCTAAATTTCCTGGGGTTGACTCATATTTCTCGGCATTGAAAATATCTTTAAAACACTTTTTAAGGATCTTTTTGTCTCGTTCCTGTGAACCTAACATCACGTAAACCTAACATTTCGTATTGTGGTGTCTCGCGAGCTACGTGTCTCTTCAAAGCCCTAATCTGCTCCCACCTCTTTTCAACACAAAGTGATGCCCTTGGCTACTCAAAGGGTTACAGTAATTGACGCGATTACCGTGACTGATTTGTTTGGTTTAGAAAGAGTGCAAGGCGAGTCCAATCATCTGCTTTCTTCTCTGTACTAAAGCAGTTGCAGTATGTAAAAGCAACTAAAGTGTTTAAATATCGTGGAAACATGAGAGGAATTGGCGTTCCACCAAACTGGAAAATTCTCGTTTAATTTGGCAAGATAGTCTTAAAACTTATAGGAAGGCCCTCTGTAATGCCAGAGCAGCGTACTACTCGTCATTAATAGAGGACAATAGGAACAACCCCAGGTTTCTTTTCAGCACTGTAGCCAGGCTGACAGAGAGTCACAGCTCTATTGAGCCAAGTATTCCCATAGCTCTCAGTAGTTACGATTTCATGAGCTTCTTTAATGATAAAATTCTAGCTATTAGAGACAAAATTCACCAAGAACTGCTCTCAACTGGCACCAACTTATGTCTAAACTTAGAAACCTTAGAAACAGCTGTAGAACAAGATATATGTTTAGACTGTTTTGCTTCCCTCAATCTTTACGAACTAACTTCAATAATTTCTTCATCTAAACCATCAACCTGCCTCTTAGACCCCATCCCGACTAGGTTGCTTAAAGATGTTTTACCCTTAGTCAGCACTTCTATACTAGATATGATCAATCTATCTCTATCAACAGGTTATGTACCACAGTACTTTAATAATTTATTCTCTAATAATTCTCTAATAAATGTGTGACTATAATGTCAGAGAACATTCAAGTGTTTTACTTGTAGATTAATCTCGGACATTAAATTCTGTCTCAGATTATTCCCCCTCTCCGCTGGCTCCTTTTTTTTCTATTGCAATGGACCTTATGTGCAGCTGTACCTTTACATCTTAGTCATATTACACATAAAAGAAGAGCCCATAAAATACATAATAGAGATTTTAAACTACAATTAAAGCTGCAAGCAGTGTTGGGCGGGCCCTCGCACTTGTAGCGCATCCGGGTGTGAGCCGGCTGAGTTGCACATTCTGGAGCTCTGCCGGTGCGGCTGTGAATTTGCTACTCGGTTCCGACGCTGCATGAAGGTGCTTTGTCTCTTCCTGTGTCCCCTATGTGGAGCTACATAGCACTTGCCGAAATGAATATAAATCGGTATTGGTGTGTAGATGTCTGCAGGGTGGGAGAGTTATCAAGCACGTAAAGTTTGGTGCAGATGTGAGCATGTACACTGAAGTTACAACAACTTCCTGTGTCATGGCGAAGAGTTGATCTTTGACAGGCGAAGAGTTGATCTTTGACGCCACGCCAAGGACACGCCCATTGACGAAAACTTGCAAATAGCACAACTTTTCATCTTCAATGCCTTTAGAAGACACAGCAGAAATTTGAAGTCGGTCGGACTAAATCCCTAGGAGGAGTTCGTTTTCCAAAACTTTGAAGGGTTGTTTAAGTTTTCTGTGATTGACTTCAAATAAAACTCAGATTTGGACTTTCTAATCATCAAAGTACACTTGTTTCTTACCGTTCTAAATGCTGTCCAATCAGCAGAAGAGTTGGAGAATCTAGCTTGTGCCCACATTTTATTTCTCAAACAGATTAGCTCTGATAGGCTGTCTGAGAACCAAGGGTTGTCCTTACCACTGATCCTAAACTTTTTGATTGGTACATGTTTATTTACAATGGAAATGAAATTTGAATGAAAAAAATCCCATGCCATTTCAGCATCTGAAAACAAAGACACCCTGCTGAGATCATTGTGATACAGATCATGCAGAAAAGCCTGTTGATCAAAACTTATTTTTTTAAAATTATATTTCTTACACAAGTGACTGCACAACGGTCACTGACGTCATTACAAAATATGGCAGTTGAGGTATATTTATTATTTATAACTAAATTTGTTATGATTAAATCAAGGAGAGTAGATTTTATTTCTGCTTTGGGATTTATTCTTGTTGGTTCATTAATAAGTTGCACTAAGTTTAGGTCATTACATAAGTCTTTAAAACAATCAGAGTTCCCAGAAAGCCAGTCCCAATTCATATCACCCATAAGAATAAATTCAGAGTCATTAATTTCATGTAATATTTCAAATATAGATTGGAAAGCATCCTTTGAGGCAGACGGAGGTCTATTGCACCCAACTACTGTCATATCAGAGTCTTTTGAGATATTCACTTTCACGGTCAGAATTTCAAACTGTTTAGCTTTAGTTAGTGACAGGTTTACATAAACTTAGATTTCACATATATGGTAACTCCACCTCCTTTGCCAACCCGGTCAGTTCTATAAACTTTATAAACTTCAATAGAAATAAGTTCATCAGGTACAGATTTTTTAAGCCAGGTTTCAGAGATAATAATGATATCAGCATTGGTTGTATTAGCCCAGATCTTGATCATATCCATTTTAGGGACAAGGCTTCTAACGTTTAAATGTATAAAACCAAGGCCATGTCTGCTTTTGAAATCTGAAGGAGTGACTAAGGATTGCAAAGTGTTAGGAGGACCAGGAACAGGACCAGGATTGGGCTGAATATTACCAGATAACATCAATAAAAGCATAATCATACAACGTAGTTTTTGTTTGGCTGGGTAATATTTGTCATTACCACTGTCCTCTATGAACTGAGAAAAAGAGTAATCTGAGACAATAAAATAGTCATTTAACAGCAGTAGATTCTGGAGATACAGGGTCTTATTAACTTGTGAACAGTTTTTTTGGTTACACAGGTTGATTTTCTGGCGGTCATGATCTCATAATGACTTGTAGATGAAGTTGAGAAATTACCATAATTTAACTGTATTAATATACTGCTTCTCATTTTGGTTCATCTAGTACAGGGCTGGACTGTATAAGTATGAAGAGTATAAACAAATGCATGATGTCAAGTTACCAGGTTTAGTTGAAGACAGCCTTAACAAGGGTGAACAGTAGCTTGGAGTCAAAAAGTCAGGGCTACAGGATGGAGGCTAGCAGGGAGGCTTCCAGGTGATAGCTAGCAAGTGGGGCTAGCAGCAGACATAAATGTATGATGAGATTTATATTGATTGTAAAAGACTAGGCTATATATTATTATTATTATTATTATTATTATTATTATTATCAGGCGCCTTTCAGTACACTGAAGATCACTTTACAAAACACAATAAAACAACAGTATATAAATAAATCAATAACATTAGCAAAATAGCCTCTGTCCACTCCCTCTCGCTGCGGACGGTCGGTGATCGTTCCCTCTGCTGGATGAGTCCCGATGCTCCTGTTTTAGGCAGGATCCATGTGCTACTCAGGGCCGGCCATGACAGTGTAGGAGCCCCAGGCGAGATGTGAAATTTTGAGCATTGCACCAATTTATGGTTCATCTCCATCTATATAAAGCGAAACACAATATTCAGGCACTGTGTGACAATTCAAAATATTAAAATTGAATAGAATCCAGGCATTCTGTAGCTATTGCTTTGTGTTTTCTCCTTTAGATCAACTTTTCTAATTTAATAAAATCCCTGCTGAGTCAGCACACATGCTTGGCCTTCCCTTCTCTTTTGAGTCTCCCTTTGGGGAAATAGCCTCTTTTAATCGGCCCACGTGGGACCTTTTCACCTCACTGATAAATTAAGTCATTTTAATTAAATTATAAACTCCTGGACTTTAACAGCTCCTGTGTTTCAGCAGGTTTTCTGCTCATGTTCAAAACATCTCCCATAGTGTCCTCTGACATGTCCAGAAAAAAATCACCATATTACGAGACTGGCGTCATCATTTAATGAGAGTTCATAATATTTTTAATTCTAGCTGGTCTCTGCTCTGCTGGTTTATAGCCTCTCCCCTTTAGACTGTTAGACCAACACAGTTTGGGACAGTATGCTGCATGTGAAACCGAAACCAAAACAGAGAAAGGCTGCGCTTCAGTTTTAAGATATTCATATTGCAAAACTGTAGCCGACCAGTTACGTTACTGTCTGGAATCACAGCGCGAGGTGCACATGATTAAAATCGCCGATGTCGCATCAGCTGGGTGGAGTTGATTCGCCTGAGTTGAAAACCTCTTGCAGCGCAGTTTGTAGCCCCCTGACATTTTTCTTTAATCCCTTTGTTGCTTGTTAGTGATCCCCCTGCGTGTCATCTTCTCTTATTCTGTTGCTTTATGTACTTTTGTTTTGACTGAAGATTTTCATATGAGATGAAAAGATTCAATGAAAACAGTAATTTTGTTTATCGGGCATTTTTTATTAAATAAGCGGTGTTGTTAACCTGTGAATGGTGATACAGAAATGTTGGTGTAGTTTCTGGATTTAAAAATCCAACATGTTTACAGGCGAAGTCACACGTTTGAAAGAAAGGTTCCCCATCGTGCAGCAAAGGCTGTTACACACCTTCAACAAGCAGCACTGGAGGGTTTAATGCTGCGTTCGAGACCGGTCGGAACTGGGATATTTCCCAGTTTAAACTCCCTACATCAAAGTGTTCCAGGTCCACGGTGGTGCATGACGCAGAAAGTGAACGAAAACCGCGGCTGACCGTGACAAAGTGTCCACACAGTTGCACCCTCAGCAGTGCTTTAGGTGTTAATCAAAAGGATGGCAGTTTAACTGCAACAACTGACATAAATAGCCTTACTAGTTAACTGTGTACCCCTCTAGCTACATCAGCTGGTAGCCCTCAAGTCAGTCAGTGTTGTAGGTTACACTCCCTAATGTTTTGGCATTTTTAACAATAACTTTTATGCAGAGAAGGTTTTGAGATTCTTTTCTGTAGCCAGCTACCTAATGACATATTTCTACATCAATATACATGCAGAACAGGTTTTACTATATGACCGTATGTATTATTTTAATTTAAATACATGCAAATATACTTTTTGTTGCCTTTTAGTTTATGGTTTACCATTAACGTAAACATTATGTGCGCTTCCATGGGCGCCGCCATTGTTTTGTGACGTCATTCAGCTGCTACTCGTGACGTCGGGTTACAGATTTTTACTCCAAGTAGGAAATCCGACTTCAGGTGGCTTCAAGGATAGTTTTTCTAGTTTAGGTCGCAAGTTTCACAGTTCCGAGTTTCCTGGAACGCAGCATAACAACCCGCTACCACTCCGGCCTCAGTGAGGCGGACCCTCAGCGTGAACGCGCAAACGGAGAGGACGTACTTCCGGAAAGGCCCGCAGCCTGAAGAGCTCCGAGACCAGAATCCAGACTCAGTCCAGGACAACACGGTCCACCAGTCACAGCGGAGACCTGCAGGACGATGGAGAACCAGAACCCGGACCACAGGAGCCAAACAGCAGCCTCGTGCTCTGATAGCGCCGATGTTCAGGTCAGTGTTCATGACTTCATCACGAGACTAAAGACACGAGGAAGAGTCTCGAGGGTCCGTGTATCATCCGTTCATTCTGTTGTTAGAGATCAGAGCCTGAAAACCCGCTCCAGGGTTTGTGTTGACGTGGTTTGATTTCCAAAGTGTCTCCGTGATTCCTGTTTTCATCTTGAAGAGAGGAAGCTGAAAGAAAAACTCACGAGCGTTTCTCTTTTCTTTGTTCTGGGAGTTTCGCGCTCGGTGCATGCGCAGTTTTCCTCCACTGGTGCTCAGCTTTTCTACACATCCGTTCACATCAAAGGGAAAACAAAATGAAGCCCTCAGCTGTGTGGCAGCACTTTAAACTGAGGGATGACAGCAGCAGCGTGGCAGTTATGGTGTTTATTCATTTTACAGTTGCTTCATTTCTTTACAGATTAATTAATCAGTGGCCTAAACTGTAACAACATAATGACCACATTAAATCATTGTTTTAGACCGACTGAAAAAGAACATGTAGTCGGTTCAGCACTCGCCTAATCTTCTTCTCCTCCCCGGCTCAACCTCCCCTCCCTTCAAACCCCGCAGTGAATACAGGTGAAACTCGGAAAAATTAGCATATTGTGCAAAAGTTAATTTATTTCAGTAATTTAACTTAAAAGGTGAAACTAATATATAGCAGATTACATGCAAAGTGAGATATTTCAAGCCTATATTTGATATAATTTCGATGATTATTGCGTACAGCTTATGAAAACCCCAAATTCAAAACACGCTGCGCCATGTTTCACATGTGTGCACAGACAGTAGCATCATGTCACAGCCACACAGGCTAAAACATGTCTTAGGTGTGTGGAAGTTATTCACGAGAGTGAAGAAGAGTCGACGCTCACTACATCTGCAGAGAAACACAGAAAGAGACGCTGTGGATTTTGTAAATCAGGGAGCAGGTAAAGACACAGTGACGATGTCATTCAGACCTTTCAAATATGGGTGTTCCCTCTGTCTGGATTAAGCCAAACTCTCCTGATTTTATATGTGATCCATGATGATAAAGAAAAATAGAAATTAATGGCAAAAATAGCATATTGTCAATATTTTAAAGAGCCACCAAAATATCTCATCATGTTTTCTGGGGAGTTCATGTCTTGTTAAGAGGAGTTCAGCTCCCCCTAGTTCGCACCCTGGCCGTAGCCTCGAGGGGGAAAAATAAAACCGTGATAAATATTTTCGGGTGTTTTCGAAAATTACTCAGGTAACCAGCTGCTTCAGATCCGCCCAAAGCAAAATGCTACCTGGATGCTGACGTACTTAATCAATAGTTGCCTGGAAATAGGAGCACTCTGTGCAAGTAAAGGCCACAACCTACCGGTATCACCCCCGCCCCATCGCTAATCATTCAAAACAACATCTGACCGGCCGCCATGAGCACTGAGAGAAATCCCAGTGGGCGGGTCGCGCTGCGGCTGCATGGGCAGCTCGTTTTACAAAAACGGCGTGAGACAATGCGTCAGCAGGTGAGGCGTTGAGACAGAAGGCAGCAGGGAGAAGATAAGAGAGGTTTGCGTTTGGCTAGCTGCCTCTTTAGCTATGTCAGGTGCCTTATTTTGAAACGTTCGACAGTGTAATTTTTCTACATGCAACCAATAGCTTTTAGCCGGTCGACTCAGAATAGGCAAGTGTACGAAGTTCAGAAGGCCAGAGGTGCGGACAAGTTGGGGGACGAAGGCTGAGGACAGTGGCGCTGAGGTTAGCACAACAAGCAGGATCGGCGTGGTCAGTGAATTTTACAACATCAACGGAGAGACAGGTGTGGATGAGACAAGGACGGTGTCTTTGTGTCGGCGATGCGCCGCTGTTGTAGAGTAACATTATGTGAATGTAAACATCCAACTTTCTAATACACGTTCAACTTAACTTACATCACCCAGATGCACCGGGAAAAGAAAAAAAAAAATGGAGCCCAACTCCTCATCCCCGCTGCTTTCAAGCCAATACTATATAATACTATATTTCAAGCAGCCTTTAGATGCAAGAACAGAACAGGATGAATAATCACATTACCTTATCTAGCCACGGTGAAACTAATTGTAACAACTCATACTGCACAATTTATTTATTTTTTTTGATTTCACACCATAAGAGTTCTTAGTGCAACAAATATTGTACTCATTTCACAGGTGTCATTAACACGGGACGCTGGGGAATATGTTCTGCAGAATGGCTTGCAACAAGAAATGTTCAAAAATAAATGGAATTGCTTTGAGTTTATTTGCACAATAATAAAACATGCAATGTAACAAAAATATAGAAGAAACAAATGAGCATTTTCCAAAAAAGTAACAAGCTGCTAAGTATTATATTCTGTTTGAAATGTCATCTGAATTTTCTGAAAATGTCTCCAGAATGCAGGAAAGTGTTTCATGCCCAAATTTTCCCCCATTTTATATCAGCATTGAATATTTCATCAAAATAGTGTTAAAATGTCTTCTGCTTCTCGTGAACCCAATATTGTGCATGTGAGGCCCCTGTCCTGTAAACATACTGTACACACTCCTGATAATTATATTTCAGTGTTCAGAGGAGTCTGACAACTGGTTGTTAAAGAAATGAAGGCGTGACCATGGAGCTGAGGTCAATGAAGCAAATTAGGGATGCAATCTAGTCCTTTTCAGCTAATTAGGAGATGTTTCTTTTGGATTTTAATGCGCAAATTAAACACTTAATATATATTAATATCAAGGAATTTGATCAAGAAAATATAGAAATATTTGAATGTATATCGAATTATTTATGGGGACCTCTTCATAATAAATGTATTGCAAACAGATGTTAAAATACTATAATACTATTTATACAATTCACAATGTGTCACGATCCTGTCCTGAGTGTGTCTGGGTTTCAGTCCTGTCTGGGTTTTTGTTCCATGTCTGTGTTCATAGTCCTGTGTTTTAGTTCTTGTCTTAGTGTTCACTCCTGGTCGGTGTACTTCTGTGTTTTGCCCATGTCTGAGTTCTGTTTTACCTTAGCTTCTGTCTGTGTTGCTTGCTGGTGTTAGTTCATTTGTGATCTGTCCGCTTGTTCATATTACTCTGATGTTTAGTGTTGAGTAACTTGTCTTTTCCCCCCTCAGTAATCTGCCTGCCTGCTAGTCTCTGTTTTCCCTTCTGTCTCTCTGCCTCGTTAGCCTCATGTCTGTCACCTGTGTTGCTCCCGCCCTGCTCGTTAGTCCCTGTGTGTCTGTATATATACCTGGTGTTTCTGTCTAGTTTGTCTGGTCATTGTTCATGTTACCCCCCAGTCTGTCGTGCGTGTACTCTCTGCCTGCCTGTAACCAGCCTTGCTTGTCTTGTCTCCCTGTACTTTTGGATTTTGGATTTCTGTTAACCAGCCACTCAGTCAGTAAGTGTGCTCGCCTTTAGTTTGTTTTCCATCATTAAACCTCCGTTGAACTATACCTGCTCCGCTCTGTGTCCTGCGTTTGGGTCCTCCAACCTGCCTCCACACCACTAATCGTGACACAATGAATGAATTTCTGTGGTACATGTATTGTGAATTGGTACCTGTCAAACAGGACAGCCTCCATATGCTGCTGAACACACGGTAAGAAGTGGGTCTGACGGAGGCTACAGCTCTCCTCCGTCGTTGGGTGGTGATGGGGAACAGTGGATAAGACACATGCCTTTGGTGTGAGAAACCGGGGTTCAATTCTCTACTGAGACTCCAGTGTGTCCCTGAGCAACACACTCAACCCCTAGTTGCTCCGTCGTTGATCTGTCTGTGGAGGACTGGGGAGCCCCGCCCTTGCTGAAACGCAGAGGACGAATGAGCAGCACCGATAAACACCAGAACAACATTGCGCAACTTAAATTCAAATTAACTTAACTTTTGAGGCGCCGAGCGAGAAGCAAATTAATTTCCTGTGTGGGAGAAAACAGCTTTATCTCGTGTCGTGTAGAAATGTTGCAATTAACACCTGTGCCAGGTCGGGAAAGTGGCCTTGTATGGTCCGTCAATATCCGAGAGGGTTATTGCTCCTGGGGATGGGACTTCTGAGAGAGAACCATCTAACTGTTGAGCGGTTTAGCTTAGTCCTCTATCTTGCATTTGGTTTATTCTCTTGTGGGATCTTATCTCAACATGTCAGACACCGAGGCTGTACGCGGTTCATCTGTAGTATGGGGCTTTTTTCTCTATGCGCTGCCTCCCCCATCTCCTGTGCTGTGCGTCCCCTGACCGTCTCCATCACCAGACGGCTTTAAATTCGTTGCCAACAAATTTAATAATCGATTCATTCATGACGTCATTGCTCCGTAGCGACACCGTCAACTAGGGCTGGACAATATTGCCAAAAATGTTATCACAGTATGTTTCATATCTTTCAATATCACGATAAGTATCAAATTGTTATTTCTTTTCAGTTTAAAGGCTGATTTTTGCTCCTGAGTTAAAGTTGAAGAAACCTGATGGTTAATTGTGGTTTAAAATCTTCTTTATATTCAACACTTGAAGCCAAACAGTGGATCACTTTACAAATCTGAGGTAGAACATACAAAACATTTATGATAAAATCTTTGTCAACAAATATCTATTTAAGTAAAATTAAGTAAAAGCTTTTTTCAGTCCTTTTTCTTCAACAAAATACATCTTATTAAAAAATTAAGTCCTAATTCATGTTTGATTCAAGTGAATAAAATCAAACATTTATTGAATATTTAGAGGTCCCTATTGAAACTGTAATTATATATATTTTTTCTTCTTTCTGCAAAGTAAGCTCAATTTTGGAGGCCTAAACATACTCAAACTCAGCAAATTTTGCACACATGTCAGAAGTGGTGAAAAATTTCATATTTTATGGGTTTCGCGCATGGGTGTTGCAAAATGACTCGCTAGCGCCACCTAGAAAATTGGAAAAAATTTGCCCCTCGTCCACATGGGACATGTATCATATCAAGACGCACAAAAAAGCCTCAAGAAACCATATCCTAAACTCAACAGGAAGTCGGCCATTTTGAATTTTACGGCAATTTTTGGACTATTTACACACTCCGTACTTCAACGAACTCCTCCTAGGGATTTATTCGGATCGACTTCGACTTTCTGCTGTGCCTTCTAAAGGCATTGAAGATGAAAAGTTGTGCTATCTGAGTTTTCGTTGATGGGCGTGTCCATGGCGTGGCGTCAACTCTTCGCCATGACACAGGAAGTTGTTGTAACTTCAGTGTACATGCTCACATCTGAACAAAACTTTATATGTAGGATGAGAGTCCCACCCTGAACACATCTACGCGCCAATATTTATTTCTAGTCATAGCGCCAAGTGCTATTTAGCGCCACAAAGGGGATACAGGAAGTGACATATAACACCTTCGTGCTATAGCGAATTCACCGCACCAGCAGAGCTCCAGAATATGCAACGCGGCCACCTAATGCCCCCACGCACTACAAGTGCAGCTTTAATAACTATCAATATTTTTTTTACAGTCAGTTATTAACTTAGCCTCTGGCATTTTACAGAGCATAAATTAGCCTAGTGGCTAGCAACTTTTCCTCTCCTTATAGACTTACCTTAAAGTCACTGCATCTCCCGACACAACACCACGGTTGAATTTTCAGCCTGAATGTACATTTTCTACAGCTGCTGGTCGTAATGACGTCAACAAGCTGGAGGACTGCCGAGTCGTTTTCAGGTAGCAGAAACAGGGCGCAAGATGTAAACACGTAAGTGCGAGCCCTCCTGGAACCCGCAGAAATTGCATTGCAGCGGCCGCAGCTTGAAAAAAACTGTCTTTACATGAAAGTCTATGAGAGCGATCTGGGCGATTTTCAACCAGACTGAATTTGCCCCAAAAGAGGCGGGACTCAGCTGTCACAGCTCAGTGTGGTAGAAAGTGTGAGAAAAATATCCTCTGCTTTTCCCGGCTTGGCGGTGCGTCGCCCTAATGAACAAGCCGCCCCTGGGTGGCGGGTAATCTGCCCCACAGTCCCTTAAAAAAAATATATAGGTTTAGGGGACACAGTATAAACTTTATGAAACCCTGTCTACTACAAAATTATTATTGTTGGTCCCCTCTTGTAATTTTGGCCTTTAAAACAGACACCACCCACCCAGTCTGCAGTCAACAAAGCTGACTTTATCACTGTTTATGTTAATACATTATCTCTTAGGCTACTGGCACTCACTGAGACCTGGATCAAACCAGAAAACTCTGCTATCCCCGCTGCGCTGTCCACCAATTACTCTTTCACCCACACCTGGGACCAGGCTCTTAATTTCCAACAAAAGGAAATTCACACAGCTGCTGCACCCAAATCAATATGCCTCCTTCAAATATCATGCTGTCTCGGAATCCGCTCCGGTAAAGGTCTCTATGATTGTCATACCGTCCACCAGGACAAGTGCGTAACTTTGTGGACGAGCTAGAGACACTGCTGTCTTCAATCCCAGAGCATGACGTTACTTGTCCTCAGTGACGTGAACATTCACTTAGACAAATGAAAATCTGCAGACTTCCTGTCTCCGATTCAGTCCTTGATCTAATACAGGCTCTCAGCCCCCCGACCCGCAAAGCTGGCAAGGTCACATGTCTGACCACTGTTTCATCCAGTTCATGGTATGCCTACAGGAACAGTCTATTGTTCCAGCATCTTATGTCTCACAACGACGCAACCTTTGCAACCTGTCTCCCACTCACTTTGCCTCAGTGGTAGCTTCCGCTCTACCTCCCCTCAACACATTTTCCTCACTTAAGGTCAATAATGCAACACAATCTCTTTGCTCTACACTGAGCTCATGTCTGGGTAGTGCCATGCCTGTGTCCTCTATCCACCAAACCTGCTCGCCAGAAACAGTCCCACCTGAGACTAACTGATACCATCCGCGCGCTCCGTACTGATCTCAAAGCCGCTGAAAGAAAAGGGCAAAAAACCAAAGACAATGGCGACCTTAAGGGCTGTCAGTTGCTTCTGGTGCAAAAGGCTCAACACCAAGGCTAACATGTAGCAGTCCTACTACATCTGTTCCTCTCTCCTCCCAGGTCAATGGCATTTCACACTCATTGTTAACTCCTCTCACAGAGAGCGAAGTATCAGGACCCCTGACCCATAGCCGTCCTACTACATGCCCACTGGAACAGATTCCTACGAATCTCCTACCGTGGTCCTGGCAATCATTCATGTGATAAATACTCTGGCTTCGGGAACATTCCCGACCACTTTCAAAAGGGCTAAGGTTACACCCTTGCGCAAAAAGCCCTCCCTCGACCCAACTCAAGATGAGAATTGTCTGCCAGTTTCACTTCTACCATTTCTATCCAAAACTATTGAAGTCAATAAGGGCAGTCTTCAAACAGGTCTCAGAATTTGTCTCACGGAATGACCTCCCAGATCCATATCAGTTTGGTTTTAAGAGTGGCCACTCTACTGAAACGGTTCTTCTGTCTGTAACAGAAGCCCTCAGGTCAGCTAAAGCTGCAGCCCAATGCTTGGTTCTTGGTTCAGCTGCCTTTGACACAGTCAACCACAGAATCCTGCTATCCGCGCTCTCAGCAATGGGCATGTCCGGCAAAGCACTCATGTGGTTCGAATCCTACCTCTCAGGGAATTCCTATAATGTTTTGTGGCAAAGACAATTATCTTACTCCCACTTCCTCTCCACAGGGGTGCCCCAAGGCTCAGTGCTAGGGCCCCTTCTCTTCTCAGTTTACAGCACCTCACTGGGGCCGATCATTCGCTCGTATGGCTATTCTTACCACTGCTACGCAGATGACATCTTGGCGCAGATCTCAGACTGTCTCTTGGACATTTACGCATGGATGAAGGCTTGCCACCTTCAACTAAACCTCTCTAAGACTGAACGCTTGGTCATTCCAGCCAAGCAATCTATCCACCATAACATCCAACTACAAATTGACTCCTCTACCATCACTCGAACCAGAGTGGTGAGAAACTTGGGTGTCATGATTGATGACCAGCTGTCCTTTTCAGACCTTGTTGCTGCTGTCTCCCGGCTGTGCTGCTTTGCTCTATACAACATCAGGAAAATCAGGCCCTACCTCACTCAGTACGCCACCCAGCTTCTGGTACAGGCCATGATTATCTCTCGGCTCGACTATTGCAATGCCCTCCTAGCAGGTCTTCCAGCTTGTGCGGTGAAACCCTTACTAATGGTTCAGAACGCAGCAGCACATCTGGTTTTTGATATTACTCAGTGATCTCCACTGGCTACCTATGGCCTCCCGAATCAAATTCAAGTCACCAATGCTTGCATACAGAGTGACTACTGGGTCTGCACCCATCTACCTAGTTTACGTTCCTTCCCAGCCTCTAGGCTACTCCAATGAACGCCGCCTGGCTCTGCCATCCCTTCACACAAAGCAATCCCAGTCCCGGCTACTCTCATCTGTGACACCACGATGGTGGAACAAGCTACCACACGCCATCAGAGCAGGTGGTGCCTCTCTAACTTCAAGAAGCTCTTCAAAACTCATCTCTTCCAAGAACACTTCCTCTTATAACACAGCTAACTCCTAACCTCTAACATTTCTTCTTCTATCCCCTTAGAACTATGTTGTATTGACTGAACTTTTTTCCCTAGGTATTTACCCCATTGATGCGATATCTTCTATTAGCTTTTGCTAAAAATGTCTGTCAAATGAGTTATTGTAATGAAGTTATTCCTTTCTTTGTATAAATATAGTGTCTGTTTCAGACTAACTGGCTACCATTAAGTACAATATTTTTAAAAGTAAGTACTCTAACCACTACTGTGCACTAACATTGTAATGTGTATTTAGAATACAGATGCAACAGTCCACTTCTGTCTCCAATCTCAGTCCGACATCAGCAAGACTTGTGTGCTATCTGCGTTGAGTTAGAGTGAGCCTCTCTTTGACCCTTCAGAAATGCACTGCAAGTCTGCATTGCAGTTTGGTTTTTCACGGGTGGTAATGCATTAGTCAGACTTGAACATTGTGGGGTGTGTTCCACAGACATGCTCTAAATGTCATCTATGGTTCTGAATAGTGGGATGTCACTGTGGAGCGAGCTAACTGTCTGTCTTTCTCTCTGTATGTCTGTCAATGTAGAAACGGAGAGGAGGAGATGGACTCAAACGTCACCACTGTCAGCTCTGTGACAAATCCTTCACAGCATGCTGGTATTTAAAGATTCATCAGAGAGTTCACACTGGAGAGAAACCGTACAGCTGTGACCAGTGTGAGAAAACGTTCACTACATCAGGTGACCTAAGAATCCACCAACGTGTTCACACTGGAGAGAAACCGTACAGCTGTGACCAATGTGGGAAAGCTTTCACTCAGTCAAGTCACCTAACAATCCACCAACGTGTTCACACTGGAGAGAAACCGTACACCTGTGACCAGTGTGGGAAAACTTACATTTCATCAGGTGCCCTACAAAAGCACCGCCGTGCTCACACTGGAGAGAGACCGTACTGGTGTGACCAATGTGGGAAATGTTTCACTAGTTTTAGTAGTCTGTATGTCCACCGACGTGTTCACACTGGAGAGAAACCATACAGATGTGACCAATGTGGGAAAATGTTTGCTACATCAGATGAATTAAAACAGCACTATCGTGTTCACACTGGAGAGAAACCTTACAAGTGTGACCAATGTGGGAAAGCTTTCACTACATCAGGTCAACTTAAAGTCCACCAACGTGTTCACACTGGAGAAAAACCGTATGGCTGTGACCAGTGTGAGAAGTCTTTCTTTACATCAGAGAGACTAAAAATCCACCAACGTGTTCACACTGGAGAAAAACCATACGGCTGTGACAAATGTGGGAAAGCTTTTGCTGCATCAGGTGATCTAAATATCCACCGACGTGTTCACACTGGGAATAAACCGTACTGGTGTGACCAATGTGGGAAAGTTTTCTCTAGATCAAGTATATTAATTGTCCACCAACGTGTTCACACCCGGGATAAACCATACAGCTGTGACCAATGTGAGAAAACCTTTACTCAGTCTGGTAACCTTAAACGCCACCAACGCATTCACAGTGCTTCGGTTTAAACATTTTTCAGATCCAAACAAGCTGTTTCCTCTTGCCCTGATAGCTGTGTTGTTTTATTAGCAAGCATAGTGTTAGCTCAGGCAGGCAATGAAGTCAAGCTCTGCTCTCAATCCAAGCCCATCAGCTAATTCCTCTCTTAGCATTAGTTGTTAATTTGAATATAAGGTATCTTATATAAGCTGCTATAGTCTGCTTGCGCTTGCTGCTTCTTCTGCAAGCAGCTCATAAGCACTGGACACCTGTCCAGTTTCAGACGCTGATCCTCGAGGCCCAGCCCAGCAGCCCACTCCACAGTGGATAATCATCCTGACAACTGGTCCAGGATCCATTCATCGCTCGCCAGCACAAACTATATTCAAGCCCTGGCAAGTCAAGTTTTCCTGGCACAGCTGGCTGTTTTCCTCCCCGGGTGCAGGCCTGTGACGCCTGGCGATTACTTCCCTCTGGCAGCATCGGAGGTATCACTGTCCGTCAGAGATCGCTGTGAAGAGCAGTTCCAGTCTCCTCTGTGGGTTCCTTTTGTTCTTTCTTCTGCCACAATCTCTCCCTGAGCTGAGAAAAGCTCTGGGGAAACATCCCCACAACTTCCTGTCAAATAGTTGATTGCAGGATTGGTTCAGGGGCCTGACTTGGTTGCCAAGTGTCATTTATTTGTAAAAATTAAGTCACATTAATTATCTTTAATGTAGTAAGCTTGCAAGCTTACGCTAAAGCCTCGAATGTACTCAAAGCGGACGCATACGCGCACAGCTGAGGACACCAGGGACTACTTCTAAACTACTGTCAGGTCGGCGGACTTGCTCCACCCATGTGCAGTGTTTTTGTTTTTGGGCGCTTTCCATTTAGGCGCGTGGAAGGGAGATCCCAGAACAGAGCCAAACATACCGGAAAAATGATTTACGAGCACAATGTGCAAGTAACCTATCAGAAAGATCAGGTGTGCCAGTATGTGCTCCTTCTTGCCTCCTCCTGAGAGCAACACGTTCCCCTGGTTTTACTAAAGTTATAGTAATACTATTCAGTAGTCTTGTTTATATCAGGTGTGTAGTGGGTTGTGTGGGTGCTGCTGGTGGATCGTGAATCCGTCCCTGGTTCAAAAACTACATAAGCACCAATTACAGTAACGTTTATTGTGAGTGTTTTAAATGCTTTTTTCAATGTATCAAATTTTCAAAATATCTGTTTCAATATTTTAGAAATCCTTTACAAATTATTAAGGCCGATGCCGAGTGACCAGATAACAGGGTCTTCACTTCCGTACTCCTCCAATGGTTTCACAAGGAGAAGACAACACACGTAGAGTCAATATGTATATAATCAATAGTTACTTGAACATTTTCTGCTGTGTTCCAAAAAAGGTTAGCGTAGAGCCCTGCAATGGATCGGGCTCAGTTGTCATCTCCTCGGAGGAGGTTTACTTCAACTGTAAGTGTACTTCTGCGTCGAATCGACGGCATAGGGGGCTACGCCGTCGCCTGACATGCATGTCCTCAAAAATGTAACAACACGTCAAGTCGACGCGGACAGTAAGCTCTGTGATTGGTCGGCTGGGTAGTCTTGCAATGCCTCAGAGCCAACAGGAAGTGTCCCGTGCTTTGAAGTAACTTTTACTAGCGGCCAAAACAGCGTGCTGAAACACGGTGGATCGACCCCGAGCAAAATGACTCGTTCCTCTATCAGAATGTGATCCATTCGGTCGGTAACATTTGAAAAGGCTACACCTGCCGCTAAATTAACGGAGCGCTAAGAATAAGTATAAATTCCTGGCTACGTGCGTAGACCCTACGCAGGAGTAGAAATCAACTTAACTCTTCCCCTCCTGTGGAGCCTGAATCGGCTTTTTTGACACGCCATTTCATTTCCTTGTTCATACTGTGTCGATCTCAAAGCTGCAGATCATTGGCAGAAGGAAACAAAACGATCTAAATCATGGTTGTATTAGTTCGTTACCCAAACATGGTCTTCCACATGACTGCTTTTGGACAGAGGCAGCGATCTGTGGACATTGCGAGTCACCCTCAGAATTAAATATATGGGTGATGCTGTCCTTCATTTGACTCTGTGGACATTAAGGCACTGTCAGGTTGTCAGGCTAAAACATTTACTGTGGGCTACAACTTCAGTAATCACCGTTTAAATCAAACTAATCTGTATTAAGCTGTAACCTAAATGAACAGTCATCTGTCATGTTGTGATTAGTCGCACTGATTGGATCGTAGTTATCGTGCTGGAGCTGATGTGAATGTTTCTGAGTGAGATGACAGGGGTGCAGCTGGAACAAATAAAGTGAGTTTGTTAATATTTTCTGCTTATAGTCTTAATGTGTTTTGACCACATTTTATTAAATATGAAATGAGCAAGATTTTAGAATAGAAGTCTAAAAGTCAGACACATTTTCCACAGAAAGAAAATAATGAATAGCCTGCTGTGTGGGACTGTGGCTTTACAATCACAGGTCCATGAGTAAACTGTGTCTAACGTTGTAGTGCATGTATTCTACATATACGTCTGTAGCATTAAATGTCTTATCTGTTTCTCTGGGTCAGACTCTGTAATCGCCCTCTGGTGTATGACACTCTTTAATAAATATCACAAAGACAACTGTTTGTTGTAACTTCTTTATTTGTTTCTTCTTAAGGAAATATACAATTTCCACCACCGATCAGTTAAAAACCGCTCTGATAATAATGCGCCTCCACCAATTTTATTTAGATTTTATAACTTTAGTCCTGCCCTTAGGGATTCATTAAACTCACCAGCCGCTTGGATCCTGAAGGAAGTTTGTTACTCCCAACATAACGTCTTCATACCGACAGAAGACTCAGACGCACTGTTCTTTTACAGAGAGAAGAAAAGCCTCTCTTCAGAGTCAACGCCGCTGTTTCCTCTCGCTGCCGCCGAAGGATCAGCTGTGCATTGACCGCGTTGCCAGTACGTTACCCCGATCCTTGTCAGAATCTGAGACGAGAGCAGCTCTGCTGGATTTCCTACATGGACTGACGCTTTATTATCGCTATCGAGACTAGTTTTTACATCTGTTTCATTGTAAACGTACAAATTTCATTGTGGACAATATTCTGTGGAGGATTACCGTGTTGTTAATGGACCACTGCGTCCTGATTCTTGCGGTTGGTTCTTCCTCGCTCCACGTTTCGTGTTTTGTATCGGTTCCATGTCACTGCCGTGCCTTTCTTCCTCCCACGCTCTACGAGGATTCACACATATACACAAAAAAAATCCAGCTGTGCTCCACGTTTTGTATCAGACTGGGACATAACCACCCACACCTCGCTCTTCTTTTGATCTCACACCAAAATACAAAATAATTGTGTATTATGTGGTTGGTTGTGAGGATCAGTGAACTCTTAATGTGGACAGAAATGTCTTCACATTTGATTTTTGGTCCCTGATTCCAGGATGGTGCCCATTTTATTTATGATTTATTTATATTAAAGTCAATATTTATAGTTAATACGTTAATATTTCTAAAAAACATTAATAATTAGCTTATAATCAAACCTGCCTCTACATTGGCGCCAACTTAGAAACCCAAAATATCTCCTGCCACTTCACAAAAATATGAAGTGACCAGTTTCTCACTGGGAGCCTGCGGCCGCCAGTCATGTTGAACGGCTATTTGGGCTTAACTTTTAGGTTTTTAAAATAAGCTCAACTTTGTTTCTTTTCTCTCCGTCTTTAATGCATCTTTCAGCCGGTTTGCCAACCGCTAATAAACACTAAAGAAGAAGAAAAATGGAACTCTCCTTCTTTGTCGTCGTGATAGGAGGCTGTTGTCTTGTCTGTGTTGTTTAACTGGCGCCCCCTCAGCGAGCGAGCTTGCTTGCTGACTAACCAGCTGATGTTATGGACATAACGTTGTTTACATGGAGAGGTAAACCTCACAGAGAGAAGCAGCGTCAGATAGTGAACCAAGTGTTTCAGGTTTTTGAGTCCGCAGCTGTAACACTTGAGTTCAGTGACTGTATTGCTGGCTAGTTAGATGTTATTAGGTGAAATTATCTCGCTATTAGAGATGTTCGGTGATTCTGAGGCTTGTTTCCTTCCTGTGAAGCTGCACAGTTTCAGTAAATTGTGTCTGAGCTTGTCTCAAATGATCATTTTCCAGCTGATCTCTGCACATTAGTGGGATAAGAAGAGAGAATAATTGAGAATATGGCGATAAAGATTAGAAAGTATGATTACATTTCCTCCTGATGACAAATATACCAAGTAGCCTATAGATGCATCTGCTGTAAAATAATTGAATAAATTGGAAAAGTTCATTTTCTTCCATAATTTAATTCAAATATACGCTTATAAATATTTCAAGCCTTTTTTCGGTTTAATCTGGATGTGTCGGGTTTACAGCTCATAGAATCAAAACTATAGTAACCCAAAATTTATTAGAATTTCAGAATAAATTATTATACAGAAATGTCGACCTGAGAAGAGCTCTCTTATCAGCTAATTGACTCAAAACACCTGCAAGAGTCTTAATCTCTCACTCTGGTTCTGGTGCTCACAATTAACTTTTCCACCATATTCAAAAAAAAAATCAGATTTTAGATGCTCCTGTACTAATGTTACAAAAGCAATAATTGTCTAATTTAATGAATATCCCTGTCCAATCACATCACATGTCTGAATCTCATAAATACAAAACCTTTTTGACTAAAATTATTAGTATCAGCGAGTTATGGTGGCATTTCAGTCCCAGTCTAAAAGTGTGCTATAAGTTTACACGTCACAAGATGCAGCTGTGTTTGCTTAGCTTAAAGCTTCATAATGCTTCATCCACTCATCACTACTCGCTAGCTAATGTCAGCTGATTTGACTGTGTTTGAGGGACTATTTTGTCCCACAGATGAGTTAGAGGAGGAAGGACAGGCATCACAGCGAGGGACAGTAGCTGGATTAACTGCATATTGGTGATCCAGGGACTCCAGAAGAAGTTGCAGGTGTAAGCAGGTGAAATGAAGGAGGGACAAGAGATGAAAATGTGTTTAGAAGGAAAGAGTGAATAGAAAATCAGTAAAGGAGCTCAGATGCCAGAAGTAAATGTAAGAGAATAAGAAACGGGGAGAACGTCTGGTTCAGAGGAGTCCATGAAGTCTTCCAGAAGATCCAATGTGATCATTAGAAGGCAGTTTAAATACTGGGGTCAGCCAACAGCACACGAACCGTTCAGGACGCCGCTTTTTATGTGGCCTAATGGCAAAACACCATAAAAATAACTGAGCGTTCAAACGGCGCTTTTTATGCTGTTTTTTAATAAAACGGGCTAGGAAAGTGGCATGTTGTGATGTTTTTGGCGTTCCATATATGTTAGTATCGCCTCAACTCGCTTGGAACCTCAACGGAAGTGATACAAAAAAAAGTGCCGAGTAGCAGGTACAACTTTTCCCTAATGGAAAACCTAAAAAGGCGAGTCGGGCTGGTACTGTGCAGTGGAACGTCTGGTGTGGAGGGTTTATATCCTGAACCAGAAAACTTCCAATAAATAAAACATTGAATAAATTAGTAACTAAAGCTGTCGATAAATGTAGTGAAGTAAAAGTACAATATTTCCCTCTGAGAAGTGGAGCAGAAGTAGAAAGTAAAGTACAAGTACCTGAGTGTTGTACTTGAGTACAGCAGTGTAGTAAATGCGCTGTTGTGTTAATGTGAATTTTTTGTGAGGAGCTCTCCAGTTTGTCCTGAGGGCCGAACAGACTGACAGTGACAGGAAGCAGCCCAGGAGCAGCAGAGGAGCTTCAGTTGGTTCAACAGATGATAGTTTTCACTTTAAAGTCACTGGAGGAGCAAACTGTGTGCAGAGGGTTTGTGTCCTGTTACCTTTAATAGAAACAACCAGTCCTCTATAATGGAAGATCAGCAGCCCAGTAAGGTTGTTGTTATTTCATTAAACAACAGTTTATTATGGAATAAACAGCATGTGAGCAAAAATATTAAAGCTGTGTAATAACAATAAAGATCATTCAAACCTCATCAGAACAGCTGACTTCAGTAAAATCATCACAGCAGTCTGATGGCGCTAAACCAACTTCAACAAATTATTTTGGTTAGATTTAAATATTTCTTTAAGACGCTGACTGGTTCAGCTATTAATTTATGAAAAAGTGACATATTTTATTTTAAGATTGATATTGATTGTTGTAATAATATTTTAAGAATAGGCACTAGGAATGA
>NW_024041150.1:51588170-51725799 GCF_014851395.1 Micropterus salmoides
CCCCCTCCTTAAAGGGTGAATTATTATCATATAAATTAATAATGCATTGCATTTAAACAGAACTTTTCACACACAAAAAGCCATAACAGTAGCCTCCTACCAGGCTGGACATGCAGTCTGCCAAAATATTTCCCCCTCCTTAATGCACAGATGATGGCCTGCCATCAAGTATTTAATTTTGTGTATACTTCACACCATGACTAAAAACAGGGGTGAATATGGAGAAGTTTCTTTTCCTAGCAAAAGTTCTAGTGGGATACAAATTATTTCAGACTGTATTTTCAACAGAAAACGCATTGCACAGGTTGTTCTCTGGTCACAGGTTATTGTTGATCATGTAACTTTACAGTTTTATTTAGTTATAACTTTACACTGGTTTGAGAGTCTGGTGATGTCTGGTGATGTGTTGACAGTGTTTGCATTGCACATTATGGTTGTGCTCTGTAACAGTTTATTGGTTTGAGAGTCAGGAGGAAGTGTTGACTTAGTTTATAAGCTGTTATTAACTGCATTGCACAGATTGTGCTCTATAAGATAAAAACAGGTTAAAGCTTTATTGTTGACCAGTTTTATTTAGTTATAACTTACACTGGGTTTGAGAGTCTAGGGAGTGTGTTGACTTACAGTAGTTTATAAGCTGTCATTAATTGTAGACGCATTGTACATTAGGCTACATGGTTGTGCTCTGTAAGTTAAAAACAGGATACAGGTTTATTTTTGATTATGCAAGTCCCATTTTTATTTAGTTAACGCTACACTGGGTTTAAGAGTCTGGGGGATGTGTTGACTTACAGTATTTAATAAGCCGTCAATAATTGCATTGCACGTTACATGGTTGTGCTCTGTAAACAGGTTACAGTTACAGAATTCCTTATAGCTATGCTATTAGCAACCTGGATTGAACGCAGCAGGTGATAAACATTCGTAATAACCACGAGAGACTTGAGACTTGACTTGGACTCCAGCTCAAAGACTTGTGAGCATCTCTGGTATGATCTCACTGCTTTCCTTGAACTAATCACTGTACTGATACACTCACCCGCCACATGGCCGGCACGCTGCCATTTTGGGCCTGCAGCAGAGGAAACCGGACAGTAAAGTAGAAACAGGAAACTGTGGTTTGAACTGCTCAGAGAGAAAAAACACAAAGTGTGATCTCACATCACCAAGTGGTACGATGGAACAAACATCTCTTCACTGGCCGATCTGTAAGTACGATCTGTTCTGTTCACATTTCAGTAACTACACAGTTAGCAGGTGAGCTGAGCTGGAGAAGAATGAAGGTGAGATACAGGATCAAACTGGCTGGAAAACTTCAAACATTATAAAAACAAAGACAGAAGAGTTTATTGATCAGTGAGGCCAAAACAAACAATAAAGGACAGAGAGAGTCAGAATTACTGAGATTACAGAGAAATGTGACGAGCAAACAGGAAAGAAGATCATTGTTTAACAGTTTGTTCAGAAAATGTTCTCACTTCACTCTGATACAACCTTTAAGAGCAGGAAGTGAAACCGGTTTTAAGCTGGATGTTAAAGGGTTAATGTGAGTTTCCTGGAGTGAGCTGCAGTGTTGGACACTTTAAAAGTTATCTAAGAGGACCAGTCGTCCAGGATGTCCAGACGTACTAACTCAATGTAACTGGCTTCCAGGGACGGACTTTCATCCAGACCGGCCGACCAGAACGGTCCTCTGTAAACTCCACCACGGCCGCCCTGCTAATGCACGGACATACAAACAGGACCAGCCTCTAATAAACCACCTAGCAGCATCACAGCCGTCGATCACTATGGCAGTAGGCTGCTACTTTAAAAAGGCACGGCCGTAACCAGCTGTGAGGTCACCGAGGTCCGGACCTCCGTAACTATATTCAGTCTATCAATAAAACAAATCTGAATAAAAACCATTGATAACAGGCTCACCTTAAATAAAGGACAAGACAACAAGATACTCCAAAGCTATTTTGAAGAAATATTCATTGTTGAAATAGGCTTTTTGATTGGGGGGTCTGGGGGTCCTTCCCCCCCCACAAGATTTTGATCATTAAACTCTTAATTTCCTGCATTCGAGAGACATTTTCTGCACCAATTTATGGTGGAAATGTCTTTTTATATGAAGGGAAACAAAATGCATGTGGCTGGTGACAAATCAGAATATAAAAATATTATTGAATAATGCAGTAATCAGCAGCTTGTTTTTAGTTGGACAAGGCAGATCTGTTTCTTCTAGATTTACGTTGCATTTCATGCTTTTCTATTGAGCAAGTAGTTCTCACAGAATCTGTATTAGTTATTTAACCTAACATTTCACGTTGAGAGCTAATTTCCACCATGTAGAGATGAATAAGTTCTGTAGAACATGTGTTCTTAAACCTGATGCAGGTGACAAAGACTCAAACACACAGTGATGTTAAAGCTGGAAGATACTGAGTGTTCAGTGAGGATCAGGGTCTCCATCTTCTCTGATGTGTACAGTTGTTGTGTCTGCAGTAAAACCTCAAACCAACCTGAGTGTGATTTCTCTTTAGTTCTGACCTCACTGCTGGCTGCACAACAAACCAAGGTGAGTGAACTCCTTCTGCCAGCGTCTGAAACTCACTGTCTCACAAACCCTGACAGAAAAGTCAGTGTTGAGGACACAGCTGGGAAATCAGGATGATCAGTGAAGATGTTTCTACATTCACAGATCAGTCAGTCTCTTAATAACAGGACCTGAGAGGCTTTTCATCCCAGCAGACTCACTTTTCAGGACTCAGTTCCTCCTGGGTTCCTCACATCTGGGCCGGATCAAGATTCTGTTGCTATAAAGATGAATATAGTGATGCTGGGTAGAGAGGAGAGTCAAACAAAGCCTTTCAGCCTGAAGTGAAGTTACTCTTTAATGAAACCACCATCTTTACTGAACCTTTACTGAGAGCTGCTGAAAAACAAGTTCAACCTGCTGCAGCTGCCACTCGCAGATCATGCAGAGAAACACAAATGAGACACGCTGACGATGAAAAGTGTTTCTTCATCACGTTGATGAAAATGTGACCCTGCAGCTTTTTTGTTTCTCTGTTTCACATCAGCGCTGCCTGAATGTAAGTTTTAGGATGCAGCGTTGGTTCATGAAGTTTCTGAAGTGGATTTTGAGACATAAACATGTTTCCACTGCTCGAGAACTCAGAGAACATATTTAAACCTGAGGCTGTGATTTACAACATGAAACATCTTTGAGTCTTTACTGTCTGCAAATGAAGGAACGAGCTGTTATGAAACCATCACAGAGGCTGCTTCAGGTTCAGGTTTTGGTTTCAGGGTTTCTCCTTTGTTGCACTTAAAGGGTTATTTAGTTTGGACAAACATGCTAAAGATCATCAGTGTGTCATGTCAACCCTCCAGCCTCTCTGACTGTGAGTCCCAGCAGCTCTCAGCTGTTTGAAGAAGAGTTTGTCTCTCTGAGCTGTGAGGAGGACGACAGCTCTGCTGGATGGACGCTGAGGAGGAACACAACCAGAGGAACCAGGACTCAGTGTGGAGCTGACTGGGGAAGATCAGCTGGTTCTTCCTGTAACATCAGCTACATCTTCCCATTGGACAGTGGAGTTTACTGGTGTGAGTCCAGAGAGGGAGCAACCAGTAACACCATCAACATCACTGTCACTGGTAAGATCAGACTGTGGAGTTAGTGTTGATGAAGCTGTGTGTAAACTTTAGATAGTTTTTGTTTTGTAACTCATGACTCAAGACTCTCAAAACTACAATGTATGACATAGTAAAGATCAGGTGACACAGAAGGAAGAGCTGAACAAGAACTGTTGAATGACTGGAAATAATGTGCCTTCATTATAATTTCATAATTATCTATTTTATTTAAATGTTGTATTTTTTCGTGTCCTAAGTTGACCTAACATGAAAGTTTGCTATCACTAGTATAGTTATTATTTTTACTGGAGCCTTGCTGCTCTTTTATGTTTGTATGGTTTTGAAGAATGCAAATAACTTCCTGACAAGATTTTGTACAATTGTAAATAAAGAGGAAAACAAAATCTAGAGATTCACCTGACCAGGTGGATTCTCTCTACAGTTAAACCTACAACCACAGACCCGCCCACCTCTGTAGCCCCGCCCCCGGCCTCAGTCCCCCTCCAGCTTGTGTTCAGACTGGTCTGCCACCTGGTGGTGTTCTGTCCGTACTGCATCTCCACTGTCCTCATGGTGTGTTTACATCGACGCAGGCCCACAGGTAACACTCTGACTCATTCACTGACCTCACAATCAATCAATCAATCAATCAATCAATCATCAGTCTCTGTCTGGTGTTGATCATTGAGTTGTCTCTAACAGAAGCTCTTTTTTCTTTTTTTTTTTTCTAACCTGCTCTGACTTTAGGAAATGACCTGCCCGTCTCCATGGTGATGATCCCGCCGACCCAGGTTGAGGAGGGATTGGATGATGACTATGATGACGTCATCAGCTGATCAGAGATCAAAGTAGTTCACCCTGCTGATCATTACATGGTTCACTTTAAAAGAGACGTCAGTACAAACTGTTGTTTCTGTGAAGACCATCCAGAAACTGTTTGCAGCTCTCCTGGTTCGGTTTACACACCAGAACATTTTGGCAGATTCATCACTGACCGTGTTTATAAAGACTTTATTGTGGGAGAATGTGGTGTTTTCATTTAATAGAAGTGAAAGTAAAGAAAATATTTACTTTATTATAAATTTATTAGTTGGCAAAATTCCACATTCATAAATAATTTTAAAAAACTAATGTTGTTCTTTTTGTCCATGAGGTTGTGCTTTAAATTAATTTGATTTCTGGCTCCAACAACAAAAAGGTGGTTAAAACTGTCAACATGTGCTCGTCTTTCTTTTTCTAATAGCCTCTAAGCTTCCCCTGGCAAAGCTTTATTTTATTGTGTCTGTGTTTTATATGTTTGTATGCTGGTGTGTTTATCTTCATCTTTGTAAGTCTCATCTGAACTGTTTATTAAAGAAACAAATGATAAAACTTTGCAGTGTAGAATCAAAAGTGCATTACTTGGTACACCAGGTTTAATTAATGTCGTAGGAAGAACGTGAAGTTTTGTGCCAACATTCGATCCGGGAACCGAATCGACCAGATCTAGTGACACACGTCCACTAATACTGAAGCTTGGTTTGGTGTCTGGTCTGCTTCTGCACCCCCTCCTCTCTTTCTGACCTTCTCAGGAGAGAAAACCTTCCTGTGAGCTCGAGAATATGGACAGAGCATCAAGACTGTCGTGATCTTATTTAACCTTCTCACTCACTTCCTGTATAAATCTACATGCAGCCTCTACACGTGTGTATAAATAATAACAGATGTAACAGCCTTTTATTTATTTTGTCACACCATAAATTGTAGAAATCACAGCCCATCACAGAACAGCTACAAAAACAAGGGGGGCCCGGGGACCTCTGTTAAGGCTCCTGAGCTGCTGCCTCCAACTTATAAAGTTCCTGTTTACAGCTCCCTTAGCAACAGGAGGAGCCCCCCACTCTGCTCCCCATCACCATACTCAACAGCCCTGAGTCTGCTGTGGAATCCTTCAGGTTTCTGGGATCCACTATATCCCAGGACCTGAAGTGGGAGCCCAACACACCATGACACCATCATGAAGAAGGCCCAGCAGAGGATGTACTTCCTGCGTCAGCTCAGGAAGCTCAACCTGCCTAAGGAGCAGCTGATCCAGTTCTACACAACCATCATCCAGTCTGTCCGCTGCACCTTCATCACTGCCTGGTTTGGATTTGTCACCAAAAAGGACAGGAGCAGACTACAACGGACAGTCAGGACTGCAGAAAAGATCATCGGTGCAGATCCATCTCACCCCGGACTCAACCTGTTCCAGCTCCTCCCCTCTGGTAGGCGCTACAGAGCGCTGTACGCCAAAACCAACAGACTCAGGAACAGTTTCTTTCCACAAGCCATCACTCTGATGAACAGCTGACTCTGCCTCACAGTGTCAGGAACAATTCCTGTGCAATAACCCAGTAACTCTGTCTCTAATCAGCCACCTGTTTACTGTCTAACACCTATTATTTATTCACCATTCTCTATATCAGAGCTGTTCATATTCTTATTGTAAATTGTATATACTGTATAGTGGGGTGGTCATGGCGCAGTGCATAAGACGCCTTTGGTGTGAGAGATCCGGGTTCAATTCCCCACTGTGACACATCCACCAATGTGTCCCTGAGCAAGACCCTTAACCCGTAGTTGCTCCAGAGGTGTGTGACCTCTGACATACAGTGAGGAAAATAAGTATTTGAACACCCTGCTATTTTGCAAGTTCTCCCACTTAGAATTGTCATCGTAGGTGCACGTCCACTGTGAGAGACATAATCTAAAAAAAATATATCCAGAAATCACAATGTATGATTTTTTAACTATTTCTTTGTATGATACAGCTGCAAATAAGTATTTGAACACCTGAGAAAATCAATGTTAATATTTGGTACAGTAGCCTTTGTTTGCAATTACAGAGGTCAAACGTTTCCTGTAGTTTTTCACCAGGTTTGCACTGCAGGAGGGATTTTGGCCCACTCCTCCACACAGATCTTCTCTAGATCAGTCAGGTTTCTGGGCTGTCGCTGAGAAACATGGAGTTTGAGCTCCCTCCAAAGATTCTCTATTGGGTTCAGGTCTGGAGACTGGCTAGGCCACGCCAGAACCTTGATATGCTTCTTACAGAGCCACTCCTTGGTTATCCTGGCTGTGTGCTTCGGGTCATTGTCATGTTGGAAGACCCGGCCTCGACCCATCTTCAATGCTCTAACTGAGGGAAGGAGGTTGTTCCCCAAAATCTGGCAATACATGGCCCCGGTCATCCTCTCCTTAATACAGTGCAGTCGCCCTGTCCCATGTGCAGAAAAACACCCCCAAAGCATGATGCTACCACCCCCATGCTTCACTGTAGGGATGGTGTTCTTGGGATGGTACTCATCATTCTTCTTCCTCTAAACACGGTTAGTGGAATTATGACCAAAAAGTTCTATTTTGGTCTCATCTGACCACATGACTTTCTCCCATGACTCCTCTGGATCATCCAAATGGTCATTGGCAAACTGAAGACGGGTCTTGACATGTGCTGGTTTAAGCAGGGGAACCTTCCGCGCCATGCGTGATTTCAAACCATGACGTCTTAGTGTATTACCAACAGTAACCTTGGAAACGGTGGTCCCAGCTCTTTTCAGGTCATTGACCAGCTCCTCCCGTGTAGTTCTGGTCTGATTTCTCACCTTTCTTAGGATCATTGAGACCCCACGAGGTGAGATCTTGCATGCAGCCCCAGTCCGAGGGAGACTGACAGTCATGTTTAGCTTCTTCCATTTTCTAATGATTGCTCCAACAGTGGACCTTTTTTCACCAAGCTGCTTGGCAATTTCCCCGTAGCCCTTTCCAGCCTTGTGGAGGTGGACAGTTTTGTCTCTAGTGTCTTTGGACAGCTCTTTGGTCTTGGCCATGTTAGTAGTTGGATTCTTCCTGATTGTATGGGGTGGACAGGTGTCTTTATGAAAATGAAATGAAAATAAATCCTGAGGGGGGCACTAATGCACCACCATAGATACCAACTTACGTAAGACGTCCCGTGATGCACTGCGTGGCCTGTTGCCAGGATACAGAACGTCCACCTCGGTAGCTAGCTGCTAGCTGCCGTCGCTAACGGCACTTTGACGCAGATACACTCCGTTAGAGGGACATTTAAAACATTTAAAACGCATAAAGAGAGTCAGATTATTCGGTTACACCCGGTTTACACCGCGGGTATGTTGTCTCGACCGGTTTGAAACCTCCGGTGTCTCGGCTTGATGCTAGGTGGCTAATGCTATCCGGAGTAGTTAAAGTAAACGGCTGACTAACGGCTGACTAACGGTTAACACAGTCGGCCAGTCACACGGTTTAAGCGGGTCTAACCGGGAGGTAAATGTGTGCCCGGGTGGTCCGGTAGCGTCCCATGGAGCGGGCTGACCGGGACAAAGACGCCAGACTGCTGAAGAACCAGCCGTACGACGAGAGCCTGGAGGTGGCCGACTCCGAGGAGGTGGCGAGCGTCTGCAGCCCGACTCCCCGCAGCCAGCGACAGGTAGCGACTCCGGCCCTCACCGGGAACATCCACGGCTCTTCTGCCCGCCTCCAGGCTGGCCCCGGCCGCAGGGTCCTGCTGCTGTGTGCCTGAGATTATACTGTGTATTCATCAGAAATACCTGCAAGAAGTACTTCATTAGTAAAAGTACACAAGTGTTCTCGTGTGGTTAAAGTAGCAGCAGTAAAAGTACACAAGTGTTCTCGTGTGGTTAAAAGTAGCAGCAGTAAAAGTACACAAGTGTCCTCGTGTGGTTAAAGTAGCAGCAGTAAAAGTACACAAGTGTTCTCGTGTGGTTAAAGTAGCAGCAGTAAAAGTACACAAGTGTTCTCGTGTGGTTAAAGTAGCTGCAGTAAAAGTACACAAGTGTCTCGTGTGGTTAAAGTAGCAGCAGTAAAAGTACACAAGTGTCCTCGTGTGGTTAAAGTAACTGCAGTAAAAGTACACAAGTGTCCTCGTGTGGTTAAAGTAGCTGCAGTAAAAGTACACAAGTGTCCTCGTGTGGTTAAAGTAGCTGCAGTAAAAGTACACAAGTGTCCTCGTGTGGTTAAAGTATCTACAGTATGGATCATGTTTATGGATCAGGTTTATGGATCAGGTTTATGGATCGGGTTTGTTTGAGCCGGCCTCCTCTGACATCACTGACTTCTGTCCTTTAGTCCAGGAGGAACAGAAAGGGGCGTGGCCTGATGTCGGCCAACAGCGGCAGTGACGAGTTCGATGACGACCACAAGCCCCTGAGGGCCATCCAGCCCACCGGCGGGCTGCCTGGGCTCAGTCCACACGAGGGGGAGGAGGAGGAGGAGGAGGAGGAAGAGGAGGAGGACTCTGATGAAGAGGACTCTGACGATGATGACGAGCCCAGCGAGGCTCCAGAGGGGGCGTACGACCCCGCCGACTACGCCAACCTGCCCGTCAGCACCGAGATCAAAGAGCTGTTCCAGTACATCACACGGTGAGGATGCTGACGTACTGTCTGAAGTGCTTCGCTGTTATCCAGGTCAGGCTGGATCTCAGGGTAGTTGGGGTCGTTTTCTGGGTATGAAGTGGAAAACAGGGTGAATGTGTCTCCAATCAAAATGTATTTTCCACCTGGTGCACGGGGGTTTTACTTTAGCTCGCATGTTTAGTCGCTGACAGACTCGGTGACGTCCTCCGTCATGTGTGCCCTCAGCTACAGCCCTCAGTCCGTGGAGCTGGAGCACAGCCTGAAGCCCTTCATCCCGGACTTCATCCCGGCGGTCGGAGACATCGACGCCTTCCTGAAGGTACGAACGCACCCTGGCTGCAGAAACAGGGCGCGCTCAGGTAGCTCCGCAGGCGTCCGTCTTTATTTTAACTCACAGGAACTAAAGACAGTGTTCGTTCATGTGTCCGTCTGTCACATAACTAGGGCTGACTCCAAATACTCGAAGACTCGATGCTTCGATAGGAGGAGCCTGATCTCACAGTCGAAGCTTCGCAGAGCCGTTAAGAAACGAGGACCGTACCACTTTATATATGATATGGGGGTGCTCAGCGTTTACATAGAACTGCCAGTTTCCTCCCAATAAGTTAATCTACAGCCTGTTATGATTTAAAGAACATATAACGCTGTAAATAAACGTGAAAAGAATGTAATGAATCAAGCACAACTCGGCACAAGACCAGTGAACGGCAGGTGAGCAGAGTAGAGTGTGCAGGTGAAAGTCATTAACGTGACTTTGATTTTATCGATCATGTTAAAGTTCAGCAGCAGCCGCAGTCACTCATTAAACAGCTGTCTGTGCACAACAGGGAGAACCGCACGGACCGTCCGGAGCTGCACTTCTGCATTCCCGAGTTCCGCCTTTTTCGATCCGTCAACATTACGTTATCAGTTAACCTCTAAAGCAGCGGTTCTTAACCTGGGGGGTCGGGAGAATTCTGCTATAGTCACAAAAATAGAAAACAAATAATTTAAAAATAACTAGATGGACTAAAGTTGTGAATCACTTTGGGTGGACACTGTTTAATGCAGCAGGTGGCGTGACGCCAACCGCTATGAGACGACACAGACAGCCTCAGGCCCCGATCACACAGAAAGCGCCCTGCGGGTTTGAAAACGCGAGGCGCACAGCAATGGCTTTTGGTTGAATTTAGAAAAGAGCAAAGCGCTGCGGTTCTTTAATGTTGCTAGGCAACCACTGAATCCTGTCAGTCAAATCAAAGATTATAGCGCCAGCGATCTGTAACTTTCATATTAGCAGAAACTCACAGTTCTGAGTCTTTTGTTGCTAAAAGCATCTTCCAAACGCAGAGCGCCTGCTCTGGCACTGATTGAGTGTATGAGGTGTACAAACACGCAGAGCGATGAGTTAAGTGCAGAGGATGAATTTCAAACATGTATGTGACGATAAAGTACCTTTACCTGTGTGGCGTTCAGGTGCCCAGGCCGGACGGTAAACCGGACAATCTGGGTCTGCTGGTTCTGGACGAGCCCAGCGTGAAACAGTCGGACCCCACGGTGCTGTCGCTGTGGCTGTCAGAGGAAACCAAACAGCACGGAGCCACCGAGGTACTGCTGGTGGTCACCCAGCTGGGTCTCACCCTCACGGCCGCCATGTTTAAACAGCTCTTTTAAGACACAGAGCGTTCATGTTTTTAATAAAACCCCGTCTCTCTCCTCCAGCTGAAGAAGGTGACGAGCGTCGCCAGTCCTCAGAGCAACCCCCGGGCGGTGGACAGCTGGGTGGAGAGCATCAGCGCCCTGCACCGCTCCAAGCCGCCGGCCAGCGTCCAGTACGGCCGGGCCATGCCCGACATCGACAGCCTGATGCAGGAGTGGCCGGCCGAGCTGGAGGAGCTGCTGGGCCGCCTGCAGCTGCCGCCCGCCCGCCTCAACTGCGGCCTGGCCCAGTACGCCGACCTGGTCTGCGGCCTGCTGGACATCCCCGTCTACAGCAGCAGGATCCAGTCTCTGCACCTGCTGTTCAGCCTCTACCTGGAGTTCAGGGACTCGCAGCACTTCACCCGCCGAGCGTAGAGACCGCCAAAGCCTGTGACAGCTGTTTCTGACCTTAAAGCTGCTCGTTTCTATTTACAGATACTTTCTTTACTGCTTCCAATGATAAAACACCTGGTCATTATTTTTTATTATATTAGCAGAAATCTTTGTTTCCTTTTGTCTCTTATTCCTCCATAACTTCTTATGTTCATTTGCCTTTCTTCATGTGTTTGAAGGCGTAACAAATACAAATGTTTAAAGTCAAATAAAGAGACATTTCTGCACATTTCCAGGTTGGAAGTCAGCTGCAGTCAGTCTCTCTCAGACGAGTAACTCGTGTTTGTGTTAGAATCGTTTTAGCACTTATTTCGTTTATTTCTGTTCAGCTCTTTAGTGTTTCTTCTTCTGTGTCTGAGGGTTTAGGTTTGATGTTGCAACAACTCAAAAAGAAAGTGTGTAAATATTCCGTGGCAGATTTTTAACGAGAATCACATTTAGATTTCACTGATCCACTTTGTGATAAATCTTATATTAAATCCGTGAGAGAAAAAAAACCCTCTGCCTTTGTGTCTTTCTCCCACAATGCATTGCACTATTATTGTTGGGGCTGCCTGTCCAACATGGCGGCTCCTGGCTGCGTCTTCCACAGAACCCTGACCCGGTCTAGACCCGGTCCGAACAAGGTCTGCACCGCAGTCATCGTCAGCATCATCATTACTTTTTAAGAGAGTCTTTATTGATTGATGTGTCGGCGCTGTAACGTCAGCTGAGCGCGCGCTGAAACCTCCCTCTCTCCTCTGGGTTCCCGCTAACATCGTCCTCCTGCTCGGATACAACGTCAACCAGACTCTCTGCAGATATCTACCGATTTAACGTCGCTCTGCTCATTAGCTGTCCCGCTCCTCCTACTGATTATGACTTGAAGTGTTCATTAAATAAAGAAGTTGGGCTCACATTTAAACAGCCGGTTTGCTTTAACTGGATCAATAAAACGCGGTAGCTTTTAATAAAGGGTCGCCCGTTTCCCCCAGTATGCTGTGATCAGTCACTTGAAATCCAGGTTTTATTTTAACAGATATGGATTGGCCGAAATTGCCTTAAGACCCTAAACATTTAGGGAACAGCTCGGTTTGTGTTGCAGACGCGTTTCTTTCAGTAGTTAACCCCGACAAGCTTAAATTATCTGTTTTTTGAATGGGGTTTGGCGAAAGGAGGAGCGCGGTTAGCTACCTGACACAGCCGCGCTCTCACCATCCAGCAGGATTTAAAAACATCCAGCTTCACTTTCTAACCTGTTGTATTGCTACAAAATAAAATCTACCTACATACCAATAAGTTATTAAGTATGAAATGACATTTTGTAGGTTTAGTTTGGGGTTTATTTAATGTTTTCTCTTTAAAATCAACACACGTTAAACTGATAGAACATCTGGCAATGATGATGTACTGAATCACAAAGAGCTTCAAACTGCATCACCAGGCACTTCTTCACTAATACTTCTTCTTTTGTGGTGGTCGTCTCGCAGGTGTCCTCCTCGTCTCCTGCCGTCTGCAGGGAGTCTCTGTATGTGGTGGACCTGCAGCGGTACAGCAGAGACCAGGGGTCCTCGGTCTACTTCCCCCAGGCTGTCCTCAACGGTGGGTGCAGGACGAGACGGGACGACCGTACCAGAGGGCTGTTTCACAAAAGCAGAACCTAGAAATAACAGAGAAAGAGCTGCTCTTAATTGAAACTGTTGATAACGTTACCAATGAAAGAGTTAAGCTACTTTTTTATTTCTCAAATAAACAGATGTACACTTTAAAGTCAGCAGACATTAATATGTCTCTCAGGAAATGTATTAATTACAACCACTAATCCACACACACTAAATAGGATATATATATTATTGGTCCATAGGCTGGGGGAGAGAGAGAGGCAGGAAGTCAGTGATGAGGTGCTCAAACAATATCATGTATTTGTAACAGGACCCTGAGGCTGCAAGGCCTGACAGGTAATGCAGTAAGTATAACTGAATCCACACTTCCTGCTGCGCTAACTGATGTGTGTTTTACAAACTGCCAGATGGACCTAGACATGGAGATAAAAACAGACACTGAGAAAACTGAGTTGGAAATCTAGAGACTTGAAAGAGAAGTAATAATTTGCACACTGTGAGCACGACTCCACAAACTTAAAATATATTTAAATATATATATTTAAAAGAGGGAAATAGAAAATAAAACAGGATAAAATATAATTTTAAAGAGTTAAATAGGAAATAGAAACTGGGTAAAACAGGACAGTAAAAGTCACAGTGCAGTGCACGACATTAATCCACAGCCTTACATTAGACTTAATTAAAGGCAGTAGAGCTGGGCGATACGGCCAAAATGTTATCACGATAAAAACATCTGAAACGATTCGATATCAATAATTATCACAATGTCAAATCATTATTTCTTTCAAGTTTCAAGGCAGATTTATGCTCCTGAGTGAAAATTGAAGAAACCAGATGGTTAATTATGTGGTTAAACTTTTCTTCATGGTCAGAACAGGACAAACACTTGATGTCAAACAGTGGATCACTTCACAAATCTGACGTGGAACATTTAAAACTATTAACTGGTTTGTGTCTCCAGGCGATGACCTGTACGACGTCACGCTGACAGACGGGGATTGCAGGCTTCGGGTGACTCTGGATCCCGGTCTGAACCGGCTGGTGGAGAGAAACGTCCTGCGGCCCGGCTCGACGCTGTGGAACGCCACCTTCACCCCGGCCATGACCGCTCAGCTCCCAGAATGCCCCGGGGCCTCGGCAGAGACGGACAGGTGAGTGAGGACAGGTAGCCTCTCCTGATGGGACGCGCTCGGTCCCGGTTTAATGCTCCTGCTCCTGCAGCTACAGACTGGCGAGCGTGGAGGTCAGAGGCGGAGCCCTAGGTGACCGTGAGGATGAGGGGGGCAGGAGGTTCGACGTGGACTCTCTGCCCTGGTTTGGATCGTCAGAGCCAGCAGGTAAGACTGTGTGGCCCCCCCATCAGACAGAATCCAGTCCCCGCTGCACCGTAATGATTGTGATTGGTTGATCTGGCAGGTCCTGCGGTGCCTCTGAGAGCCAATAGGAGCGTGTTTCTCCCCCTGTGGAACAACATGGACTACAGCGGGGAGGTGTGGAGGGAAACCCCGCCCACTGAGGAGGACGAGGAGGAGGACGAGGAGGAAGGTCAGTGTTTACTTCTAAATTAGGTGTTTATCTTAATTAAGTTTTACTACGACTGTGTTGTATAAAGCGAAAATGTTTCTGAAGTGAATTTCTAAATGTGATTAATTGAATATTTATTTCTGGCGGTAAAATCAGCGTGTGTGTTGACAGCGCTACGACCCGCTGTGACCGTGTCGGAGCTGCGTGACTCCTTCCTGTCCAGTCGCCGGGGCGTTGCCAGGGGTGCCTTCCAGCATCAGCTGATTGTTCGCATCATCAACAAGTCGCACCTGATGTATTATGGGAGAACAGACCGCAACTGTGAGTGTCCATATAAGGTCAGAGAACGCACACACACACACACACACGTCTGACATGTGAAAGTGATTTAGTTCCAAAGTTCACGTTGGTTTTGTTTTCAGACTGCACCGAGCGCCATAAAGAACTAAACAATAATGATAAATATCGCAATATAACTTTCCTCAATAATAATATAATACATTTTTGATTTAATTCATTAGAATCACGAACAACGTAGCACTTCATTTTTCTATTAAAATATTTATTTTGTTGGCCTGAAAAAAGATTACAGTGGGGGGAAAAAGTATTTGACCCCTTGCTGATTTTGCAGGTTTGCCCACTTACAAAGAATGCAACAATCTACAATTTTAATCATATGTACATTCTAACAGTGAAAGACAGAATCCCAAAGAAAATTCCAGAAAATCACATCATATGAATTTATAAAAATTGATAACCATCTGATGAGGAAACCAAGTATATGACCCCCTACCAAACAGCAAGTATTCTGGCTCCTACAAGCCAGTTAGTCTTTCTTTAAGACACAGCTCCAATCCCAACCAATTATCTACATCAAATACACCTGCCTCACCTCGTTACCTGTATAAAAGACACCTGTCAACACCCAAACAACCAGCATCCAACATCACCACCATGGGCAAGACCAAAGAGCTTTCTACGGACATCAGGGACAAGATTGTTGATCTGCACAAGGCTGGGATGGGCTACAAGAGAATCGGAAAGCAACTTGGAGAGAAAAGATCAACTGTCGGTGCAGTTATCAGGAAATGGAAGAAGCACCACACCACCGCCAACCTCCCTCGGTCTGGGCCTCCACACAAGATCTCGCCTCGTGGGGTGTCCCTGATCATGCGAACGGTGAGGAATCATCCCAAAACCACAAGGGGGGAACTGATGAATCAACTGAAGGCAGCTGGGACCACAGTTACAAAAGAAACGGTTGGTAACACACTACGCCGTCATGGATTGAAATCCTGCAGCGCACGCAAGGTCCCCCTGCTCAAGAAGAAACATGTACAGGCCCGCATGAAGTTCGCCATTCACCACCTGGACGACTCAGAAGAGGCCTGGAAGAAGGTGATGTGGTCAGATGAGACCAAAATAGAACTTTTTGGACTCAACTCGTCGTGTTTGGAGGGCAAAGAACACCGAGTACAACCCAAAGAACACCATCCCCACCGTCAAGCATGGTGGTGGCAACATCATGCTTTGGGGGTGCTTTTCAGCCAAGGGGACGGGACAACTCCATCGTATTGAGGGGAGGATGGACGGGGCCATGTATCGTGGAATTCTGGACCAACATCTCCTTCCCTCAGTGAGAGAGCTGAAGATGGGTCGAGGACGGGTGTTTCAGCACGACAACGACCCTAAGCACACCGCCAAAGCAACAAAAGAGTGGCTGAAGAAGAAGCACATCAAGGTTCTGGAGTGGCCTAGCCAGTCTCCAGACCTGAATCCAATTGAAAATCTTTGGAGGGGGCTTAAAATTCGAGTTGCCAGGCGACAACCTCGGAACCTGAATGATTTGGAGGCTGTCTGCAGGGAGGAGTGGGCCAACATCCCTGCCGAAATGTGCACAAACCTTGTCACCAACTATAAAAACCGTTTGACATCTGTGCTGGCCAATAATGGCTTTTCTACAAAATATTAACATGCTGTTTGTCCAGGGGGTCAAATACTTGTTTTTCCTCATCAGATGGTTATCAATTTTAATAAATTCATATGATGTGATTTTCTGGAATTTTCTTTGGGATTCTGTCTTTCACTGTTAGAATGTACATATGATTAAAATTATAGATCGTTGCATTCTTTGTAAGTGGGCAAACCTGCAAAATCAGCAAGGGGTCAAATACTTATTTCCCCCACTGTAACTAATCATATTTGTTGAAAAAGATAATAGTTTTAAATGTTCCACATCAGATTTGTGAAGTCATCCACTGTTTGGCATCAAGTGTTCGTCCCGTTCTGACCATGAAGAAAAGTTTAACCACATAATTAAACATCTGGTTTCTTCAATTTTTTTCAGGAGCATAAATCAGCCTTGAAAGAAATAATGATTTGACATTGTGATAATTATCGATATCGAATGTTATGAAATGTTTTTATCGTGATTACATTTTTGGCCATATCGCCCAGCTCTACTCGCAGCACCAACTTAACTCGAGGAACATTATATCGCCGCTGCCGGCAGATTAGGAGACTGCAAGTCCTTCTAGCCCTGGTACCTCCACTTGGGGAGAGACCAAAGAGGCGAGTGGCAGTTTCTGGTGCGTTTGAATGACGTCACACCCGAGTTGACGCCGTCTCACTTACAGGTCGGCCAACCTCGCTCGGACAACCGTTGTTTACAACTAGCCAGGTTTGCTATTGTTACGCTTGTTACGGTTGATTAAAAAAACGCATTGTACAGTATTTACGCAGACTAAACACTGCAGCAACACGTCTAGGGACAGCAGCTGGACAGAAGACACAAGTACAGTTCCAGTTGAAACTGGGAACTCATAAATTCTGACTTCCCAGTACAACTGGAACGCACCGCTTGCTTCCATAGTTCAAGAGAAGAGAGCTCTCACTTTTATAATTGTGTCTTGCTTTAAATGCATTTCTCCGTGCGAGGAAACTTCCTGTAAATGAAAGTCCGAACCACCAGAACTTCCTGTAAATGAAAGTCCGAACCATCCAACACCAGAAACGTGCAGAACCATGGTTCAGTATGATCCAGACTGAGACTACTTGTTTTGGTCTAACCGAACTTTGGCTGTTTGGTCCTGGGGAGGTTTCACACCTGTAATTTATGTTCAGATCAAACTGTGAAGTCCGACAGTCCGGAGCAAACGGAGCAGGAGTGAAAGGGTCAACAAAGGAGGACCAAAGATGGAACCATGTGGAACTCCAAACTACATTAACCTTCTCTCTCTCTCTCTCTCTCTCTCTCTCTCTCTCTGTCTCTGTCTCTCTCTCTCTCTCTCTCTGTCTCTGTCTCTGTCTTCAGGCGGTGCTGGAGGTGTGTGACCGGACAGGAAGTGTGTGTGTGGTGTTGTGGAACAGCGTGTGTGTCAGTTGGTATCGCTGTCTGAAGCCCGGTGACATCATCAGCCTGAGACGCTATCGAGTCAAACAGCATTACCAGGCTGAGCCGGACGATATAGGTACACACGCACACGTATCTCACCATCTTAAGTCACTCGCTGCATCCTTAAATGAAGTTCCCTCCTTCTCGAACCCTAACATGGAGATTACAGTTGGTGTTTTAGTGCCCACAGTACAGCCTACTACTGGTCTTACTCTGAAATTGACATTAGTTCTCAGTTCTGCTGACCTAAACTCTGTTTTTACCTTCTTTCGTTATCATCGCATACTTTTATTTCAACACAAACTGGTAAAATGTGGTTGTTGTAAAACTTCCGACCTGTAGTGTTTATTCAAAATACTACAAAATGTACAAATATACACATCAGCAGGCTGCAGGCTGGTAAAAATTATAATTAATTATATATTAATTATAATGTGGGATTTAGCTGCCATACTCGAATATTCCACAAGGTGGAGCTCCAACCCAGTCAGTATGTGTTGGCCCTTTGACAGTTAGTAATTACCTCAATCAGAGACGCCACTCTGTCACATCCTCAATACAACTCTACGGGGAAAGCCTGTAATGCCAAAGATGGCGGTAATCCCGCCCCTCCCGCTATAAAGCCAATCGTCTGCTTTTAACAGCCAAAGCGGGAAACATATTTCAGCCAATTGTGTGGTTCCGCTGACGTAAGTTTTACTTTTACTGCGCATGCATGGAAGAGGTGACGCATGGAAAAGCGCTTTTTAAACCTTATTTTGGGGCAAAGTCGTCAAACGTTTTCAGCGAGTTTTATCAGATCTTACTGCTGATTCTATTCGTGTAGTTTTTATGTCCCGGTGACCTGTGAAAGTGCAGTTCTGGCTCTCTCCCCAGTCATTTAGACAGGAGCCTGGTCTTGTTAGTCCGAAATAGCTGCCCGGAGGCGTTGCCAAGATGGCGGCCGAGTGGCATGACTTGCCTAGAAGGACTTTGGCCCAATCCACTCTAAATAAACAATCTACGATCTGCTGGTCCACCACAAGGGTTAGAAGATACTGCAACACTGTCACAGCAGCTCCTGATACACAGCAGACAAGAACATACACATTCAGTAAAAACAGATTAAATAAATATAAGACATAATAAAGATAGAAAAATAAATGTTGATTTTTTCTTAGGTTCGTTAGCATTAGCTCGAGTACATGAGCTAATTTAACAGTCTGAAGGTTCCAGCTGTCGGAGCAACTCGTTCTTTTGACAAAGTTAATAATTAAACATTGATTTATTTTGCTGCTTTGAAGAATGTGGCTGAATTATAAAGGTCCCAATCACACCACACGTTCCAGATGGTTAACCTTTTGTCGTGAGGAAACAAACTGAACTGAACAAACCTCTGTGCAGCCGGTGTCTGATGAACCTTCAGACTCACGGATCTGTCTCTCAAACTGGTTTCATCGTTTCACTCTAATAACGCAACACCGTGTTTTTTCACCGTAACACATGAAGGACGGTTTGAGTGTTTGAGACCCGTCGCTGTGTTTCTATTGTTCCGTCCAGAGATCAGCGTGAACAGCAGGAATCCTGCCGCTCGCATCGCTGTTCTCCCAGAATCCTCTGTTGCACCTGAACATCTCCCGCCTGCTCCGACCTACAGCTTCTACAGCAGGTAATGATGATCTTTGTTTATAGAGCACTTTAAAAACCAGCATCACAAAGTGTGTTAAGTTAGAAAGGCTGGTAAAACAAAACATAATTGTAACAACATGTAACATAATAAAGTAATTTCCTAAATTAGACTTCAAATGAGTTCATGTAAAATCAGGAAGCATGTGAAACGCTGTCAGTGTCTTTAAAATGAGGTGCAGTGACGGGCAGAATCTGTTTTGTCGGAGTTCAGTTGAAGGAAAGACGAAAACGCACACACACTCTGACTCTCTCCCTCTGTCAGCGAAGAGCTCCTGGACCGCCCTCACGGCGCTGTGTGTGATGTCATCGGCCTGCTGATATTCTCAGGGCGATCAGAGCGAATCAGGAGCAAGGGTGAGGGTTGCCGTAGTAACCAGGATTATACATTGTGTCAGTAGTTTATTTTTTTTCCCACAAACACACAAGAAGTCATTTGAATATTTGTTTTTATTGGTAGATGGCAGAGGGGTGGAGTTCCTGGAGTATCGCTGGCTGCGATTGGAGGACGGGACTAGCAGTCAGCCAATCATGGTGAAGCTGTTCTCCACATCTCAACCTGAGTCCCACCTGAAGCTCCACCCACGTGAGACGCACTCACACACACGTGTTTCTCTGTGTGTCGCTGCTGTAGCTCTGTTGTGAGTCTCTCTCTGTCTCCAGTGTCGGTGGTGGTTTGTACCAGACTGAAGGTGATCAAAGCTGCTGATCGGACAGACGCCGCCTTCTACCTGACAAACACAACATACACACAGGTGTACTGCACAGGTAACACACACACAGGTGTACTGCACAGGTAACACACACACAGGTGACACACACAGGTAACACACACATAGGTGTACTGAACAGATAACACACACACAGATAACACACACACAGATAACACACACAGGTAACACAGACGGGTAACACGCATAGAGGTAACACACACACAGATAACACACACACAGGTAACACACACAGGTAACACACACAGGTAACACACACACAGGTAACACACACAGGTAACACACACAGGTAACACACACACAGGTAACACACACATAGGTGTACTGCACAGATAACACACACACAGGTAACACAGACGGGTAACACGCATAGAGGTAACACACACAGGTAACACACACACATGTGTACTGCACAGGTAACACACACACAGGTAACACACCAAGGTAACACACACACATGTGTACTGCACAGGTAACACACACACAGGTACACACACAGGTACACACACACAGGTAACACACCAAGGTAACACACACACATGTGTACTGCACAGGTAACACACACACATGTGTACTGCACAGGTAACACACACACGTAACACACACACAGGTAACACACACAGGTAACACACACACAGGTAACACACCAAGGTAACACACACACATGTGTACTGCACAGGTAACACACACACATTGATTGTTGCTCCATCCTAGTTAACATCAGAGCCTCTTATCTTCTCTGTCATTGGTCAGCTGAAGTCTGTGCTCTCTCCTCATTGGTTGGTTGGCAGGACTGGGCCACCACTCGGAGATGAGTTACCGCAGGCTCCGGCCGGTGCGACAGTTCCTCCAGTGGCTCCGGAGCCAGGAGGACGGAGAGGTGCTGAGCAGGGCTCTGATTGGAGGATTCTTTATCCACCCGCCTCCACCCGTCTCCTTGGAAACGTACATGAAAGACAGGAGAGGTCTGTTTTATAATTTATTATCAAGAAGTAACTTCACCTTTAAGTGCTCAGTGCGTGAGGGCTGGTACAACTGGGGACCTACATCTGTTTACACGGTCACACTGTGAGGACTCGGCTTCCTTATGGGGACAAAGTCCACAACTGGGGTTTGGCCCCGAAACCAGTGCCAATATGGAACCGGTTCCTAGATGAAATTTCCCCTCATTTCGATGCCAGTTGAACTGTTTTCCCTCTAGTGTAACGTATCAGCTGAGAGTCAGATATAATGGATTTGACTTGTGAATTTGTTGTTTTGTATTTACTTATATTTAAGTATAGTTTAAACTCTATTGTTCAATTTAAAGAATTTTAAATTTAAATATAAAATAGAACAGTTAATTGCTGCGCACCTCTATAACGAGTTTTGTGCAGACAAACAAACACCTCCTACCAAAGATGTAACACCATTTGCCTGATGAAGGTCTAGTACCGAAACGCTGTGAATATTTAATTTTTGATAAATATTATTTTCAGTTTCAGAAACCATTTAGGCACCGGAAATGTAAAAAACCCAAATGGTGCCCTCACTAAACTAGAGGGTGAGGGCTGAGTTTAACGTTAGGCTAAGGTTTAGCCAAGTTCTGGTTCTGGTTCTGGTTCTGGTGAGTCTCCAAGGAATGAATTAAGTCAATGTGACGTCCCCAAGAGTTAAACCCGACTCTGTGTGTGTGTGTGTCTTCACAGGAGAGCCTGGTTTCCTGCGAGGGGCGGAGCTTCAGAGGGAGGCGGAGAGGCTCAGTTACCGGGAGAGACGCACCTTCTGCATCCAGGCAGCTGTTACCGTGGTGACGTGCAGTCGCAGAGGACAGGTGACTCTGGTTAATCAAATAAACATTAAATAATAACAAACATTTTTTAATGTTTCTCATTTGATCCTCTTTGGGTAACAAACATCACAAATAATCAAAAACAAAAATCAAAAACTATGTGAAGGTTTAAATAAAGTTTTGAGGGTGTGAACCAGAATATCTTGGTCAGCGTCTGGGGCGTGTGAACCTCAGAGAGGCTCATGGGTAATGATTGTGTTCGTGTCTCTCTCAGGAGGATCGCTGTTTGTTCTGGATGGACCGGGCTTCATCTCTCTCACCCTCCTCCTCCTCGCCTCGCCTCTCTAAATCCTCCTCTCACCCGTCTCCCTCCCCCTCTCTCTCCTCCTCCTCCTCCTCCCTCCTCCCGCTCCCCTCCACCCCTCGCTCGTTCAGGCCTCCTCTCTCCTCCTCTTCCTCTCTCTCTCCAGCGTCTCCATCGTCGCCCCGCCCTCTGGACGGCACAGCCTGGTGAGACTTTTTTTAAAAAAAAAACGATTTTGTTGTTTCACTCCTCTGAGTTCTGGATTTACAGTCCGGCGGTGTGTTTCAGCAGGAGGTCGCGTAAGAGGAAGCAGCTGCTGCCGGCTGAAACTCCAAAGAGGAGGTGAGTCAGAGACGTGCTGCGCCTCCTTCTTGTCGCGTCACCGTGCAGGAAACACAAGTCAAAGGACTAAACATGACGTTGGGAACAGGGAGCTTTTGATTTTGTATAAACAGAGCAACACAGACAGCGTACAGACATGTGATTGGATGAAAGCTAGTGCGGTCTGGCCAATCAGAGCTCCCGCTGCTTTGGGCTAGTCCTTTAAATGTCCTAAAGTCTCTCTCTCTCTTCAGACATCCGTGGGTCACATTACAACCAGAACAGAGCAACAAGACAGGTGAGAGTGTGTTTTACACGCTTTGTACTGGACGTTTTTTGAATCCGTGCAGTAGATGCTTCGGCCGGCAGCTGCAACGTATTCCTTCAGGTCAAAATGGCGTCCATAAAAAGTGCTTCTCTTTGCCAGCGACAGGCTCAGACTGTTACAGCAGGTGTCTGACAGCATCATGAAAAGCCTTTGTTATTAACAGGAAACCAGGAGGTTGTTGTAGGACAACGGTGGACGTCTTCCTGGAACAACAAAAGTCCAAAACCTTTTGTACCTACTTGTGTTTTTTTTTTTACCCCAAAGTATGTGAAAATAGAGCCCAGGTTTAAAAACACAGAAACGACCATTTAGTTTTGATCATGCAGGATTGGATCAGAGTGAGGTCACATATTATTATAATATCGGGTGTTATCGGGTAAAGTGAAGTACTACATATATATATATATATATATATACTGTAAAGTGCTGTATATAAGTACTTTTATAAATACTACAGGTTTTCACGTATAAATCCTTTAAAAATAATAAGACTGCGTCTCCCATGATGCATCAGGGTGAACAGGGTGCTCTTCTGTCTGCCTCAGTCATTTTGTTCGAAGCCTCCATGGAGTTTCTAGAAAGCAGAAACGCTGACGACGATGACGATGACGATGACGATGACGACGATGATGATGATGACACCTCGTCCTTCGTCACCGCTCCCCTCCTCCCTGCTTTTCCGCCGGTGGCCGTGGAGACGCTGCCTATGCGATACGACCACGCCCAAAGGGAGGAGCAGGCGGCCGCCGTGGCGATGGGTGGGCGGGCGGCGGCTGCCGGGAGGTTTGACTCCGCCCTCGAGGACTACTACACGCTGAGGCTGAGAGGTATTATTTACCTGTGAAGTGTTTTCTTCTCTTTTAATTTAAGTTGTGAGTCGATGCTCTGGTTCTGATTGGACCCCAGGATGGAAAGTCCTGCATTAAGCAGCAGGTTCCAGGCAGAATAGTTTTTAAATGACCGGTTAACGCTCTCCAGCTTTCCGGTCGCCAGCCAGCCTTCATCATCTGTTCTGCAGAATTATGCGTTCGCCTCTTAAAGGTCCTTCTCAGACCCGTTGCTCTGCACACCGATCAAACGGGGTCATCACCGCATGTTGTTGCTGAATCTCAATGAATTCTGCTTCTGCTGAGCGTAACAAAATATTAACGACTGTAAACGTTCATAAAATAAATACTTCGAGTCATTGATCACCATTGATGAACCCCACAAAGGATATGATAGCGTTTAAAAGCATTATTTGGAGGTTCATGCAAAACTCGGCAGATATTCCCCTAACGTGCGGAGACATGGCTGGAAGCAGTTTGTCCGCTTGAAACACATTTCTGAGGACCTCTCTCCACATACATTTGTCTCAGATCAATGGCTGGTTCACACGACTGGTTTTGTTTTTGGTTTGAAACCCGTACGTCTTGTTTATTACAGCCGTGTGTAACGTCAACTACTGACGTAACGACGCTCGCCGTAGCCTGGTTTATTCGCTCCAAACCAGCTGATGGAAACGCACATATTTCATAATTTCTTTTTATTTACAATTTTTTGCGACATTTAAAAAGTACGTACGTGACTCGTGACCCCCCCCTCACGCACACAATAATAGGAATGCATACACACACACATAGGCCCGAATCGGCCAATCCAAACACCAACATACTGACGAAGTCCGGTCTTGGTTTTAAAGAATCCACTGGTTTAGCAGAGAGAGAGGGTGGCCTGGTTTTTAAGTGTTAGTGTGCACTTTTTACAAGCCTTAGGTTTTCACGTGTATTCACCTCGGTGAACGCTACACACCGGGGATGTTGCTTTGATGGCAGAAAAATAAAGAACAAATAAATTGATTGTGGCTGGTGCTGAAATAGAGCTCATGACAGAGATTCACACAATCACTTCCTCTTAAGTGACTGTGCCTCCAAAATACTTAAGCTGTCAGTTTAACGTGTGCTTGGACTCCCCTGATTTTCCTTAAGGAAATTAAAATAAGTGTCCACGAGTTTATGTACGCGGGTCAAACGCCGGAACGCACACACACTGCAGCACATGCTTTATTGTGAGCATGTGCAAAAGTATCCTAATAATCAGTTCGCCTGCCTCCCACCTTTGCCTTTGGTGGATATTAACGTGTCGTCATGTTTAACATGGGGCTGTAAGCTGTACCGTCGCTAATCTGTCGCTCATCACCTCGGGGTCACCAGGGGTCAAAGAAAGTCCAAAGACTGATGCCTTTTTTTATTTGCATGGTTTATATTTATGGCTATGGAAATTATCTGCAGCAGCAGCAGGTGATGAGGACAACACGGCCTCTGTTTCTTTATCTTGTCTTACAGCGGGATTTAAACGTACTAACATTAAAGTAGACCAGGTCTCAGGGTCCTTTTTAATCACATGTTGGGTTTCAGCGACAGGAAACTGATCGATCAACCTTTTTCACGTCTGCAGCTCTGTCAGACGGGGTGATGGTGGACGCCGTCTTCCTCCCTCACTCCTCCTCTCTGTCCTCGTCTCCTCCACTCCTCCCTCACTCCAACACCTGGACCTCCATCCTATCACACGGAGCCTTCTCCTCACACACACCTCCACCTTCACCAGGTCAGTGCACCTACACACACACACCTCCACCTTCACCTGGGCCCCGGTTCAGAAAGCGGGTTTAGTGAAAACTCTGAGTTAGTTGAGCCTGAGATGAGGGAAACTCTGGGTTTTCGGTTTCAGAGAGCGAGATCAGATAATCTCTGGGTCTGTAACCCCGGCAACTTACGCTGTGAACCCAACCTTCATACATACATACTGTCGATATCAAATCACATACTGGAACGCAATTATGTCTTCAGAAACATCAAAATCACGGTTAAATAGGATATTAGTTTTTGTTTTTTAACACACGATCTTCTTGAACATGACCTCTTTTATGATCAACCTGTCATCGATCGTTATCTTTGGACATCGTAAGTTTGTCCTCAGCACAGAATAAAATCTAAAAGCTACACTGTCCTTTATAACTCAGTGACTCTGTGGACATTAAGGCAAAACACTTACTGTGTGTTACAGCGTTCAGTGATCACTGTTTAAACTGATCTGTATAAAACTGCTCAATGAACAGTAACCTTCATAGTTATCAGCTGGATATGATGTGAATATTTTTGAGTGAGGATGACTGCGGTGCAGCTGAAACAAATACATGTAGTTTAAAAGTGAGTTTTTCATTATCTGCTGATAGTCTGAATGTGTTTTAACAGCATTTCATAAAATACAAAGTGAGCAAGATTTTATTAATGTAAGACGTCTAAAACTTCACAGTCAGTTTGAACCTGGACACATTTTACATTACAAAAAAATCATTAATAGACCTGCTGACTGTAGCTTTTTAAAATGAACAACAGGCTGCAGGAGAATCCCAGCACTTTATCATTCATTAAGGAAACTCCAGTCTGGTAAATGATGAATGAGCAACGCTGTATAAAATGTAATATTGTTAATAATAATAATAATCTTTATTTGTAGAGCACTTTTCAAAAACAAGTTACAAAGTGCTTTAACAAGTGTAAAGACAATAATACCCAAAAACATATCAATCCTCCACTCCTGCATTTTAGAGCCAATCATGGTCCACGTTGGCAACATTCATATTTCTCGCTCCACCCGATTAAAATGGAGGCCCTGCCTTTATTTACCTGTTGCCATGGTGACTCGTAGTATCGGAGCTCCATTGATGAGGCTTTTTTTCATCCCCACGCACGCGCTTCCAGCAGGCTCAACGTACTCAGAGTTTGTTAAGCCTCCTTTTTGAAACAGGGTCCTGGTCAGTGCACGCACACGCTGACGAAGCTGTCCTCCCTCTCTCAGCTGACCTCATCGGCATGGCGGCCCAGCTGGCCAATCAGAGGCTGGTGTGTGTCCTGGAGGCGTGTCACCTGGGCGGAGCCACAACTGAACTCATCCTGAGCCGAGCGTTTCAGCTGAGCGACTGACACACACACACACACAGACGTTCCACTGATGCCTGATGGGAGTTGTTGTTTTGTAACTTATTGGTTTTAACATTTTTATACTCGATCATTTAAAGTATTTATCAAAGTATTTTATTGTGTTTAAATGTACATGTTGATGATGCACTTTACTGTTGTTGTAGTTTTTTAACTCATTGATGGGACGACACTAGTTTGTGTGCCACATGTGAGTGGGATGCTGGTTGTAGTTCTTTGGTGACACTTTAGATTACAACCTGCAAATTACTGTGTAATTATCAGTACCTATATTAGTGTACATGTATTTACTGTATAGGCGGCGTCAATCAAATACTCGTACCAGGACAAACACGTACAATGGAAGAAAAGAAGCCATCAGGGAACAACAGGAAACTACTTTGTGTTTAAGGGATAAATAATTACAGGGTGCAGACTTATCGTTATTATTATATTAAAGAAGATAAATTATTTTAAAAGTACAGATTCTGCCTCAACACCAGCTATTGTGTCTTTTTATATCTCGTCACATCAATTTCACCTAGAAACAAACTTTATTGATTCTTACTGGACAAATTACAGCATAAAAACACTGTCACAAGCCTCTTTTCATAAAATTCAACGTATAATTTAGTTTTATAATAAAGTTTTCTGACTGTAGTTTGGCTCATTTTTATCACATGTAGTCATCCTGTCTGCACAATTTATTGAATAACTACAGAGCTAAACCTGAATTTGTTACCCTCTTGGTCTCCGTACTTCTTCCCTTGTACCCCGTTAGTTTTTCATTAGTACCCGAACATACTAAATATTTACATGGTAGTTTGTGGGCGGTAATATAAAATGATTCTGGTGTTTTAACAAACGCAGGAGGAAAGAAGAGCTGATGAAATGTGATGATCCAACAGACTGTTCAGATACGTGTTTGTTCGAAGTTTTCATGTCTGACTCACCGGCCACGCTGTGTTCGACAACTTACGCTACCTTTAGGTCTGCAAAGCTTTTAGTATTTCTTACTCTGTGTTTGAAACACAGTTAAGCATAAAAATACACGTCACAGATGATTAAACAGAAAACTCTAAATAAAATGAAGAACTTAGACGTCAGTATTTATAAAATCCTGGTTCTCATGTTCAATCTGAAAGCAAAGCCTCGGTTTGAAGCTGCCATAAAAACATTAATGTTTAAATAACATTTTGTGTTCTGACAAACATGTTTTAAGACTGTGAAGGTTTTTGTGAAATTATTAAGTCTTTCCAGAGAGTTGGTCCTCAGCTGCTTGTGTGTTTTTTCTAAGCTGTGTAAAGTTTTACAGTCTAATAAACTCTCCTGTCAAGTTAATATGTGATTTCTCCTACGGCTGTTTGTCTTGGTGCTGAAAGGTTTCTGTTTGTGCTCCAGACAGCTGACGTTTTCTTAAAGGAGGAGCTAATCATATTTAATATTTGAGTCTCAGTCAGTTCTGCCTGACTTCCTGTCTGCGGCTCTCAGCTCTGGAAAGTTTTAAAAACACCTCACAGATATTTACGCCGATCAACCAAAACAGTGAAGTGAAAAAACATTTATTTTGATTGTCTCCTGTCAGTGGGTGGGACATGTTAGACAGCAGGTGGTCATGATGTTGTGGCTGCTCGCTGTAGTTTCTGTCAGACAAACAGGACGCAGAGCATTTGTTGCGGACTACTTTCAGGATGAATCCACATGTGGCGCTCTGGTGAGTGTTTGGGGCAGCAGTGAGTCTGAATAAACTACAGCGTTCATGGTGATGAAACACGTGACCCGGAGCAGCCGTGAGGGTTTAATAGTTTGTTTTAACAACACCGGCGCTCTGCGGCTCAGAGGAAGAGGACGCACTCGGTGAAGGAGATACATTCACTGCTGGTTCGAGTCTGAACGTGAGGTTTGATGAGAAATATAACATATCCCAGTTACACACACACATCCAATCACAAATCTTCTTCCATGATGCTGATCAGATCTGTACAGGACACAACGCCTCCGGCCCGGACCGAGCCTGGACCGAGGAGGCGCTGCCGTTTAGGTGCGCTGGCTGTGTCTCTGGCAGATGTAGCGCATCCTGGTGGCGCAATGCAGGTCGTTGAGCCGTCCGTCGAGGTGAAGGTGAGCACAGTCTTCATCCCCGTGGCCAAGCCCGTGACCGGTCCAGCTGTCAGGCTGACCGGGTTTCCAGCGTCTGGAAACACAGAGTTTAGTTTATAAAACGGTTTCATGAGTGACTACATTGTGGTTAAACCGGACCCTTTCCAAACGGTCCCCACTTTAGTACATGTCCCCATGTTGGAAACGCTTCAGCCATATTCCTCAAAGCAGGGATCTTGGCAAGATGAAACCAAACCAGCTTATTTCCCAAAACACCCGCCAACATCATCTCGCACCTGACCAGGTGCAGAGCACTGAGCTCACTTCCAATCTTTATTGTCCACAAGAGGAAATTCTCTTTGCAGCAAGCCAGAATAAAAACACAAACATGGAATATTAAAGTTAAAAAAACACAAAGATTATCAAAAGACATTAAATGGGATAAAAGAAAACCTGAACTTGTTGCACCTCAGCTTCAGAAACCCGTTTTTCTAACCCTCGGTTCCTGATCTTGTCTATCTTTTTTGTTTTTGTTTTTTGGGGAGACCATCGTCCGTCGGATTCTCTGATGTTACAATCTGATTCTTTTCAACAGCTCTTTGGTACAAACCAAGGGAACAGAGCTGTACTTGGTGACAGTCGTTCGCCGCCCACCCTAAATCCACTTCCCTTTACGTGAAAACAACCAGTAACGTCACCACTCTGTCACAATTCAAATCAGCTTTTTTAGCATGAATGTTAAATGCAAAAAATATTACCAAAGCTACAAATAAATTACATCAAGACAATTAATTTCATACATTTCATTCAATAAATAAATAAGACAGTAAGCGTTGTGTTTGTGTGTGTTAATTAAAAAGTAAAATAATAATAAAAATATATAAAATAAAAAGTATGTAAAAAATAAATATTAAATAATTACAGTAAATAAATAAAACAGTAAGCGTGTGTGTGTATTAATAGACAAAAAGATAAAAAATCAGTGGCAAATGTGAAATTTAAAAACAAAATACCAATAAAGGAACAATTACTAAAATATCAAACAATCAAAATAATAATTAGTACAATTATTTATCAGTCTGAGTTTCCACTGGTTTCCTCACTTCATGGCATGAGGAGACATATTTTGCAGCAATTATTTCAGATTTGGGCATTTCTCCCAGTAAATAGGGGAGTTGCTGTGTGTCTGATATGAATTTGAATTCGGGGTATATTTGGGAAATGTTTGCAAAGTGTTTTTGTCTTAGTGTTTTATATTTGGGGCATGAGGTTAGAAAGTGCAGCTCTGTCTCTGCCTGTCCTCTGTCACACTGGGAGCAGAGTCTCTCCTCTTGTGGTAGCCAGCTCAGTCTGTGGCGACCCTTTTCTATGGCCAGGCTGTGTTCACTCAGTCTGTATGTTGTCAACATTTTTCTTAGTTTGGGACATTTTATTGTACTCAGGTAATTTGCCAGTGTGAATTCTCTTTTTAGGGTCAGATAACATTGTAATTTACTTTGTGTTTTTCTTTCCGATAATTTGGTTTGGTCTGCTTGAGTTGGTGTTGCTGTCCTGAGGCTGTTGGGGACTTGTTACTGCAGAGAGCCTCTGGACCAGCTGGCTGAGGGGACTCTTCTCTAGTTTCAGCTCCTGGTATGTTAGGGCTGTGTGATGGTATGTCTGGGGGTTAACTGATTTCGAGTGATTTTAAAAAAAGAGGTACCAGAGATTATTTGGTGTCACAAAGTCACTGCTGTAGTGGGTCCACTTTATCACTATCCTGGCTCCACCCAGCTGGTGTTGTATCAGCTGGGTGGAGTTAAAATGTTGCGTGAATTGTTGTCAAGGCATCTTTGTTTACAGAACACATACAGCAGGTTCACAAAGCAGAGGGATACGGCGTGACCTTGTGTAATGTTCACACTGCAGATCATCAGGGCTGCCAATACCAGTAAATTTAAACCACACGTGAGAAATGAAGTGATATTGGTGCTAAGTTTGAATCTCACCCAATTCTTTGGTGCGATGTCTAAGTTTGAATCTCACCCAATTCTTACCCTGTCACTATCTCAGTGATTATTCCACAGAGGAACTTAGTAAACACTAAAAAAAGAACAGAGGAAACAGAAGGAACAGAGCCTTGTGATCCGGCTCCCTTCAAAAGCCCCTTTTCCACCGAATGGCACCGCCTCGACTCTACTCGCCTTTGTAAAATGTAAATGCTCCGTATTTGTGAACTTTGCCCTTCTAGTCTTTTTGACCACTTAGAGCACTTTTACACTACATCTGCATTCACATTCACACACTGAGCCTAAGTGCTCGAATGGAAACTAACATTCACACACATTCATACACTGGAACTGCCGCCAGGGGCAATTTGGGGTTCAGTATCTTGCCCAAAGACACTTCGACATGCAACCAGGGGGAGTCAGGAATTGAACCGCTGACCTTCCGATAAACGGCCCACCCGCTCTACCTCCTGAGCCACAGCCGCCTTTGTTTGGTTGTCCACTGTAGGAAAGTTGTACCTGTACCTGCTACAAGGTACTTTTTTTTTTGTACAACCCCCATTGAGGATCCAAGCGAGCTGAGGCGATACTATAACGTGATGTGAAAACACAGCAGACAGCTGATTGGTCGGAGAGAATCGTCACTAATCACTGCGTCATCATTGGCAACCGGCAGCGCTTATAAAAGTAGCAGCCGGTAGCTGCTTCAAAGTTTGATACACTTTTGTTTTTTTATCTGTTTTTTCCGGCTTTATTGCCAAAACATGCGTTACCTCTGACCCCAAATAGAGAGCTTCCGGCAACGGCGAGAGAAAACTTATCTTTTTATCCAGTTAGAATTGAGCCCTGAATTACACACATGATGTTGGTCAACTTAAAATATGATAAAGTCAAGAAAATCACAGTTTGTCATAAAACAGTAAAGTTACATGACGTTTTTTTGTGAACTCCTTCAATGAACTACATCTCTCGTCTCACACAATATACGTCTGCAAAATGTTAGCGCGGTAATGCTAGCTAACGTTCATTGCTTTCTTGCTACTAGCGAGATAATGCAGCTATGTTCCACGCAGAAATATTTCTCACCCGATGTGTTTAATCTGACGACTCCCGGTCCTCATCCTCTCATGTACGTTTTTTGACGTTAGCTTCAGTAACGTTAGCTTCAGTCATTGACAGAAACTTACGACTTCACATACGTGACTTTTGGGTTTGTGGTCTTTGTAATTATGTATTTTCAAAGTCTTATACCTCAACAGTTTTACATCAAACTGCGACTTTCTTTACTTTAAAATGTATCTTTTAAATTGACAAACATCTTATGTGTAATTCAGGGCACAATAAAGTCCCATGGTGTAGAGACCTGCTGTTTTCTTGATCCCGCTCCCGCTGATTTTGTGACCATTACTGCCCATTCCCGCAACATGTCTATCCACTCCCGCCCGCTCCTGCAAACATTGTGACATGCACAGTAAAAAAAAAAGCGCACATATGATTGGGGTATGCTAAACGTTCAGAATAAATTACATAAAACATTGCATTCATTTTTGTCAGTAGCAACTGAGAAGTTTTCCTAATTTCAGACTTGCCTTGACTTGTTTTGGTCTTGTATTGTCTAAGCCCGTGTGACGGAAGCCAGCGATGCTGTGCAGTGAGTAAACCTCACTCCCCGACACCTTAACAGACACACTGGCGACTGACACCAGTGCACGTGGGGTTTAGCCTCCTCGTCAGCGTGTCCGCCTCCCGTACCCAAAGTCACTAGTTCGAGTCAGGCCCGTTCTCAGAAGCAGCTGCATACACTTCTTATCAACTTCGTTTGTTGACTCCATCTTATCAGCGCTACTGCGGGACCGCCCGCTCCCACCCGCAGCAGAGTTCAAACCGCCCGCTCCCACGTGATTTGTGTTGGGAACCGCGGGATCCCAGTGCAGCTCTCTACCATGGTGGTCCACCGGAAGGGTAGGGACTTAGGCTCTCTATAGTCGAAGATTTGATGCTACAACGGCAGAGGAGAACACAGCTGGAAGGTTTTCATACCGCTTATCTGTTTTCTTAGATTCTGAGGAATGTTGAATGTTGTCGCGGCAGTTGTGTGTGGCGTCGCTATGACGACCAGCTACATTGAGGGATGCTATCTCTGGGTACTATCTGCAATGGAAAACAGAGGATGGCGGACCAAAAACGAGGCGAGTAGACAAGGCGAGTTGAGCTAGTACCGGTACCGAAAAAGAGGCTAAAGAGCCGTCAGTAGCCTGACTGTGTTTAGAAAATGGAAAAGACGTCTCAGCTGTTTCCACAAAGACGGACAGGAGAGAATGTAATAACCTACCTCCGGTTCATGATGTACGGCGTCTGGTTGACCCACTCCCACTTCCCCGTCCTCTCATCGGTCAGACCCACCCAGTAGAAGGTGCCCAGGGTGTGGCGGTTCACAAAGGCCTGAATCAGAGAGACAGACAGCCGAAGATTAAAGTTGTCCCACAAGGACCCGCTCTGGGTCCTCTGCTGTTTCTACACAGATCACGTTTCCTCTCACCCACTCATCGTCGCTGTTGAGTATGACCAGATGGGAGTCGTGTGCACTGCACCAGTCTCTGGCTCTGTCCCAAGACAAAGTTGTCTTACTGAAGAAATAACAGCTGGTGCCAAAAATATCCCACTCCAGAGGACAACAGCCGTCCACCACTGAACCTGAGAGACAGACAGATGGAAGAGACATTTCTACAGTTAGATGTCTTCTTGAACTTCTGCCTCTCTAGACCTTAGAGTGACGACGCATTCAGAAAACAAGCACATACCGTTGTGGGTGATGTGTTCAATGGAACATTTGAGCGTGGCGACCGTCCTGCTGATAGAGTCCAGAGCTGACAGCTGCTTCAACGCCTCCGAAACTGAACACACACACAAACATACTGAATGGGTTCACACGGTGTCAACATAACACAGTTGGCAGTCACTGTTCTGCAGGTGTGTGTTTTAGAGGAGGACACCTGAGGTCAGCTGGTCCTTGTTGCTCTCCACAGCGAACTTCAGGCCGTGAACGTCTTTGGCTGCATCTGGGACGGAGGAACACAAGATTTTAGACAAATCAGGTTTACGTTTTGAGGAAGGAGAGGAACCTGGGAGTCTCTTATTAACCCTTGCACCCAGTCCTCTGACTGAAGGAACAAAGAAAGGTGTGTTACCTTTGGCGAGCTGCTGCACGGCACTCAGGGATTCAGTCAGGTTGAAAACAGTGTTGTCCACAGACCACAGTCGGTTCAACGTCTTCGAGTCTGCACACACATAAATATACAGAAAAGCAAAATGTCGCTGGTGTTGGAGAGTCTTCTTCAGTAATATTCAGCCCATTCTCATTCTCCAGAGCGTCAAATGGCTACACTTTGTCACGTCTGTCGCGTCTGGTACCAACACACATGGCAGCATTTTCCATCATAGTTCAACGCTAAAAGTACTACCATAAAGTCAGGGTGCGAATTATACAGTGATAAACGGGGTGGGGGGGGTCAGCTTTTATTCCAGGTCAAAAACAAAACCCAATACTTCTTTAAGTAATGTGTGCAGTCTTTAGATGATGATAAATCAAATTCATTACACCAGTTCACAAGTGTCCCCATACCACACGACAACTTTTGTAGTCAGAGGTCACTATTCTACAGCAAATGTGCCAGCAGGTCAGACACAAACCGCAGACCGTCATGACCGCTCAAAACAGACCCACACAATGTTGAACCAGAACCAAAGACACTGTCTCAACTTTTTTTCAGCAAACATCTCCTTTTCTCTAGCTCATGTTAACTGTGAATGAAATGTGACCCGCATTCAATAAGGCAGTAGTCATATGCTGCCGGGGAATAGATTTATTGTCCTTTTGTTGTAAAGTGGCGCTATATAAATAAAACTGAATACATTTGAAATAACAAACCTGGATGTAAACATTTACCTGGGCAGGTAAAACTCCTGAATTCCACAGTGAAAACAAATACTGTGCTTATTGTAGAAAGACTCACAAAATACTTAAAATGAAATAATAAACTCTAAATTGATGTGAAAATGTATCTCTACAATAACTAATCCTCTATTTCACTACTCTTGCCTAGGCACCTGTGTTGGTTGACCATTACATGAAATATGAAATGATATAGCCTAGTGGTAATGAAATGACAGGGTGGGCTAGCTAACATCAGGTAGCCCATTTAAAGTAAAGTAAATGATAATTACGAAACTCTGAAGATAGGAAAGTTAGGAAGCTAGTTAGCTAACTAGTGACATTAACTTAGTGTTTCCACCTGGTCTGGACAGTGATGTGGGCAGACAGATGTTCAACTAACATCAAGGTTAGGAAATGGTACGGTCCATTTTAGAGGTGTCAGAAATCATATTTCAAGATTCTTGAGTATAAGGCATGATTATGGGAAATATAATTTTTACAAATACAGGTAAGAAAGACCCTCTGAACTGTTGCTTTTGCCTCTTTTGGGGGGGTCCAAGCCTTAATTAGGGGGGTCAGACCCCCCAATCCGTCCTGTAATTCGAACTGTGTATAAAGTACAGAAAAGTCAGAGTATGTGCGAAATCCTTTCAGTGATGTTACATCAGTTAAACGTACTTATTTGAACCCAAACCTTGATGTTCTCTTAAACCTAACCAAACTACAACATTTCACGACATTAGCTGCTAGTTTTATTTTGAAAGTTGAACGTAGCATGTTTTGTCTTTGCTAACTTGACCGCAGAGCCCTACAGGAACAAAAAACAATGCTAAAGGGTACCCAGGGCGTTAAAAAGCGACGGGTCTCTTGAGTCCATATGTGACGCCCTGGGATGAGAACGGGTTGTAATAATCTTCAGTACAACAACACACAAGCTAACAGGAGTGACGAGCACCGCTGAGGCTGATGGGAATGTTGTCGGTTCTGCAGGTATTTGGTCACAAAGCGAAGTGTTGGACACATTAACATGTTGACCTGATGATGGCGCTAGAGTTCATCCTGAGGAGAACATGAAGCGGTGGACCAGATGTTGTCAAATAATCCCGGTAAACACCAGGAATTTAGATCCTGGTGTTTGGTCTTGCTGTGTATTGTGTGTGTGTGTGTGTGTGTGTGTGTGTGTGTGCGCGCGCTCACTGCTGGCTCCCAGCGCTATGATCAGAACCAGGATGACTGTAGCCGTCAGAGCAGGAAACAACCAGGGCCTGAACCTCGAGACTCCTGAGAACGAGACAGGACGAGGCTCTGACAGACAGACAGAGAGACAGACGGGAGGTGACTTTCATTTTACAGGAAAGACAAAACCACCAGCTACGTTCACAGAACACACACAGTTTGGTCAGCCACGTGCACAGACGGGTGGGGAGGCGGACAGGTACCTTTGTTCCAGAAGGAGCTGGCGTCCTCTTCAACATCATCATGGTATTCAGTCGTCATGTCGGTGTCTCCCTCGCTGTCCCTCTCCTCCTTCAGTCGGTGCATCTTCCCTCTTCTTCTTTTTCCTCTTCTTCTTCACGCTGAAGGCTGACAAACAGTCTGACTGTCCAAACACGGAGCCGAGGGTCATTGCCCACCAAAAATGCACTTTGAACTGGAAAACAATGTGTGGTGAAGCTCTGCTGATGTCACTCTGTCCGGACTAAAGCTTTCCAAGGAAAGGCAAATGCTTTCTGAGGAAAGTGTGACACGCTTCCACTGTAAACCTGCAGCGAGTGAAAACAACCTAAATATCTTAAAATGTTGATTCTTTGGAGCTGCTGAAGTGTGTTTGTGGGGGATCAGCAGTTAAAGTTGACCAAAAGCAGGGAAAGTTGGTGACAGACAGAGACAGAGAGACAGAACGATCTGTTAGTGAAAAGCCACGGCCGACATGCCGCTGGTTCCTGTGAAGCCGGACCGCTTTGTGAAAGCCTTTTCAAACGGGGGAAAGCTGCAAACGTTTGTTCAGTATGAAGAAGCGATTGCAACATATTCTTTCTGCGCTGATCTCTGTATGAAAGCAGCTACACTCTCACTCTCCATCCCGAGTCCCGTCCCACTAACGCCCACTACTTACAAATCTACGCCAATTTAAGTGCGACTCACAAACAACAAGAACACCGTCTGCTGCTAATTACCATTAAATAGATATTATATTCTGAATATATTTCCCCTGGCAGGTAGCCTTCCAACATTTGGTTGCCAAACGGAAAATTGAGTGTCAATTTCCATTCCTTCTTTAAACACACGGTTTGAAAGAGTTTCAGTCGATTAGAGTCCAGATGTCAATTGAAATTAGAGTGTTTAAAGTGTCCGGAGTAAACTTGAAGTTTAAAGCACTAAAGGGACTTGAAGTGTTGATTCTTTGAGGCTTTTTTAAAAAAGTGTATTTGCGTGGGAAAAACCACTGAAGTCAAATCAAGTTTGATCTGATGTTAGCGTTGTGTAACTTACACATTAAAGGTTCAGTGTGTAAGTTTTAGTGACATCTAGTGGTGAGGGTTGCGAATTGCATCCCCTCCCTTATCCAAGCGAGTTGTACTACGGTGTCTGAAACAGGACAAAGTTGTCATCTGTGAGATAGATAGTGAGAGTTCTTGCCAGTCAAGAAATGAGGTTTCTTTAGATAGATATATTAAGAAATGACATTTACTTCATTATTCAGTAAAACCATATTAATATAATATACTATAATATACTATAATAATATTATTGTTGTTCATTAATAAACAACAGCCACATGAAGAAATGAAGTGCTCCATAATGTCTCATACTCCTGTAATACATGATTTTACATATTGGGAGGGTTGGCTCATCTGGACTACCATACCAAAGTAAATAAAGAACATCTCAAAAACTATCACAAATACAACAGAAACACAAAGTAGTACTGACAGCCTTAATTTCAGCTTGTTGTAAAACGGTGCAATGTTTTTAATGGTCATTTAGCATGTGAAAGTACTAATTACATATTTGTGTGCACAGTGGGAGGCAATATCCAATAACGTTTTTTAATGCAAATTTGGAAAGTATTCATTATTGGTCACTTGATAGGCACATGGTCTTGTTATATATCACCATCAGTAGTAAAAAGAAATGCATTTTTTCCACCAGGGCAGTAAGATGTGAAGTTTAGCTGCTGATCTGAGCTTCTCTGCTGTTACCGTTTCATTACCAATAATATTCATCAGCTGTTTGACTCACGTCAAGAAACACGTAACAAATATACATAACAGAGGCTGGAGAAGAACTACATTAAAATTACAATCCAACAACATATTTTTCTACCAGTCAGTAAAAGTTCAGCTGGCTGATCTGAGCTTCCAGCTGGAAGCTGTTGTTTTATTGCCAATTAGTGATCAGCTGATTGTCTGAGGAACATAACAAAACCAAAACAGAGCGCTGGAGAGAGAGAGAGTCACTACATGAAACTAATACATATTTTACATCACAAGCCAAAGCACACTGCTGGAGAATAAACCAATCCAACCAACCTTACATGTTTTTTCGACCAGGCTGATGCTTCCATGTTCTAAGCCAAGTTTACCGTTTTATTGCCAATTAACGTTACTAATCAGCTGATTGTCTTGCTAATGTAACCGGCAAAGGTAAAGGCTGGAGAATAATAGGCAACATGAAATTAATCCATATTTCACACCACTGACAGGGGAAACACGTCACGGCTCTCTGTGATTAGCTAATAGCTAAAGCTCTCAAACAACGGCTTTCTTTTGCATTGCTAAAGTCTGACAAACTTATTTACCTGTCCAGCAGAAAACAGACAACTTCAGCACCGCTTTGAAAACATCTGTCCCACATTAACGTTACAGCTGTCTGTATCTGTCCCGACTCAGTCTGGCTTCATGGTATAAATCCACAGGCTGTCTGCTCTCGTACTAAATAACACGTGTGTGCTCGTTCACTTGTCCAAATGTCACTTCTCTTTTTACTTCTAATTAACCAGAAGACTGAAGAGAGACTTAGTATTATTTTTATTATTATTATTATTCCCTCTTCTTCTTCTTCTTCTATGGACGCATTTAATGTAGTGACGGGCGTCTACACTGCCGGAATTATACAAGCAGAAGAAGAACGCCGTGATTGTCGGCTATTGTAGAAACATGACGACAAAATACAGCGACCTCCACATGTAGTGGTGTGAGTTTCTATGCAAGCTTACAGGTGTTTAGCCTTGCTCTTGAACGTACCTCTAGAGCATCAGATTAGCTCCACCCAGATCAATAAGCTCATTAGCTGAGCTTATTGAAGGCAGCTGTAGAATCATGGCTACCTCTTTGCATGTTTTGCAGCAGTCCGCTGCCCGCCAGTTTTATGTAGTTTGGCTGATTCCAAGGTTTCCTGTCTGGAGTGGCGTGATGTATTGTCCTTTACAGAGCACCCTGTGTTAAGGTACGAGAAGTTTAAGGAGTGACAGGTAGGGTATGATAACTACCTGAGGTAACTGTTATTTACTTTTATAAATCTGTTGCTAATATGTGTTTTTAATTGTAGGTTGTCAGCTGCTGTTTTGCCTTTGTTAAATTAGGATTTTAACAATTGTTGCTGGTACACTCTGGCTGCAGTGCCTCCAGGTGGCGCTCCACTAGTGGACTATGCGTGTATTTTAGATATAACCAGCTTTATTGTGTTTTACTACTTGTTTTGATCTTTTGAGTGTGGGTTCCTTCACTGAATCTTGTGTTAACGGCACTGGGGCACGATTTGCAGTGAACCGGTTTGCAGTGTCTATCGATTGCGGTGGGTAAGTTGGTACACCCCTGGAGCACTCCCTTAGTTAGACTGCCTCACCACAGCTGGCCCTGGCCCACTCTGCCTTTTTCTTTGGTTCAGTAATATTCAAAATAATAATAAAATTAATGATCTTTGTGTATGGCAATAAAAGTTCCCCATTGACCAAAAAGTAAACCTCCATATTGACCGACCACCCCCCTGTATCTGCATGAAATGGTTTGGTCCTGCCTCAGTGCGCTCACGGTGTTTATATGCAGTCAGTAGATACGCAGAAACACAGTGATCACAATGTTGCCTAGTAAACCAAAATCTGGTTTTCAAAAAAGGGAAAGAGAGGAAAGACAAAGTAAAGCAACAATAATAAAACAACAATAAACATGGTTAAAGCGGACAAAGAAAGAAACCATGTACCTACATAGCCTGTTTAATCATAGAAGCACAAAAAGCACACACTGATGAACAAATCAGCAAAATCAGGCTTAACGCTCTTATATTGAAATGCTTCCTGTGGGATATGTAGCTGAGCAGACAAATGTATTGTTTTTATTTTGTCTTCTGAGTTTCTATTGTTAGCTCATCAGAGACGTTATCCAGTCTGTCAGCACATATAACAGCAAGAGGCAAGGCGGGTTTATTTCTTTGGCACATTTCAACAACAGGGCAACTCAACCTTTACAGAAAAGCAACATGCAGAAGGGAAATATTTAAAAAAAAATACAGTTTAAAAAACTGTCAACTAGAAAATAAAAAGGGGTTGATTTACAACGGTTTTGTAGAATCATAATTTCTATAATGGGTTAGGAATAATCCGGCTGTTCACCTTCCACTGTTCTGTTCTTGTTTTTAACTGATGAGGGTCAGAGCTGATCAGTTTGTGGTGCTCCGGTTACGATGTACAGCAGGGTGAACGCCGTGTGGGTCTAGACACGAAGGCTGTGTTTCTGGCAGACAAAGCGCATCTTGATGGAGCAGTGCTGGTCGTTGAGGCGACCATCGGGGAACAGGTGAGCACAGTCTTCGCCACCAGGGCCCAGGCCGTGACCGTTCCAGTTGTCGGGCTGACCGGGAGCCCATCGCCTGGAGACACAAACAAGAAGGACAAGACAGTTTTAAGCAAACATCTTAAGTTTTCTTCCCAAATTTTGACTCCTAGCTCACTTCAGGTTTTAGAAACGTCCTCAGCGAGCTCAGAGGCTGACGGGGCGTACCTGAACTCCATATAAAAAATGAAGTGACACTGGTGCAATGTCTAAGTTTGAATCTGACCCAGTTCTTACCCTGTTACTATAGCAGTGATTATTTCCACAGATAAACTTAGTATAATTTTTATATTATTTATTTGACCTTTATTTTACCAGGAAGTCTCATTGAGATCAAAAAACTCTTTTACAAGAGAGGCCTGGCCAAGGTAGCAGCCATACATAAACACATCATATTACAATCATGACAAATTTCACAAAAACACCACAAGTCACACGCCTCTGGAGCAACTAGAGGTTAAGTGTCTAGCTTAGGGAAACAATGGTGTCTCACAGTGGATTCGCACCCGGGTCTCTCACAACAAAGGCATGTGTCTTATCCACTGCCCTGTCACCACAACCTCCACCACCATTTATCATGCAATTTCCTTAGAACTTACAGTAGGGATGTCTCTCTGTGTCTGATTGTTGGTTTGTCTTTCTAGTTTAGTTAGCTAAGTTAGCTAGCATAGTTATTGCAGAAAGTTAGCTAACAGAGGGTCTTCATTTTACTTTTTAGTTTCCTCCTCCTTGGTTTAGTGTGCTGTTCATCTTCATTATGGCATTTGTGTGTGTTGGAGGACAGATGACAATCCTGTTACCTCAGGATGACAATGCATCGGCGGAGGCAATGGTATCAGAATTCTTTACATACAGTTCAACAGAGTAATAGACCACACCTCCGCAGTAAAGTAAGCGCACCATAAAACTGTCACGGTTTGGTGTGGGTGAGGCAGGGTTGATCTGGTTGGAGGACCCAAATGCAGGACGTAAGGCAGAGGAGGTACAGTTCAAGGGGTTTTAATATAACAAAAGGCGAGCACACTTACAAACAGAGTGGCTGATAGACTGAGTCCAAAAACAAAGGCTGTCCAACAGAAATCCAAAAGGGTGAAAACCAGAATCCAAAACTGAGCAGGGTAACAGGGAGACACACTGCTACACAGGGTGACAACATACAATGACCCGACAAAGACCAGACGGAAACACCAGGTATATATAAACACAGGGACTAATGAGCAGGGCGGGAGCAACACAGGTGAAAGACATGAGGCTAATGAGGCACAGGCAGGGAGAGAGAGCAGGGGAAAACAGAGACAGACATGCAGGGGGATAACTGGGGTAACAGACATGACAAGGGTTACCGAACACTAGACGACAGACAAGACAGACCCCCAAAACCCAACATACTATAAAGGAAGATACTAACTCAAAAGTGTAACACAAAGAATGGCTGACCGGCAGAGTGTGACAAAAACGTAGTGTGAGTTAACGTGTGCAGTGCGTGACAGGACCATCGACTGTATGATGTATTGAACAGCTGATACGTGCACATTAGTTTCTATCATGGGTAAGTAATAGCTACCCCTGCCAGACAGTAAAGTGTACTAAACTTTACAGTGTAGTGAGGTTAACAAAGCATATCGTTAGTGAACACTGCAGCCGGTGAATTTTTGGTTGTCATGGTAATTGATTAAGTCTGACTATTAACCACACCTCCATTCTCTGTTTGAGAAAGAACGTTAACCAAAAACAGCAGTTAAAACTGGCTGGAGGGGGCTTTCAAATTTATCAATTGATATACACGTTTCTAGTTTAAGATCTTTTTGTTCAACAAAGGTTAAAGTCAAGGTCAACTGGACTTGGTTGAAGATAATAGAAGACGTTTCGTCACTCATCCAAGAGACTTCTTCAGTTCTGACTGAAACTAAGCTATTTAACCTCAGTAGTGTCGTTTACCAGGATCGTCGATTGTAACGACAGTCGTTAAGACTACCTGTGGCCAAGACTGAACGACCATCGTTGGTATCTTCACCTGAGGCCAATAGGTTACGTTTGTTGAGTTTCCTGGGAAGTGATGAAAGGGCCGCATTGTAAGTGGGGGATAAGTGGTGGCGTAGACTGTTCCTTCTCTCTGGCTTGGGCGCTTGTTTGTATGTTTTCCGCTCTGTGGTGCAGTGTTGACCCCTAGCGGATGCTGCAGTGGGTGGTGGGAATTGAAGAGTTGTGGAAAAGTTGTACCTGTACCTGCTTCCCGGTACTTTTTTTTCGTATCACCTCTGTCGAGGTTCCAAGCGCGCTGAGGCAATATTAAAATGTGACATGAAAACACTGCAGACTGCTGATTGGTCAGAGAGAATCGTCACAATTCACAGCATCATCATTGCGCACGCCGGACAGAGGCCAGCAACATAAAGTTTTATATTTTACAATTTTCAGACATTATTTCATCACTAAATTCACTTCTGAGAAATCAGCTGTGTAGATTTCAAATATAGACAGTTTAACGAAAAGTGATGGCGGAACAAAAATGTGCTTGAATGTTTTCGGAGTTGGTGACCTACGCAAGTGGGTCAGTGAGGCCGGCCAGCCGCCCGCTCACAGAGCCCTCTGCTCCCGCAGTCACACAGACCGCTGCAGCAACAACAGCAGAGGAAGGTTTTCATACCGCTTATCTGTCTTTACATTCTGAGTAATGTTGGCACAGAGTGATGGGAGAAAGAAAAAAACACCAATATCGGACAGGAGGAGCGTAACAACCCACCTCCGGTTCATGATGTACGGCGTCTGGTTGACCCACTCCCACCTTCCCGTCCTCTCATCGGTCAGACCCACCCAGTAGAAGATGCCCAGGGTGTGGCGGGTCACAAAGGCCTGAACCAGAGAGACAGACAGCCGAAGATTAAAGTTGTCCCACAAGGACCCGCTCTGGGTCCTCTGCTGTTTCTACACAGATCACGTTTCCTCTCACCCACTCATCGTCGCTGTTGAGTATGACCAGATGGGAGCCATGTGCACTGCACCAGTCTCTGGCTTTGTCCCAGGACAAAGTTGTCTGACTGAAGAAATAACAGCTGGTGCCAAAAATATCCCACTCCAGAGGACAACAGCCGTCCACCACTGAACCTGAGAGACAGACAGGTCAGCAGACACACAGGGGGAAGAGACATTCTACAGTTAGAGGTCTTCTTGAACTTCTGCCTCTCTGGAGAAAAACATCACATTTAGACTTTAGAGTGAGGATGCGTTTAGAAAACAAGCACATACTGTTGTGGATGATGCGTTCGAGGGAACATTTGAGCATCGCGACCGACCTCCTGATGGAGTCCAGAGCTGACAGCTGCTTCAACTCCTCCGACACTGAACACACACAAAACATACTGAATGGGTTCACACGGTGTCAACATAACACAGTTGGCAGTCACTGTTCTGCAGGTGTGTGTTTTAGAGGAGGACACCTGAGGTCAGCTGGTCCTTGTTGCTCTCCACAGCGAACTTCAGGCGGTGAACGTCTTTGGCTGCATCTGGGACGGAGTAACGGGAGATTTTGGACAAATCAGGTTTACGTTTTGAAGAAGGAGAGGAGATCTGGGAGTCTCTTATTAACCCTTACACCCTGTCCTCTGACTGAAAGACAGGTATGTTACCTTTGGTGAGCTGCTGCACTGCGCTCATGGATTCAGTCAGGTTAGAAACAGTGTTCTCCACAGACCACAGTTGGTTCGACGTGTTCGAGTCTGCACACATATAAATATACAGAAAAGCAAAATATCACATTCAGCAATTGTGTGTAAGTCAACAGTTTTCTACCGATTTAAAAATGATTATTAACCAGGATAATTGCAGATAATTTAATCATAAAATGCTGCTTAAACTAAGTCTTCAGCTTATGTTGAAGTAGGACAATGTTTCCTCTAAAACTCTGCTCTCTGCTTTCTAAGATCAGGATAGTTGGACCATGAAAACTAATTCAGTGGTAGTGGTTTTGGACCCAAATGCATGACACAAGTCTGACAGGTTCAGTTCAATGATTTACTAAAGCAAACAAAAGCGAGCACACTTACTAGTTGAGTGGCTGAGTCCAAAGAAACCAAGATAAACGATCCAAAAGGAACACAGTAATCCAACAGAATAATCCAACAAAGTACGATCCAAATGAGGCAGGGCAGGACACAGAACACAACTACACACGATAATAACTGAGACAGAGCACGACAAGCTGGCCGGACCGGACGGGGACTGAACAGAAACACCAAACACATATACACCAGGAACTAACGAGCAGGCGGGAGCAACACAGGTGAGAGGGATCAGGACTAACGAGACAGGCAGGCATAGAGACAACAGAGAGACAGGCATGCAGAGGAATTACTGGGAGAACAGACATAAAACATGTTACTGAACACAAGGCACTGGCAACTGACACAAGAAGAAACAAACTGGAACACAGAACAGACTAAAAACTAATCATACAGATAGACTACAAACTTAGCAGGGAAACGGACTGAACTAAGACCAGAACACAAGATAACCACAAACACTACACAGAGTACACAGAGTACACAGACCAGGAGTAAACACTAAAACATGAACTAAGACACATAAGTAAGAACTAAGACATGGAACCAAACACAGACTAAATAACAGATACTGAACTGACCAATAAATAAACTCACAGAGAACTAAACTCAACAGAACAGAAGACAGGACTAAAGGGAGGGAGGGAGGACAGGAGGACGGCCATGTAAACAAAAGCCAGACAGTCCAGGTAGCAGAGAGGGGGGCCAGACAGGGAACGCTCAGGCTGGCGGCCTGAGAACAGAGAAGGGGGGCGTAAAGTTCAGGGGGACGACCCAACAGGCAGAGCAGGGCGGGAGGGCAAAACAGTTCAGAGGGCCGACCCGGAGGACGAGCCAACAGGCCGGGCAGAATAGGGGGGCAAAACAGTTCAGGAGGTCGTCCCGGAGGCAATCCCCAACAGTCCGGGCAGAATAGGGGGGCACAACAGTTCAGGAGGTCGTCTCATAGGCAATCCCCAACAGTCCGGGCAGAATAGGGGGGCAAAACAGTTCAGGAGGTCGTCCCGGAGGACGACCCAACAGGCCGGGCAGAATAGGGGGAAACAACAGTTCAGGAGGTCGTCTCGGAGGCAATCCCCAACAGGCCGGGCAGAATAGGGGGGCAAAACAGTTCAGGAAGTTGTCCCAGAGGACGACCCAACAGGCCGGGCAGAATAGGGGGGCAAAACAGTTCAGGAAGTTGTCCCAGAGGACGACCCAACAGGCCGGGCAGAATAGGGGGGCAGAATAGGGGGGCAAAACAGTTCAGGAAGTTGTCCCAGAGGACGACCCAACAGGCCGGGCAGAACTGGGGGGCGACGTTGTCCTCCTGGACGAATTCCTGAACTGTTGTGCCCCCCGGGAAACACCAGGAGTTTGGTCTTGCTGTGTATTGTGTAATGTGTGTGTGTGTGTGTGTGTGTGTGTGTGTGCTCACTGCTGGCTCCCAGCGCTATGATCAGAACCAGGATGACTGTAGCCGTCAGAGCAGGAAACAACCAGGGCCTGAACCTGGAGACTCCTGAGAACGAGACAGGACGAGGCTCTGACAGACAGACAGAGAGATGGGAGGTGACTTTCATTTTACAGGAAAGACAAAACCACCAGCTATGTTCACAGAACACACACAGTTTGGTCAGCCACGTGCACAGACGGGTGGGGAGGCGGACAGGTACCTTTGTTCCAGAAGGAGCTGGCGTCCTCTTCAACATCATCATGGTATTCAGTCGTCATGTTGGTGTCTCCCTCTCTGTCTCTCTGCATCTCCCCTCTTCTTCTTCTTCACGCTGACAACCAGTCTGACTGTCCAAACACGGAGCCGAGGGTCATTGCCCACCAAAAACGCACTTTGAACTGGAAAACAATGTGAGGTGAAGCTCTGCTGATGTCACTCTGTCAGTCCGGACTAAAGCTTACCAAGGAAAGGCAAATGCTTTCTGAGGAAAGTGTGACATGCTTCCACTGTAAACCTGCAGCGAGTGAAAACAACCTAAATATCTTAAAATGTTGATTCTTTGGAGCTGCTGAAGTGTGTTTGTGGGGGATCAGCAGTTAAAGTGTAACTTCTACTTGAAGTGTTAGAAGTGAAAGAAATGGGAAGTGCCAGCTGAGTGAAAGGGGGGGAAGTGGCTTTTAAAGTGTCAACACTCAAACAAGATAGTTAGAGTAGAAAATGCTGAGAATGTGTAGGTTGCAGCCGTCAGTGTGAGAAGTGTTGAAGTGTGAGAACTCAAAGGAGGTGAAATGCCAAAGGTGCTCAAAGGAGTTGAAGTGAATGGATGAGTAACCAGCAAACTCCACTGAGTCCCCATCCACACTACTCCGTTTTAGTTTACAAATGGAGAATTAAAACAAATACGATCTCCGTCCACAGCAGCTTCTTAGCTGCGTTTTGGAGTTGATCTCTCTACATTAAAAGACTCAAAACGCACATCTAGTGGCCGTTCACGTCCACTGGGCATGCAGGTGCCAGCGGAAATATAAGGCAGATGGTCTATTCCTTAGTTACAGAAAATTTGGTAAAATAAAGTACTACAGACGAAGAACCGCACCAGATTTTATTTTGCATGGACCAATAACGAGCTGGGACTGTAACTGAATGTATCACAGGAGTTAAAAGTGGCTGTGGTGGCAGGAAACAGACTGCGAGTTGTCCCAAAGTAAACAGAGACATGCACAGTACAAGTGTAGGCTGTATTTGTTATTTACACGGTAATAAAAACACAAAATCAAAAACTCTGTCAGCAGCAGTGTTTCTGCTTCGCATGACTTATGAGACCCAATCAGAGAGCCAAACGTGAGCGTCTGCATCACCGTTTCTAAAGTCCTCTATTTTTGCCCGTCCGCACTGAAACGCTACCCCGGAGTTTTAAAACAGAAATCAGGGTCGGCAGCGTTTCCAAACTTCTCCGTTTTAGTCCGGACAGGAGGTGCAAACGTAGCAAAAGGTCTCCGTTACAGTTGCGCAGCGGCTGCCGGAGCCATTCATGGCCATTCTGGTCAATGCTCGTGAGTCCCTCTGCAGAGAACACGCAGCGAGTTTATTTGTGACGGAAGCAGCACACAGCAGATCGAACCAGAAGGAAGTCACAGAACGGCATAGAGAATCCATTCAATTTTCAAAATAAAATACCCTGTGCAGCCTCCTGATCATAAAACAATAAACACAGTTAAAGCGGGTAAAAAAAACCAAACCATTTACCTACGTAGCCTACTTAATCACAGTAGAAGCACAAAAAGCAAAATCAGGCAAAAAGCTCTTATTCTGAAATGCTCCCTGTGGAATATGCAGCTGAGCAGTCAAAAAAATGTATTAATGTTTTTATTTTGTCTTCTGAGTTTCTATTGTTAGCTCATCAGAGACGTTATCCAGTCTGTCAGCACATATAACAGCAAGAGGCAAGGCAGGTTTATTTCTGTGGCACATTTCAACAACAGGGCAACTCAACCTTTACAGAAAAGCAACACATTAAAAAAATACAGTTTAAAAAAGAGTCAACTACAAAATAATAACAGGTTAATAACGCACATCCTTAATAAGGATTTTGTAGAATTTACTTTCTATAATGGGTTAGGAATAATCCGGCTGTTCACCTTCCACTGTTCTGTTCTTGTTTTTAACTGATGAGGGTCAGAGCTGATCAGTTTGTGGTGCTCTGGTTACGATGTACAGCAGGTTGAACACCGTGTGGGTCTAGACACGAAGGCTGTGTTTCTGGCAGATGAAGCGCATCTTGATGGAGCAGTGCTGGTCGTTGAGGCGACCATTGAAGTGCAGGTGAGCACAGTCTTCACCACCAGGGCCCAGGCCGTGACCGTTCCAGTTGTCAGGCTGACCGGGAGCCCATCGCCTGGAGACACAAACAAGAAGGACAAGACAGTTTTAAGCAAACATCTTTAACTGAGTTTTCTTCCCAAATTTTGATGAGCTCGGAGGCGTACCTGCGCTCCATGGTGTACGGTGTCAGGTTGACCCACTCCCACCGCCCGGTCCTCCAGTCTGACAGACCAACCCAGAAGAACTGAGAAGCTGTCTCACGGATCACAAAGTCCTGAACAAACAGACTTGTTTTGTAAAAAACATCAAACACTGGTCCAAGTAGCATGTTAGCGTCCTAACATTAACATGCTAACTGTGACACCTGAAGTAAACTATGACTTTAAACATCATAAGTCTTGAATATAGTTGGTAGCTTCTGTTTTTGTGCTAAATGCATAAAACAAATATGCCATCTTGTTATTGATGCTCCTTTATTTGGTCACGTTGTCTCCATCTGCTCGACTGGACCAGTGGAGATTAGCAGGGGCGGATTGGCAATTCTGGCATATGCCAGAGGGGCCGGACTATTTGTTTCGGGGTGGGCAGGTCAGATTGATATTAATATCAGTGCTTCCCACACATTAGCTTGAGGTATGTTAAGGGCCGCTCAAAATATTTGGCGACCTATTTAAGCATTTTGCAGAGAAACGCTGAGAGAAATTTTCACCGCGGGTGAAAACGGTATCACGGGTGAAAATCACAAGTGCTGTGTCATTTCGGCCCCTTCATAAAACAGCTCACTGCTGATGGAGAAAGTCAACAGGGCCGACATCATCACACCCCTCTTTTCAGACCTTATGTCACCAGCTCTTTTCAACACAAAGTGACGCCCTTGCTGTTACATCCAGTCGGCTTCCTGCTTGTATTATTTCACCATCTGTAAACAAATGTAGCCTAAGTAGTGAATGTGTGTTCGTGGGGATACGTGGTAAGGTGGGCTGGCGTCACTTCAGTGCCAGGGCTGAATTTTTGTCCCAGTCCGCCCCTGGCGATGAGCATGGCTAATTCAGGGTCAACAGTTAGGTTTGTCCTATAGAGGCTACCATAGTACATCTGTAAACAGGATGTAGTTTTAAACAGAGTCGGTTTCATTGGTTCGTTTTACACCTGTTGCCTTTTATTGGATGGATCAGGAGGACACTGCTGTTGAATTCAACAAGTCCTCCGACCTAAACGACAACAAAGGTCGTTTATCCCTGCCACCTAAAACAACGCGTTCTCACTGCCTGACTCGTCACATATGGCTGCATGGTCAAGAGCCATCGTCGTCAGCTTGTAACGCACTGGGGATCCCTTTACCGTCCTAGTTCGACGCAGTGCTGTAGTGTCAGTTTTTGATGGTAAAGACCAGGGTTTGTGTCCCGTGTGAAACAAAAAGTCAACATTAAGTATTTTTAGTTAGAAGAGTTACGTAAATTGACGTAAGTTCCGTTAGTTAACTTACGTGTTAGCTGACATACATAGTTATTTTAACCTAAACCGTGATCTTTTCCGAACCTTAACCAAGTTGCTACGTTTCACGACTTAATAACACGCCATTTCAAAATGGCGATGTTTCGAAACGCTAGCGTTTTATTTTGAAAGTCATTGCATTTTTCTTGTTGCTAACTTTACCGAAAGCTGTATATTTGTTGTTGCTAAGCGTTGCTAACTTTACCGCGGAGCCCTAAATTCAATAAATGAAGCAAAAGGGGTACCCAGGTCGTTAAAAGGCGACACCAAACGGCCTTGACAAAGCGAGTCGGGAGTGAGAATGTGTTGCCCAAAACGACACGTATGAGCGTTTCCCGTACCGTCCAGCAACAGGCGACTGGACCTTAACTACGTTATGTTAGCCACGTTACCCATGTCACATGTCATTTTACAGGTTGTGCAAAGGTCGCTGTTTAGTTAGGATTTGTAATTGTGGATAGGGTCAAATGAAGGGTCAAATGAAGTAACTTACGTAAAGCCTAAAGTAAACCGTGACTACGGCTGCGTGGCGTTATGGCTTCGTCCTTGTTGCCTGAGCTGATTGCTGCCATTATAGTCAATGCCCGTGAGTCCACCTGATGCAGCAGCAGCAGTGCGTCCCAGACGCTAGCCACGTCAAGCAGCACAGAGCAGATGGAAACAGGCAGGAAGTCAGTCATAGAACTCCCGATCGTAAAAACACCAAATAAACATTTAACAACATAACGCCTACTTAAATACAGTAGAAGCACCAAATGCAAAAACTGATTACCAAATCAACAAAATCAGGCAGGCAAAATGCTTTTATTCTGAAATGCTCCTTGTGGGAAATGCAGCCTGAAGTTGACGGAACAAAACGGGGTCACATAGAGATAAAAGGACAAGTTAATAACAAGTCAATAATGTGGGACAGGCTGCACGCTGCGCTGCTGAGACGCTTCCAGTGGACGCTGACGCCGGGCTACGGACGCATCAACACTGTGTCGCAGCCATAACGTGGTGTCATCAGTGGATTTCAGGAGTAAGTCATTTACTTGGTTTCACATGGGGCTCTAACGTCGTTCTCCGGGCTTTGACTCATCCCACCCCTTGCTACCGTTGTACGGCCACTAGGAGCTGCAGACACAAACGTGAATGTGGGTCGTGTCCTTACAAATAAGCTATGTGGGCGTCTTTCTGGCGAGGACAATCTCATTGAATACACGTACTCTGCAGCAGGACGGCTCCATCAGCAAAGAAAATACAGAAGTTCGTTTGTGAGGTATCTTGGGTGTTTTGACCGGCTGGTTGGCGCTAGAGGAAAAGTCTGGGACGGTCTGGTGAACATGGACTACGTTATGTCGGGGAAATCCATCTCTGCGCACACCTGGATGCAGAAGGACTTTATACCACACCTGACAGACGGACAGACAGACGTACGGACAGGCTGTCTCACCCACGCCTTGTCCGTGTGGACTATGAGCAGGTGAGCATCCTCTTTGTCACACCAGTCTCTGGAGTCGTTCCAGGACAGGGACAACTTGCTGAAGAAAAAACAGTCGGATTCGAACTTCTCCCAACCAAGAGGACAACAGCCGTCAACCACTGAGCCTGAGAGACAGAGAGGGACAGGCGTGAGCGTCTGTCGGTCTGTAAATGTGTAATTTTAAATGTTTCACTATGTGTGTCACTGTACTGTTCTTGATGATGTGTTCAAGGGAACATTTGAGGGAGGCGACCGCCTTGCTGAGAGAATCCAAGGCGGACAGCTGCTTCAACGCATCCAACACTAAACACAACACACAGACGGTAAATACACACACGACACACAGATCAAATATAAAGAAGGCGCTTCACAGTGTTCTAAAAAAAACAGAAGACTTTAGGAAAAAGAAAGTAACTACTAGGCATTTTAGAGGAAATAAGATTTTATTTATCCTCCTCAGAGAGGAATCCCCTCTCTGTGGGTAAAACACACTCATGTGCTGCTTATTTCCTCCATCAATCGATTGATTGGTTTGTAAAGATTCTTTTACCCAAAGCCCAAAATGACACCTTCGATAATTAAAATCTTAATTACACATCTACAGAAGGTTTCTTTTGTCATCTGAGGAGGAACAACAACAACAACAAGGTATAATAATAAAGGAATGTAATAATACAACTAGGACGTGTAGGTGGCTCAAATATAACTGTTTAAACTTAGTAAATATTGTTCTTTAAATTACACAGAACAAGGAAAAATATTTCCCCCTTTGCTAAAATGCCAAATGACTCCCTTGTTCGTGGAGGTCTTGTTAGTAACAGATTGAAGCGAGCTCTGCAGTGAATCTGCACTGTGAAGTGCTGCCTGCAGCGGTACGAGCACACTGATTGGTTCAGTCAGACAGACCTGAGGCCAGCTGGACCTTGTTGTTCTCCACAGCAAACTGCAGCCGCTTAGCCTCATTAGCTGTTTCTGGAAGGAAGGACAGGAAACTGAAAGATTCAGCACGATGTGGTTACACGTAAAATGACAGTTGCTTTTGTCTCTTCGTCCCTGCCTGATATTTTCTGTAATCCCACACTCTGTAAGGCGAGACAGTCAAATAGGCTTTAATGCCAAATTTAGTCATATCACAATAAAACTTTACCACTTGATTAAACATAAATACAAGCTTTTTTTGATTTATGTATACATTTTTAATATACAACTCAGGGCTTAAATATACACTCATATGCATATCACACAAATCCATTTTCCAGCACTTTGATAAGAGTCAGATTAATTTTGGGGGTTTTATTGTGATAATATACCAAAAGACCAGACATTTCTAGAACAGTTTATCAAAATATACATATAAAATATATATTAAGATATATCAAGTTTTTTCATGGATTTATTGAAAATGTGACACTCCTATGTGTGATTGACTTTTCCCCACTATTTTACAGATATAATGCCCCAAAAATGAGAATAATAAAAAGTATTTTTTTTAAACTCTGTAAATGTCTTGATATAAGACCTTAGAAACAGTGTGATGACACTCAAACCTCTTTGAAGGATGAGGAAAATGACTTGGCGTGCAGGAAACATGTCATTTAGAGAAAACGGCTTTGCCAGCTCAATAGAAACGCACTTAGCATAAACATTACTGTTTGTCAAGAGAACACATCTCTTATAGATATTCGGTCCAGCTAACATTGTGCTCTAGAAAACAGACTTTCAAATGAAATGTAATTCTATACGGAGAGTTTTAAAAAGACCAGTCAAACGTCATCATAGAAAAGACAAACAAAGATGAAATATACGTCTGAAGTTGACGGGCTGAGTGTAAAATAGACAAAAAATAATGTTTATAGATATTATTCAAAGATTTTTTGTACATTTTGTGAAAGTATGGTAATAATAGTATCATTTTGGACTGTAGCATCTCATCTTAAATGGACTTTTCAAGTGCTTTGATTTGAGCTGTAACTCTTGTACAACATCTCCCAAGCAAAGAATCACTTTAAGCACCAGACTTACAAAATCCAAACAATGACAAAGTAAATACTGTAAATCTTCAATGAAAAGCTTTTAGTTGCCTCACTGACTATAAATCTGGTACAAGCCTTTTATTCTTTTCACATTAAACTCTCTGAATATTAATTTAAACTTTTTGGATTACCATACCGGAAAATCCGACGGAAAAATGAATTGTGGAGAATCTCTCTAACACGTATTACAATGTGTAGCATTCTGACATTTATGTGCAATCTGAGCAGCTCAGCTCAAGCAGGCGACCTTGTGGGCTTTAAGAGGTTTTATACATCCAAAGAACTCCTTTAAAAACCAGACCAGGCGTCTAACTAAGACCTGTGTTTAGGCCAGGCCAGTAACAGGGACATGCATGTAATTGGGACCAAACTTTCAATTTAGGCTTTGGGGTAAGTTAAAATTTTTTTATAAAATACTGTCTCTAGCACGAGTATTTTGTTTTTCATTATTTTCTTTTCCTGGCTTCTCTAGTCCTGATCAGACAGGACTCACTCTGGAGGGTTAAAACAGTGATGTGCACCAGCCTGCTTTTATTTGGAAAAGCCTACACTTTACTGGTTCTTCCTGGAACTTAGATGTAAGTAAAGAAGAAGAAAACAAAAATACAGTGAAAAAAGGGAAGTAACTACTGGGCATTTCAGAGGAAATAAGAATCACCACTCGTGACTGTATCAAACTTTAGATTATTAATATTTTCATTATGGATCAATCTGCTGAGTGTGTGTGTGTGTGTGTGTGTGTGTGTGTGTGTGTGTGTGTGTTACCATGAGCCTGCTGCAGTGAGGCGTTCAGGGACTGGATGATGTCGCTCATGTTGGAAACAGTCTGGTCCACAGTCCACAGGCGATTCGATGTCTTTGCGTCTGATCACACAGAGACAGAAACTACAGCACACGTAACCAAAGTGCGTTTCTGCTACTTACGTTTTTAAACACTACATGTATGACTGGTTAGATTATTCAGATAAAATCATAAAAGCCAAACTCAATAACTAAAATGTATTTTCATAAACCTGAAACCCTGTAAAGTCTTTAAAGGTCCAGTGTGTAATATTTCTGAGGATCTAATGACAGAAATGCAATATAAGATCCATAACTATGTTTTCAGTGGTTTATAAAGACCTCACATAATAAACCGTTATGTTTTTATTACCTTAGAATGAGACATTTATATCTACATACACTTACATGGACGTCACCATGTTTCCACAGGAGCCCAAATGGACAAACTGCTGGACAATGTGTGTTTTCGACACTATGTTGAATACGTACAAAGAAGTAGTAGTAATAGTAGCAGTAGTAATCTGGTTTGTTAGAAGTAAGAAGAGAAGTGAAATTTGGACAATTGGAAGACCACATGTATTATTAAGCATACTACCGCAGTCAGGCACCGCAGGCCACCGTAGCTTCTCCTGCACGTTTGCAAAGGGAGCGGTGAGTGAGCCGTTGGTTGCAATCAACAACCCTCACCACTAAAACTTACACACTGAACCTCTAAATTAGCTGTGACAACAAAAAAGAGGCAGAGCCAGCTAATAAAGGCAAGCTGGAGAGCCGGTTTTCCTGCGACATGGCAGAATCATTTATATATTTTATATAAATATATATATATATGTGTGTGTGTGTGTGCGCACACTCACTGCTGGTCCCCAGTGCTATGATCACAATCAGGAGGACGACAGCTGTCAGAGCAGGAAACAACCAGGACCTGAACCTGGAGAGTCCTGGAAACGAGAGTCCTGGGCGAGAGACAGAGGGAGTATCTGACAGACAGACAGACAGACAGTTCATCACTTTATCGCATCAGAGTCCAGACAAACATGTTTTGTTTAAAATAACAAAACATTATATATCCAACATCCATCCATTTTCCACAGGGAGTTTAAATTGTTTATTAAGCTATTAAGAAAGAGGAGGAGGAGGATTTTCTCAGCCTTTCAGTTTCTCACAAGCAGCGGAGGCATTTTTCCATTTCGGAAGGACACATCCGGCCTGCAGGGTAGTTAATGCAGTGGCGTGCTGTATAGCAGTGATAGTCCACGCCGTGTTTAGCATTAGTGAAGCACTGCAGCAGCAGACGGACAGACGAACAGATACCTTTGATCCAGAGGGCGCTGCTGTCCATCTCGTTGTCATAATGGTTGTCTGTCATCATGACAGTGTCTCTCTGTCGGCTGTCCTTTAAGATGATGGTCTTCACTCTGTCTGCCTAAACAGCCACCAAACCACAATCAACTGAGGATATCATCCGTTTAGAAATCATTAATAAAGAACCTGCCTCACAATCTCAATGAGTTTTTATAGTTTTTTTTGTTTATTTGTTTATTTATTAGGGACAATGCAAAATAGACACATTGTAATAGATCACTATAACTAATTTGCAACCCCTGTCCCTGGTTAGGCTACATACATCATCATTACCAAGAAAACAGAAACAATCAACAAACAAACAAACAACAAAAACAAACCCATCAGGAAAAAACAAAATAAATAGTCACATTATATACATATATCTGTGTAAATGTCAATTTATAAGTGCGTCTGCACAAGGCATGATTTGGTTTTGTTTCAGCCAGAGTTTCACCTTTTCATTAAATGTTTTCAGATTGGTTTGTGTTTTTATTTCTGATGGTAGGGCTTTCCTACAATGGATCCCTTTTACAGAGAAGGATTACTGACCGAAAGTGGTTTTGTGCTGTGCCACCTTGCAGTTGCCACTTGCTGATCCCCTGGTGGTGATTCTATTAGTATTTGTTTTTGTCACATATGGACAAAGTACAGCTGGAGCGAGATTATTCACACATTTAAAAATCAATTTGATAAAAGAGAACTTAATAAAACAATCATAACTTAGCATATTATACTTTTTCAGTATTATACAATGATGCCATTTCATTTGTTTTTGATCCATTATTTTCAGTGCTTGTTTATGTAGTGATATAATAAGTTTAAGAGTTGACTGTGAAGCCTGGCTCCATACAGTAACACAATAAGAAAGATGGGAGAATATCATGGCATGCATAAACAGTTGAGATGCCTTGAGGGGTATATATTGTCTAATCACTCTGAAACAGTTCAAATCCTTTCTTCTCATGGAAAAACATATTGACACAGTCTTTGTCAGATTCAGAGTTAAGTGATTGTTTTTAAGCCATAGAGAGACTCCCTCCATTTCGCTTGTTAATATCTCTGCTGCTACACAAGGGGTTTTGGCTGTTACATAGCTAACTGTGTCATCAGCATACATCTGACATCCAGCTTTTTTACAACTTGATGGTAAGTCGTTTATGTATAGGCTGAAGAGCAGTGGCCCCAAAATCGAGCCTTGTGGAATTCCCATTGTAGATTGTCGGGGGGTTGAATATTCTGCATTGATTTTAACACACTACTCTCTTGATTCGAGATAGGATGCAAACCAGCCAATTGCTTGCTCAGAAAAGTTAAAAGTACTTAGTTTGTTCAAAAGCACTTCACGGTTCACAGTATCAAAGGCCTGTTTAAGATCTATAAACACTGCTCCAACTACATTACCCTTATCCAATGAGGACTTGATGTGTTCAGTGAGGTAGCAGTTGGCCATTTCAGTCGAATACCCTGGTCTAAATCCAAATTGTTTAGGATAAATAAGTAAATTATTTTCAAGGTTGTTCTGCAACATTTTTTTTCCAGGATCTTTGAGAGAACTGGTAGAATAAAGATTGGTCTATATGTAACGGAGTTTAAAAAGCACTTTAATAATTCATATTTTCAAATTTGCATCTGTGGATTTTATCTATCATTTAATGATTTTATTAAATATTTGTGAATTTTATCTCATTGAGTGGTTTTTATTTATCTTTATTTTTGCTATTTTTTTCTGTGGAAATGTCCTTAGCTGCACACTATCCCTTTTGTACCTCCTAAGCTTCCGTAGCGTGTGACCAATGTAGCTCGTCGGAGATTTCAGCGTCTCTTCCCTTGAGTTAACGTTGTATTTTTGTATGTTTAGGAAGCAGAGGTGCAGTAAGAGGAAGCCAGAAGGCAATTAATGTGTATTGTGTTCTACAGGAGCCAATAAATTGTGAAAAAGAATATATTTCCATACAATTGCTTACTTGGTCTGGTGCACCAGCCTTCAAAATTGGTGTCAGCTTCAAAATTTTGAGCAAGCTCCTCCACTTTTAGCTTTTCTTAAGCATCACAGTGATCCTGTGTGGGTACACAAACTGACAGGAGCTGCTAACGGCTATTTCAGCTACTGTTAATGGGGACAGTTTGGCTATATGTGAACCCAGAGAGCCTAAAACCAGGTCTGTACAGAGAACAGCAGTACCAGCCTGCAGCTGGTGGTTTCCCAAACATGTTGTTGTCAGCATCTGTCAGATTCACAGCAACATTTTTGACTTCCTCCATTTTCCCACAAATGTCAAATTTCACACTGATCCAATAAAATGCAGCAGAATAAAAAACAACTAATAACGGTGATGTTAAAATTACCCCACCTCCTCTACAGACTGAACAAGATTATTTTGTTGTCAATTTTCACTCTCAGTCATTTAAATCCAAGACGAGTTTAAATTAATTGCGACTAGTAAAACCAAAACCATTAACTAGACTACTAAAACCAAAGATAAAATAAAATGAGTTCAAACAACCTGTCTCACCTTAAAGTCTCTCGTAGAAACAGTCCAGCTGGAAAGAAGAGTTGTTTTCTGTCAGACTTCTTCAGAAACAAGAATCTCTGTTTCCTCCTCCCGTCAACATCTGTAAAAACTGTCCAGTCATCATTTCAGAAATACTTCTGGGCCAACGTTTCATAATTTCTCAGATGTTCAGATCTCTGCAGTCGAATATTATTTTCTCTGCTTCCTATGAATCACCCAGAGATTTGCTGAAGACACCAGAACTTCCCTTTTTATTCAGTTCACACTTCCTCAAATGAGTCCAAAAGGTCCACATCAAACTGTGGGAAGTTTACAAACACGAAGATTCAACCTTTAACACACAGGGGGAAAACATGTTTACTCAGAAAAGCTTTTATTGCCAAGTATTCAATTCAATTTCAATTCTATTGATATAGCGTCAAATCACAACAACAGTTTTCTCACAGCGCTTTTCATCAATCAATCAGAGCAGGTCTAGACTCTATGATGTTATTTACAGAAGCCCAACAATTCTTCACCAAGAGATCCTGGCGTAGGTTCCTGGGGAGTGAAGGGCCATGTTTACAGCGTCGGGAGTGAAGGGCCATGTTTACAGCGTCGTCTTTTGGCTCTGTAGACGAACTGCAGGGGGTCCAGGAGTGGCTCTGTGATGGATTATAGGTGGTACAACACAAGGCGCTGAAAGGACTTCTTAACCACAGAGGTCAGGGCAGGGGGGGCGCCAGGAATTTTGGTCCCCATGACAAAAAAAATCAAATTAGACCCCCTCTGCGCAGCTGTTGTCACTACTTCTCTAGGACCTAACTGTCCCATCAAAAGCTTTACATAACTCTAATTAAAGGCTTGCAAGTGTCTGGCTTCTTGTAGTGCAATATTAGTACTAGCACAAGAGGATGCAGGTCACTATTTGCTTCTCAAATAAATTGCCCTTCATGATGGGAATAATAAAGTCTGTATCTATAGATGTCATTTAACGGCCATAATTCAATCTAAATGAACGTATCAAACTGGGTTATTTTAATATAGTCTGTAACTTACATGCAGGCTGAGTTAAGCTGCTGTCCAGCATCCAGTACAGACAGGGAGGTGTTTTTTTATTTTATTTATTTCATAATGATCATTAGGTGGGAAAATAATTTGTGTTTGAATTTCTGTCCTTAAGAAATATTTCATTGTCTTTTTTTTTTGTTATGGTAAAAAGAGCAAGAGTGAGATAGAGAAGAAATCCCTGGAACGACGCTAACTCATTAACACCATGCTGCTCCCCTTCTTCACTGGGACACTGGGCTGCTGACTCACCTGTTGTTAGTCTGCTAAAAGGGGCGAGCACAATGATTTAATATGAATATCTTGGTAAACGTTTCCCTGCGCTGATTAAGTGTTGATGAAATGTTGTCTAACACTAGTCTGCAGCTAGCTAGCTGTGGACATTAAGCCAACAGGTTAACACCTCTCTCAGACTAAACGCTGCCCACCTGTAACTGGGTTACAGATTGACATCCTTTTGTTTGTCTTGCTTGTGATCACTGTGTTTCTGCCGCATCTACTGACTGCATATAAACACCGTGAGTGCACTGAGGCAGGACCAAACGCTTTCATGCAGGTACAGGGGGGTGGTCGGTCAATGTGGAGGTTTACTTTTTGGTCAATGGGGATTTTTTTACTTTTACTGTCAAAAACAAGTAAAAACAAAGCGATCATTCTTTTTATTATTACATTTGGAATATATTTAATGTCTGAACATAGAATATTAAATATTCTAAGTTTCCTGCTTTCATTTTCATTTTCTGCAGCCATGCTAGCAGCTCTGTGGGGCTGTACTGAGGCTTTATGATACATGAAGTTAAAAGAGTAGGCTACTCATTGTGACAGGATGAGGTTTTTCCCTCCCTCTTACCTGTGCAGGGGAAGGCGCACCAGCACACCTGGGGCTCATCCCCTTTGATTGGGAGAGGTGGGGGCTCTATTTAAGCCTGTGACTCGGGTGTGGGCTGGTGTGCTGCACGCCTGTTGCGGCTGCCAGAGGTTGTCAGTTTACTGCGCAGGACGTCTATTTTATTTTATCCTCGTGCCTCTCTGTGTTTGTTTTGCCGTGCGGGTGGTGTCGTCCCACAGAGCAGACTTTGTTCGGCCGTGGACGCTCCCCGTGTGGATAGATGAACACAGCTGGCGTTGGGTGCCTCGGTGAGCTGCATGCCTCCCTGTTCCGACCCATTTGGTGTTTATCAAGGTCAGACCTAGTCTTGTTTGTTATAGCTGGGTGCTGTGGGGTTGCGGGGATTGCGTGCCCCCCTGCCGGGTCTGAGGGTGGCCTGTCCTGTGAAGTGCCTTCTTTGCCTGTTTGCTAAAATTTATTGCGGCCCCGTTTTAATGGTGCGTTTTCAAATCACAGCGGGACCGACCTGCAGCCTTGTGCAAGCTGCTGCCGGGTGCCACTATTATCTGAGGGGTTAACACGCTTTCTCCTCCCTCTCTTGCTGTCCAGGATACCGGTATAGAAACTGGCTGTACACTGATACAGAAAGTGTCTGGATATGTGAGACTGTCCTGGATGCACAGAGCTGGTTTGGACCGATGCGTCTAAGTGTTTCAACATCCAGACATTGGCCTTGTAAATATTGGTATTTACTGGGTACATATTGCATGTGGGTTTTTGTTCTTCTCCTTGTGATTGATTTTGATTCTTTAATTATGTATGTGGCTTTGTTTAGAATTGTTTTTTATTTTGTTTTCTAATAGAGCAGGTGTTGCTATTTTAATATATGACATGATAAATGTATTTTTTTATTTTTTTATAATTTATTGTCTCTGACCCCTAATTTTTGATAAACGGATCTGTGTCCTTTAAAGGTCGTGGGCCTATCCCAAGTGGCTTTGTCAGACATTTTTAGCTTCTTGAGTGTCATAGGCCGCTCGCACTGCCATATCTTAGTTCATTAATTAATCTAAATCTTCACAAAAACTGCTGTGTACGTTACCCACAATGCAACCAGGCCACCACCATTTGTTTGAGAGGGGCGTGTGTTCCGCTAGTAGCGGCTAATGGAGTCTGGTGAACTCACTACTTTCTAACTTTTATATAGCCCCTGTTCCACTGCACAGTACCGACTCGACTCGCCTTTGTTTGGTTTTCCACTGTGGAACAACCCCCAGGACAGAGGGAATAAAGAACTGTGTTGTGTTCTTGATAATTATGGACTGACTCAACATGTGACGAGGCCCACGCACAATAAGGGGCACACTTTGGTCATCTCCAAGGGTCTGGATGATGTTGCTCTCTCTGATCATTCCTGTGTTTTCTTTGAGAGTGCTATCTGCGTGCACACAAATATTAAAATAGAGTTGATCACAAAACGGCATATCACTGAAAACACTAGTGAGAAATTTATTGAGGCTTTCTCCTCAACACCTGCCCTCTCACAGGTCTCAGTCAATGAGCTTGTAGATAATTTCAGTTCTAAAATCACAAATGATATTGATGCCATTGCAGCAGCCAAGGTGAAGGTGGTCTCTGGTAAGAGAAGATCTCCATGGAGAAATGCCACGCTGGTTACAACTCAAAAAAAAGAGTGTCAAAGCTGAACGCAGGTGGCGGAAAACAAATCTCCAGGTTCATTATGACATCTATAAAGAGAAACTTCACATTTATAATTTAGAGCTGAGAAATGCAAGGCGGTCCTTCTTCTCTGACATCATCACCAAAAACACTAATAATGCACGTTTTCTGCTGTCGACAGGATAAACAACCCTCCTGTGTCTGTAGCCTCTGACCTTCTATCCACCAGGGCCTGCAATGAATTTGCTTCCTTCTTCACAGACAAAAGTCAAACAATTAGACAAGCAATCAGTGCCTCCATGTCAGTAACAGGATATGTCTTGTCCGTATGTCCACTGAAAAACAATTCATATAGCATGAGACAATTTGATTCTATTAACCATAAAAACCTGGAGGACATAATATAACATCTGAAATCCTCCTCATGCTGACAACTGCAGTCATTAAGCCACTCTTAAAAAAGAGCAATCTAGATCGGTAACTAATGAGAAAATATAGGAAAGCAAAATCTGTTACTGTAACTATGCAGATGACACAAGCCTGATTAGAGCTGACGGGTTGCTACAAACAGGACAAGCCAAACATCTTCTAGTATTTTCAACCAAGTTCAGACATGGGAGTGGGTTGTTCCACTGATCTACAGGCGGCAGCGCCGCATCAAGAGAGGCAGTGAAGAAGAGCAGCAGTGAAGTAAATATGTGCACAAACAAGGTATTATCCAATTTATATGTATTTCATGTTCTTTGTAAATGTCTCACGAGGATGGAAAAACTTCACGGTGCTTTAAAGTGACTTCCAGCTCACAGTTTATCTGGTTCTCTCAGAGCGTTCAGAGGAGACTCTGTAAAAACCCACTGAACACAAACTCCAATCAGACTTTTACTAATAATTTCAAACTGCTGAGGTTCGTTTCTCATCATTTAATATTCTGGTTACAACATGTGTCGTGAGGACGGTGAGCAGCAGGTGACGCTCTGCCCTCCTTTAAATGGATCTGCGTGACGAGGTCAGAGGTCAGCTCTCAGTGAGGTCATCGTTGAAGTGGAGGAGGATGGCGGGGGTGAAGAGGTCGCGGTCTAGCCGCACCTGTGTGAGCTCGTGGTCGTCGTCGAGGACGTTGTTCTCGCTGAGCGTCTTGCTCATGTCCAGGCTCGCTCCGTCATGTTTCCAGGTGTAGCTGCGGGCGTGGGAGTTGTAGCGCAGGTAGCGCTGTAGGATCTCGTCCAGAGTCTCCTCCGAACACACCTGAGGAAGAGCAGCGGGCCGTTAGTCGTCCCAAAGCTCAGTCTGGTGTACTTTCCCGTATCTACTGTGTACACTGTATGGACAAGAGTACTACCGAATACCTTTGGTAGGGCAGCGTATTCATGGTGTGGAGATCTGAAAGCTACAGCAGACAGTTTAGACAACGGCACATAAAGAAATGGTTTTTAGTTGCGAGTCAGTGTCTGACCACACAGACACTGAACAGGAAACAGAAACGCATCTTGTAGAAAGCCGTCCTAGAGGAGAGGAAGCTAGTTAGAGCTGCAAGGTAGGACCAACTCCACATAAATGGTTCTATAAAGGGATAACATGATTATAAACGGCGATTAAAAGCCGTCTAGCTCGGCGAGATGAAAAGTGGTTGCTAGGTAACAGACATAAAAGTTGATAACTGATGTTGGATTGAGTATATGTATTATATATTCTCAATAAAACAGTTACTGAAACGTGTTTAAATTAGTGGCTTAAACAGACGCTGCTGTTTGGGGCGGAGCCACATGACACCAGCAGGGTGTGTGTGTGGACGACCTGCTGTCACGCCCAACTCCTCACATGGACAAGACCCGCTGGCATCGGCTTGTAACGCACTGCGAAGCCCTGTAGTGTCGCCTTTGAACGCTAAAGTCTGAGTAAAGGGGACACGGGGCGAATATGCTAACTCCGCACAGAAAGGCTGGGGTTTTGAACTGCTGCTGTGAGGCGACAGTGTTGACGTTATTGTACTACTTTCCTAATCCCACTTCGGGCGATTCGTTTAGAGCAACATGTTTGAAAAAGCACATAATGTAAACTCACAGCATACAAGCAGCAGCCAGTGTGTGCACATCTGAAAACCCCTTAAGAGCCTACAGGGAGTTTAAGAGCCTGATCGACGTAGAGATGAAGGATTTGGAGTTCGTTTTGCACGCAGGTGGAGCAGGACGCCGCCCAGACGGCAGAGAACAGAGAAGTCACCTGCCAGGGCACGTCCCAGAGAGGATAAAACACCTGCTGCCTTCTGGGTGATTTGGCGGTTAGAGAGAGCATGAAGGTTTTTACAGCGTTGTTCAGGCTGATCCTGTCTTTAACTGTCAGACTGATAAAAGAAAAGCTAAATAAAAGACTCATTAGACTCATTCAGTTTGCGGAGCAGATGAATTCTCTGCTGCGTCACGATAAGCTCTGTGTTTATATTAATTTAAGATTAAACAGATACGGGACCTTAGAGGAGTGACAACAATATGGATCTTATAATAATGGATATTTATTGTTGCTTGACCTCGAAGCCCTAAACATCAAAATCCGACTCTAAAGAACTTGCAGGGCGTTAAAATTTGACGCCTGGTGGTCTGGACCGACCTGCAGTCGCTGCTCCTGCGACGTCAGCGTGTTGATGACCCGGATCCACCTGGTTTTGGCGGACAGCAGCCCCACCTCGTAGCGTTTGTCCGCCCACCAGGGCTGGCTGACGTCACAGGCCCAGTCGGAGCGAGGGCCAGCGGGGGGCACGTGCACGAAGCGGCCCCTGGGCGTGTAGTACCTCACGCAGTTGGTCAGGGGGTCTACGTATTTCTGGACCTGAGGACAGAGGACAGGTGCACGCAGGTAAACGCAGGGCCGGAGAGCTGCTCACTGATTGGCTGGTTTGCTGGACAAGCGCTCACGTCTTTGGTTTCAGGGTCGAACCAGCTGCTGATGTCCTTTCCTGCAGACTCCATGATGGGCAGCAGGAGGGCGTCCCCTGCAGGGAAACTCACAGGAGGTATTTATCCTCATTTCATTTGAAATACACTTTATGTGTATTTGTACACACATTTGGACCATGAGAGGTGATGCATTAAGGTGTAAGCAGTAGTTTGACGGAGGTGACTTAAAAAATACTGAGTAGTTTCATATTTTATAAACTGGTCATGTTTTTTGTGTCTGATCTTAATCTGAAAGGTAATAAGTAGAATAAGATGTAATTACTAACATAGTAATGATAAAATAAAGTACTTTAAATTGTATTCAAGTAAATGTACTTGGTTACTTTCCTCCACTGCTTCTCTCATCTCACTGTTTTTAAAACTGTAGTTATTTTGATCAGGTTTGGTTGGTGGAATGAAACTGTACATTTACTTTTACTTCTACTCCACATCTCAGAGGGAAATATTGTACTTCACTACATTTATCTGGCAGCGTTAGTAACTTTACAAATTAAGATTTTTTTGACATGAAGAGTTTATAAAACATGATGTCTTGTTATTAAATTAAACCGTTTGTACGAGTACAGCTGAAACTATCAGTCCATTAATCAATTACTGATTGTCAGAATATTAATTTGATGGTTGTTCTCATTACTGGTTTAAAACATTTTATGGTTCCAGCTGATTTTCCTTTAAAGCATTTTAATATTCTTTGTGTTGATTGAAATATGTTGAAAGTTTTCTGGTACACACCAGACTCCACTACTCAAAACATTAATTTTAGTGTTTGTTAATAATGTTGAGGTTTGGACACAACAAGCATTGTGAAGGTGTCACTTTGGGCTCTGTGACGGCATTTCTCACTATTTACAGAATCTTTACGATCAATCGATTAATAGAGAAAATACTCAGCAGATTGATCTATAATTAAAATGATCATTAGCTGTATTTCTACAGTGTGGTATTACTACTTTTACTTCCGTGCTTCCTGCTCACCTTTGTGCTGCTCCATCAGCGGGGTCAGGTCACACACTTTGCCCAGAAACGACACCCACAGGTCGGCGGCGGTGTTGTGAGCGGCCACCTCGGCGGGAGTGAAGTATTTCGGTCTGTCCATCACACGCGGACACCTAGTTCATGTTAAAAGACGCTGAAGCGGACAGAAATACCTTCAGTACACACAATAAAAACTGCAGTTTAATCCGCTGTGAAACAGACAGACGACCCTTCAGTTCAGTCCTGTTGCTGATGCGTTACTGTGGCAACAAGCGGAGGTGGGCGGGGCCGACGACGTCATAAACAAATGTTTATACTATACTGATGTTTATAAATAATAATTATTGATTTAATACTATTTAAAGACTGATTCGTGACTCTTTACTTGAAACATTAATCATATTTATATTTTTATGATGTAAATGTTTTTTTATTATATATGAAGGGAATCACAAAAGACTTAAACATAAATTTAGTCCAAATAATTATTGATTTAATATGACTTTCTGTTGCACATCATACAATATATTCTATATTTAAAGACTGATTCGTGACACTTTACTCCTGAATGTCGTTTCTTGAAAGATTACTTATATTTACTGCCATTCTTCATGGTTATAAACTCAGCCTTAAGAAATACTTTTAAATATATCGGATGGTAATTATCTATTTTTTATTTTGTTGTTTTAAATATTATATTCTACTCAAGAATGTGAGCTGACTGGGGGGGGGGGGGGGGGACGATACAGACAGTTGGGTCACGAGAATGAGACTACAACATGTTTTAACACTAGTTTGAAGAAATATTCAACGATAATAATATCTAATAAGTACAATTTAATTACAAAGTGCTTCAGAGGCCACACGGGGAGAAAAAAGGACACAAAACACCGTCATTAAAGATAAAACACATGAGGACAAAAAATACAAATTATAATCACAAATAAGTAGAACAGATAGGCAATAAAAATAAGACGAGAATCAAGAGCAACTTTCTCTAACTAAAATCTTTAAGATAAAACAGGCAGCTCAGATTAAATCAGGATACGTCTTCTAATGAAAGTGCGTTTTTAAAAGAGATTATGAATTAAACTCTGAAAGCCTTACGTCCTCAGGCAGGTCGTTCCAGGGCCTCGGGGCCCCGACAGCAAAATCTCTGTCCCCTTTAGTTTTAAATCTAGACACAGGAAGAGACAGAAGGTCTCAAACCACACAGAGGTTCATGAAATAGAAGCGCTTAATGAAATATATTTTATAACAAACCACACATCTTTCTTCTTTAGGCTCTTTAAATTGCATTGCATGTTTTCTTGTTGTTCGAGTAAACATTTCTTCAAAGCATTTTCATTTGTTAGTTAACTTGTATTGTTGCTATTTTTCAGAACATTTTTAACAAATGCTTTCAAAAAGTGGTGGGTCCCCGGCGTCCCCACTGTAAATAACACTGTATTTATCTAAATATTTATCTTGTTGTGTCAAATGTATGGTATGCAGAGGAGAAGAAGAAGAAATACATTTAGGACTCTTGTCCTTTTTCTTTTCTTCTTCCTTTCATAAGATGTAATACTTTCGGTTTACACTGTAACCGTAAATCTGAGTGAATAACACTGTTCTGCTCGTTGTTTCCGTAAAATGAACTGAACGATTGAATTGAGAAGAATCTAACTAACAATGTGTCCATAATGACACAAGATTTAACCACTTAATATGCACGATGTAAGCAGCTTGGATCTCGCTCGAGCAGGTGACCCGGTGGGCTTTAAGAGGTTTGCTCTCCAATGAAAGTCTGTAAAAAGCAGAACCAGGTGCCCAAATGAGACCTGCCTTCATGTGACAAAACGTGTAGCCACCCCAGGCCAGTAGAAGAGACGGGGGTCTAATTAAAGTTTTACAGTAAACGCGTCAGTAGTAAGGAAATAATTAATTACAGTTGAGGGCTGATCTTCTGCTACGTTATGAACCATCCAGACCTCGCAGGTGGTCTGGGATCAGGTCTGCTTTCTGCGGTGATGCGTGTAACTAGTTAATGAAGTTTAGTTGTGTAATTTAATTACACAATAAATGTCACTGTTTCAGTTACTGGGGGGGAAAAAACTGTGTAATTAAGTTACAGTTACTTATAAAAATGTTCATGATTACATTTGGGGGTTACATCTGAATATTTTCTGTAAAAAGCTCGGCTACATGTTGAACAATAATCATCTGTTTTCATATGCACAGTGTCTTTATTTCTCGTTTCCAGCCACAGCAGTAAAGTTTGTAAAGTTCTGATTGGTTCATTGTTTGAATCAGCAGCGCCGCCCGTCTGCCAGTCTCTCAAGCTGTCTCTTTAGAAAATGTTTAACAGTTAAAAACAGTCATTGGAAATTTAGAAAAGTTATCAAAAAGTAATTAAATGTAATAATTTACAATTCTTTTGGTAAAGTAATTGAAATAATTTAAAAAGGGTGATTATGTTTCCCAACAAACTAAACCTGGAGAAGCAGCGTTCAGTTTTCACTCCACATACAAACTCCCCGAAATGATTATTTTATGTTTTATCAACACGCACAAATACAATTTTTACTGTTTTATTTACTTATTTAATGAAATTTATATGTAGCTTTGGCAATATTGTTGTCATACATTTATGCCAATAAAGCTAATTTGAATTTGACTGAAGAGTTTTTACCACTGCCTTTAATTAAATCAAATCAGACTATCGGTCAACTTTTTCTTTCCTATTTCAACCTGGTTTTATTTTCCATTTAACTCTTCTTAACAATTGTATTTAAATGTCTTTTTTGTGTTTCCCTATGTTCCTTTTATGTTTAATGTGAAGCACTTTGAATCGCCTTGTTGTTGAAATGTGCTGCACAAATAAACTAGTGAAATAATAATATGACAGTAGAACAAAGTGGTAATATGATGATGTATGTGTTTAGCCTAATGAAGTATTGTCAGTGTGTTCAGCCCCGCCCCCTCCCTCTCTCTCTCCCCACGCTGTCTCTATGTCTCTCTCCCGCTCTCTCAGGAATGCATCAGACGTGGCAAAGATTCACTTTCTCCATTTTTCACGAACTTTCTGCAGCCCGAGGCCACGAAATGAAAAAAAAACCCACAGCCACACTCAGTTTCCATCTGTCCTCCTCTGATTGCTCCGTGTGCCCGTCAATCAACACGGTCGCGCTTCTCATTGGCTGACGCCTGACGGGCGGGCGTTCTCGCGTCTGTTGACATGTTCTTATAATTTCGGAGCGTGAGGTATCGCGATGTTTTAAAGCCTTTCGGGAGGCGGAGAGAGGAGCTGATGGAGTGAAGACGGCGGAGGAGAAAGAGGAGTAAAGTGAAGCTTTTCAGTCTGAGCAGAGCCGCGAGTTCAAACAGCAGCCATGTCGTCTTCTTCTTCTTCGTGTCTTCTCCTCGGCCTGCTGGCTCTCGCCTTCCTCAGGAGCTCCGAGGCCGAACAGCGGAGGCTCTCTGCAGGTAAGGCCGCTCCGGAGGGTCCCCTGCCCGGCCGGGCGGACCACCCTGTCCCGCTGGAGCCGCGGGGCTCCGGCTCTCTTTGCTAACTGTTGCTAACTGTTGCTAAATACACCGTGGTTCACTTTTACACCTCATGAACTGTTTCATCAGAGACATATACTCTAGACTGTGAGATTAAAAGGTGTTAACTCTTAGTTTTAGCTGAACAAGACCCTCCAACTTTTAGCCCGGAGGCTACCGAGTTAGCAACAGATCGACACTGTGGTGTCATTACTGCACAAGTTAGTCTGTTGGTCGTTCAACAAGCTGCACTTCAAGATGTCAGAAGGTCTGAAGTCCACGTGATGGATTTAAACTGGATTATTGGTGAAGCTAGAAGACTATAAATTTAATAGAAAGAGAAGTTAACTTGTGATTTATGAAGCTGCAGGAGAGGTCTGTGAGACTGATCTGGCTCGTTGTGGTCTGTGCAGACCTTCACCTCCCAGAGCCTCAGTCCAGCTGCTCTGAGGGAAGTTTCCAGACTTGTGAATCACACATCTCCAGTCTGGTCTCTTACTGATGTGTTTAAATGTCTTTGCTTGATTTAAACCAAACACAGGTTTCTCTGTCCGTGTCATAACATGTAGAGCTTGTAGGATTCCCTCCACACAGGTCTGACGTCTGCTGATGTTACATTTGGGGGTGACTAACCTGCTTACCGTGTCCGTGGTAATGGTGATACCTGGTGATGTGAAGCGTCCAGTCGTATCAGAGAAACGTCCTCACTGCAGCAGAGTAAATGTGTGTAAAAGTCCTTAAATCAGACGGTAAACTAACAGGAAGGGAAACGCAGGCTCTGACGGGCTCTGACCCTGTGGCTTCGTGTCTGTGATGATGAGCTTTAGATTCGGTTTGGGGGTTTCTTTGAGTAGCTCTGATTCTTGTTTGGACAGCTGTGTGTGTGTTTGTCGGGGGTTTGTTGTCGAACACTCGAGCAGCTGGTCACGACACCACAAACTCAGCAGTCGATACAGATACCAGAGAAATTCCCCAATTCGATTCCAGGGTAAAAAACTCAATCAATGCCATGAACTCCAATATCCACTCCTTTATTAAAAACATCTGGAAGTTACAAAGAGAGGACGTCCAGGACAGATGAGAGGAGGTCTGATATTAACTTTCTTAACAAACTCTCAGGTGTGAAATGTTTCATGGTCTCCATCTATACTGGCAGCTGATCTTTATGACTGTTTGAGGATTGAAACGGATCGTATTGACCTTCCAGACTGACTCCTCCTACAGTAACGGGAGCGTCAGACAGACGTCCAGTTCTTAGAGCTGCAAACTGTATCGCCACGGTTTGGTGATTTTCAGGTGATCGGACTGTGAAGCGTCTGCCTGAACTAGCCCTGCAACAGATCCCAGACTGCTGAAGGAGACGGGAAACTAACTTTCTAACCTCGGTTTCCCCGGTTTCCCCGGAGATCCTTCAGGCACCTAGAAGAACGAGCTTCAGTAAAACTGTCGGTTCTCCTGACATCCCAAACCTGCTGAGCGACGAGGGATAAATCCTCTTCACGTCATGTGTAACTTTATATTCCAGGATCAATAAATGTTATAAAATACTGAAGATCCTGGAAAATCTGCTGAGAAAGTCTGTAGCTATCTAATAATCCTGTGAGTGAAACGCTTAAATTAAATGCACACTGATCCAGAGACAGATCTGTACTCATGTTTGTGTTCAACTGATTAAATGTAATCGCCTCTGAAACTGAAACCGAACTGATCATCGTTAAAGAGAATTGATCTCCTGCAGCAGGAAGAAGAAGTTAGCCCCGTCTGTCCATTAATAAGTCAATCCAGGAAGTTGGCGGTGACCCCGGGAGCCAGAATCCCCTCGCCGCTGCTCCGTCATTCAGAGGAGTCGGGGTCAAACTTTATTCATTTCCAGGGAGGAATTTCAATCAAACAAGAGAAAGAAATGAAACTTGTTTAATCACAGAAGAGACGGTCAGTGAATTGATCTGTTGATTTCCAGGAAATGAATCTGTCTCAGTAAACTGAACATCTTCTTAGTCAGACTCCGAACCGAACGTCTGGACAACCATCTGCTCGAATCAGATGAGAAAATAATCCTTTCACTAAAAAAAGTGTTGGGAAGTTATGTTAAATCCTACGTCACCTGAACGCATCGTTGCCTCTCATTCATTCCTCCCGCAGTGATCTGAACGTTCAGAGATGTGTATTTATAGACCCGTAACTGTTCGGGGTTAAACCCACGTGAGGAGCTGAAGGGAACCCGCAGAAACTGAGGACAAGGAGGCTTTATCCCCAAGTCCCCCCCTTCCTCCCCCGCTGTCCTCTCTTTGCCTCCCCCTGCCTTCGCCTTGGTAACCTCTCCGAAGAATTTCAGAGGAATTTCACTCCCGGCTGATTCCTCGAAATCTTAGAGGGGGGAGGGGTTTGACAAACTCCTGCTGCCGTACAAGGCAGTCACATCCTGTAGGAGCAGAGTACTCGTACTCGGAGCAGAGTACTCGTACTCGGAGCAGAGTACTCGTACTCGGAGCAGAGTACTCAACAGCTGCGTCACATTTATCATTTGCGGGCAGGAGCTACAGATGTTATAAATAAAATGTACTGCAGGGTTGAAGGGATCAGATTGAGCCGGGGAAGAGGAACGCAGAGTGGAGGACTAGATGCTGCAGAGCAGGAGGAACCCAGACTGCGAGAGAGTCTGAGCAGGTCCAGAACAGAATCCAGGATTCGTTTAGTCGGTTATCATGTTCACACTGCTGCACACTCAGGTGCTCCCACACAGCGTCAGGACATAGGTCAGAGTTTCCCTTTGATGTGACCAGGAGCCTGTCAGGTCAGGTCTGCCAAAATAAACTCAATATTCTAGTATTCCTACACACTGCGACATTCAAAGAGCCAATCAGAGCCTCCCCTCAGAGTGATGTCAGCGAACGCGCTGGTCGACTTTCTGACTCGCTGTGTGAAGAGGTCCACAGGCAGAGCGTCGACACACCGACTCAGTGATCGATCAGCTGACTGACCTCCTCACCTCTCTGTGTGTCTGCAGAAAACCTGCTGGTGGTCACCGCGGCAACAGAGGAGACCGACGGCTTCATCCGCTTCATGAGGACGGCCAGAGAGTTCAACTACACCGTGAAGGTAACACGTCTGCTGGGAAACTTTACAGCACGCTAAAGGTCTGATGGGAAATGTGGTCGTTAAGAGCGCCACAGGAACACGTGCTGGAAACCGCTGATTAATCTGAAGTGAGGGCGTCACGATGTCGTAGAGCTTCTCAGGCTGTATCATTTTACGCTGCAGGACTTCGCCTCGCAGCGAGCATGACTTATTTATACCAAACCAGGTGATGCAACCGTCGCCTTACTTGGTCCCTGTTTGTAAAACATCCACCGTGTCTTCTAACATTATACTGGATATAAACTTAAACCCACTGTTGGTTTAACTAAACGCATCTCCCGTCAGAACAGCACGGTTTAATTTCAGCGTTCTGTAACGTGAAGTTCACCTGAGGTCAGCGCGGGCCGTCAGAACTAATAACACGACCTTATAACACGTAATTGTTTGCTTTAAGTAAAGTGACACATTTTGTGCAGGAAAACAACTTTTATTTGTTTCTTCACTTTATGAACAATCTGTATGAATTTTGAACATTTTAGCACAAAAACACAACATAATTACATCAAGGAAACTCGTTGCCATGGTGATGAGAGATCACTCAAGAGAAGACCTGTTGCCGACCAACATCATGTAAGAAGAGGCTCAGATGTTGTCACGGATGAATGGCGAGCCTGTGGACTAACAGATGCAGTGGACGATTAAAGACAACAGCTTCACAAAACGATTAAAAGACATTTTAAAGTAATTGAATGGGAAAACTGTTAACTAGCGCTAACCGCCTTTCCAGCAGTTGCAGAAACAACAGACTTAACGGACACACTGACCTACACTGCACATGTTCTGCCAGACGGACAACTTACGAAGTAACTTCAGTATTTTCCTCCACTAACTTTCACCGTCACGTTCTGCTGCTCGCTCTGTCATTCAGAATCAATTCAGAATCTTCCACGTCCGTAAAATTAGTTCATATGGTATCATGTCCACCTGTAATATATTATACAGGGATAGATATTTTAACACTTAAAGCAAACAAAGACTAGATAACTTTAAACATTACTATAAGCTATTATTCCATTTTATCTCACTAATTGTAAATGGTGACTAAAGTGTTTTCATAACGAGGCAGTCGGTGGTTATAATTGTTTTATTATCGAACATGGTCGGAGATTCTTGTCGCACATTGACATAAACTGGTATTAGTATTAGTTATAAAACATTAAATCAAAAGGTCATAATACGTTATTAACTGTGCTGTAGCGCCTAATGCATGTTTGTAAGTGATTACTGTTATAATGTCTTATGGACGCATCATATCGTGTTATAAATATATCTATAAGTCACTTTAGCGATGAACTTCATAGAAAGTGTTACCGTTTTCTTTATAAATGAAGCATTCAACTTGAAAAGTTCAGTAAATGTTTGTTCAGTAAAAAGTTTCCTCGTTCATCAGTAAGTTAGTTACATAATCGTGATCACAGTGTCGATCCAGAACTAGCGTGGTTATGGTTACTACCATGATCGAGCAGCCCCAGATGAAGGTGGTGGTGATGATGATGAAGGTGGGCTGTTTGCAGGTCCTGGGTCTGGGGGAGGAGTGGAAGGGGGGTGACGTGGCTCGGACGGTGGGTGGAGGTCAGAAGGTCAGATGGTTGAAGAAGGAGCTGCTCAAACACTCGGACAAGAAGGACATGGTCGTCATGTTCGTCGACAGGTAACGCCCGCCGCTGTGTCTGTTTTTATCATATCATCGAGCCGTCCTCGTTTCTCTTTCCATTTTCCTTTCACTGCCTCCGTCCTTTGTCGTCTCTTTGTTTCTCTGTCTCCAGTTAGAAATCTGACTCACCTGTCCTGCTCACACGAGATCAAAGCTTTGGTTTCAGAGACCAGGGCGTTGTTCCTGTGCTGTTCATAACAAAAGTGAATCTGTGCACTAACCCCACTCGTGCTCACATGGGTTCAGTTATCTTTTAAAGCTGAAACACGTACACAAGAGGCGGCAGCAGGTGTTCAAACAGTGTCTGCAGCACCCAGACCAGTCAGAGGTTTAGTGCCTGACAAACAAAACCCAGGGCACCGTACTATAAAGCTGTGTGGTAAAAACTGGGGTTTCATTCATCAAACCAACGTGCAGAGAAAGAAAATGTCAACATTATGAAGTCAAACACAGAACAGCTTTGTGCCTGACAGACGGTGTGAGGGGAAGCAGTCTGTTTAAGCTGCTGTAACGTAACTAAAACCCCGACTGTGTTCAACCACCTACAGCACCTGGAAAAATAGGAGAGAACAACATCAGAGACTGAAATAATAATGTAACAGGTAGTAAATGACTGTAACATGTGATATAACCTGTGCCTTCAGGATGACCTGTAACTTTCTAATGTTAAACTCAGATAAAACTGAAGTTATTGTTCTGGGGCCCAAGCACCTTGGAGTTATCTTTGATCAGGACATGTCGTTTAAGTCTCACATTAAGCTAATTTCAAGGACTGCCTTTTTTCACCTACGTAATATTGCAAAAATCAGGAACATCCTGTCTAAAAATGATGCAGAAAAACTAGTCCATGCATTTGTTACTTCTAGGCTGGATTACTGCAATTCCTTTTTTATCAGGCTGCTCGAAAGTCCATTAAGACTCTTCAGCTGATTCAGAATGCTGCAGCACGTGTTCTGACAGGAACCAGGAAAAGAGATCATATTTCTCCTGTTTTAGCTTCTCTGCATTGGCTTCCAGTAAAATCCAGAATAGAATTTAAAATCATTCTTCTTACCTACAAAGCTCTTAATGGTCAGGCACCATCTTCTCTTAAAGAGCTCATAGTACCTTACTACCCCACCAGAGCACTGCGCTCCCAGAATGCAGGGTTACTTGTGGTTCCTAGAGTCTCCAAAAGTAGACTAGGAGCCAGAGCGTTCAGCTATCAAGCTCCTCTCCTGTGGAACCAGGTTCCAGTTTGGGTTCAGGAGGCAGACACCATCTCCACATTTAAGAGTAGGCTTAAGACTTTCCTCTTTGATAAAGCTTATAGTTAGGGCTGGCTCAGGTGAGTCCTGAACCATCCCTTAGTTATGCTGCTATAGGCCTAGACTGCCGGGGGATTTCCTATGATGCACTGAGCTCCTCTCTCCTCTACTTTCTCTCCCTCTGTATGCAACCTCATCCCATTATTGCATGTTACTAACACAACTTCTCCCCTTTCTGGTAGTCTTGTGCTTTCTCGTCTCTCTCCTCTCTCCCTCCTATCACTTCCTGCAGGTGTTTCTGGCTCTGGAGCTGTGGAGTCTGGCAGATGGTCGCCCACCCTGAGTCATGGTTCTGCTCGAGGTTTCTGCCTCTTAAAGGAAGTTTTTCCTTGCCTCTGTCGCCTAGTGCTGCTCTTGGTGGGAACTGTTGGTCTAGACCTGCTCTTTTATGAAAAGCGTTGTGAGATAACTGTTGTTGTGATTTGGCGCTATATAAATAAAATTTATTTCAATAACCCGTATTAGTCCTGTGCAACATTGTTAATTCAACATTCATTTAAGAAATATGTTATTTTTTCCTGAAGTGAGGGGAGAGCTCAACACTGGCCGATACCAGTACCTGCTCGACTCAGTTTGGCCGTCCTCCATTTTCCCTTGCAGATAGCACTCCTCAGTGTAGCTGGTCTAAATATTCACTGCGACACATTCCTCAGGATGTAAAGACAGATAAGCGGTATGAAAACCTTCCAGCTGTGTTTTCCTCTGTCGTTGTTGCTGCAGCGGTCTGTGTGACCTTCCCCCGCCGCCACTTGCGGAGCTCCTCAACTTCGAAAACTTTCAAGCAAATGTTTGTTTCGCCATCACTTCTCGTAAAACTGTCAATATTCAAAATCTACACAGCAGATTTCTCACCTCAAAACTTTTCAGAAGTGGATTTAGTGATGAAATAAAGTATGAAAACTGTAAAATATAAAACTTTCTGTTGCTGGCCGCACAACAACGACGCAGTGAACAGTGACGATTCTCTCTGACCAGTCTGCTGTGTTTTCACATTTTAGTATCGCCTCAGCTCGCTTAGGAACCTCGACGGAGGTGATACGAAAAAAAGGACCTGGAAGCAGAAACAGGTTCAACTTTTCCACAGTGGAAAACCAGACAAAGGCGAGTCGAGCTGGTCCTGTGCAGTGGAAAAGGGGCTAAACGTCTACAGGAGACGTGCAAACTACCGTATCACAAGCTAAGTTACTAGCTAGCTGTAAGGCTACAAGGGACGGTATCGATATTTAATTATAGAAATCTCACATGAGAATTTTAAGTTTTCAGTACTTGAACAATAAAATCTGATTTTTCAGTCCAGTAGGAAACTCAACAGCACCATCTAGTGGATTAAACTAACTTGTCTCGTTAGATGAAACCTTCCTTTGGAGAAGCTATACAGTAAGTAAGTAATCGTGCAGAATATTACCACAACTATATATTTAAACATTTCCATGACAACGGGAAAGAAGTCTTTCTGAAAGCTGTCGTACGTTTGAGCGAACAGAAAGCTGCTGCGCCGAGCTGCCGGAGACAGACTTGAATAAGAAACGCTGCACAGTGACGGGCAATAAATAAAAAAACTCCTGTTTTAGCTTCTAATGAACACCTTCAGCTCCAACATGGCGGCCCCGGGGCCTCCGGTTTCCTGCCGCAGGGTGTCATTACACTGATGACAGACTTTCTGCAGCTCGTCACGTCCATGTTCCAGAAGGAACCACACACTCCTATAACGCTCTCTATTGATTCAACCGTTGATTATTATCTCAGTTGATCGTTATTGTTATTTTGAATCTTCTCTCTCTCCGTAGTTACGACGTGATCTTCACGTCGGGCCCGGAGGAGCTGCTGTCCAAGTTTTCTCGTCTGGGTCACCGGGTGGTTTTCTCAGCTGAGGGGTTCTGCTGGCCCGACCAGAGACTGGCCTCCAAATACCCAGAGGTGCATTCTGGGAAACGCTACCTCAACTCAGGAGGTGAGACGCCGTCCGAGAGCCGAGAGGGAAGTAATACGTCAGAGTTTAGATTGTCTTCTTTCCCTCCGGTGTTTGTTCCACTTAACTTCCTGTCTCTGTGGCGCTAATGACGAATGATGGGTTCAAGGACACTCGGACATCTCAGATCTGAACCCTAGAGGATCACGGTGGGAAAGTTCATAACAGCTTTTTGAATTACTGAGCCAATGTTTGCTGATGCTTTTAAGCTGCGTTCAAGACTCAGAAATTACCGACCTCCAACTAGAAAAAGCGCAACAGAACACCAAAAACATCTTCCTGACTTCATGTAGACGCAGCCGAATGACGTCACACAACAATGGCGGCTCTCATGAAGCGCACATTGGAAATGGTAAACCACAAACTAAAAGGCAGCAGAAAGTTTACTTGCATGCATTTAATATAATAATCAATTCTATATCATAAAGTAAAACCTGTTCTGTAGAAATATGTCGCCACAAAAGGAAAACGAGTAGAATAAGTAAAAGCTTTTTTTCAGGCCTCCCTCCTCAACAAAATAAACATCTTAATCACTTGTGATTCAAGTGAATAAAATCAAACATTTATTGAACGTTTGTTATTGAAATAAATTCTATCACAATAATTATTGTTTGTTTGTGCAGCCCTACACGTAGTAAACTCGGCCTGCATGACCGCGTTCAGCTTCAGAGATATATTCTCTGTTGCCGTGGTATCAAAGCAGTATAAATACTTTAAATAGTATTCAGGTGTAGGTGTGAGCGTCCTGTGTTACTCTAAAGACTGAGCAGAAGGCGGCGGCGTCTCAAAGCAAACAGGATTTTATCTAACATAAAGTCTGGTGGTGCGTTTGTGGACGCAGACCAGGGACAGCTGTCCAGGTGACGGCTGCCTCTCACCCAGTGCATGCTGGGATTGACTCATAATTATCCTGCTGGACTCGCTGAGTGTCTTCCTCTCTGCTCCAGCAGTCTGAGGTCTTTGCAGAAGTGTTTCCTGCACAGGCGCTTACTTAATCTCTTAATTAATCTAAAAGGTGCAGCTGTGCTAATAATACTGTTTTATATGTGTGTGTATTCAGGCTTCATCGGCTTCGCCTCTGATCTCAGTTCGATCGTCCAGCAGTGGAAGTACAAAGACAACGACGACGACCAGCTTTTCTACACCAAGATCTACCTGGACAAGAAGCAGCGGGTAAAACTCTTCATCCTCACCGTCAGCTTTGTGAGCTGCTTTCATTTCATTCATGAGATAAACACGATTCGTCTCTTTAGACCAAGTTCAACATGACTCTGGACCACCGATCCCGGATCTTCCAAAACCTGAACGGAGCTGTCGGTGAGACGCACGCACACACAGCAGCAGCATCATCATCATCGCTGGTCCCTCTGTGAATGTTAAATCTGAACGTCTCTGTCCGTCAGATGAAGTCGTCTTGAAGTTTGAGAGGGCGAAGGTCAGAGCGAGGAACGTCGCCTACGACACACTACCCATCGTTATCCATGGCAACGGACCCACCAAGGTAACGACCATTCACAGCGATGAACGCCCTGAAGACGAGTTAGATCTGATCTTTGGAGTATTTTAGCAGAGCTCGGTGCTTCGGCCTGTTCACAAACTGCAGACGCTCCATTCAGACAGGACAAAGACCAGAGTCTCCTCAGGGGGCGCTGCAGAGCTGAAGGGGAGGCAGAGACACTGCAGGAGGTCAGCCTCATAACCAGAGGTGGAAATAGTACTAAAATATTCTACTTAAGGAAACGTACGGTCACATTGACGAATTTTTACTAAATACAAGTAAAGTTACTGGTATAAAAATCTACTCTAGAAAAAGTAAAAGTAGCTCATTTAAAATGAGTGAAAGTTACTTTTTAACCTCCTAAAATATTATTTAATTTATATTGATTTGTTGTTATGAGAGCTCACGGTCCTGCTGGATCACCTTTTTATCTTTTATCACAGTGAGTCGACTCACGTCAGAGGGTAAGTGAGGTGGACCAGGTGTCAGAAGTGTCTCTGTCTGTCTCTGCAGCTGCAGCTGAACTACCTGGGGAACTACGTGCCCACAGCCTGGACCTTCGAGAACGGCTGTGGGATCTGCGATGACGACCTGCTGCTGTTCAACGACACGCCTGTACGCTCGCTCGCCTGGTGAACATGGTTACATCTCTTGTTTTATCAAAGTTTCTCCACGCTGATGTAAATACGTGTGTGTTCAGGATGAGGAGATGCCCCTGGTGTATGTCGCCGTGTTCATCGAACACGCGACCCCCTTCATGGAGGAGTTCTTGGAACGGCTGACGACGCTCAACTACCCGATGGCGAGGATCCGCCTCTTCATCCACAACAACGTACGATACTAACGCACGCACAGGACAAAGATCTGTTCCCCTCTGTTCTGTTCTGATCTGTCGAACTCTACCTGTGATCCAGGTCGTGTACCACGAGCGTCACATTCAGAAGTTCTGGGAGCGCCACCGGGCGCTGTTCCCCAACGCCCGGCTGGTCGGACCAGAGGAGAACCTGCAAGAGAACAAGGCCAGAGACATGGCAGTGTGAGTGGAGAACCCATACAGACGTTAGAGACGCAACTGTCGGTCCTGGACAGCATCAGGCTGTCAGGACTCTGCAGAACGAGTAGTCGGTCGACAGAGAACTGATCGACAGACAGTCCTGATGGTTTCAGCTTCTCAGATGTGCAGATTAGCTGCTTTTTCTTGCTGTTCTGTTCACTGGGTTAGAAATCAGAAAAGCAGCCGACAGCTTTACTCAGTAAATTTAATTAAAGTAGTAAAACAGTTATCAGAATTACTTTTCTGTCATTTAACTAGTTTCCTAATTGTTTATTTCCCACATTCGACTAAACGACCAAGTGAGTGAGTGACGCAAGTGAGGCGTGACTTTCCAAAGCATATGTACAGCTCCACAGTAAATGAAACGCATGTTTTGGCCTGATGAGAAAAGGGCAACATGTGGTCCAGAAGTCCCAGATGTCAAAATGTCCGATTCCATGTTCCCTTTTCTGTTTTTACTCAATAAGATCCTACAAACTTTTTTTCAAATAGATAATAATAAATAATAAGTCTAAAGCAGACCTTCATGTTGTCTCACTGAACATGTACAAGTTGAACGTTGATGTCTGTGACAACGTACGGGACCTTAACTGTGTGTGTGTGTGTGTGTGTGTGTGTGTGTGTGTTTGTGAGCAGCGAGGCGTGTAAGAAGGATCCGGACTGTGATTACTACTTCAGCATTGACTCTGACGTGGCCTTGACGAACCCCGACACGCTGAGGATACTAATCGAGGAAAACAAGTATGGAATCTGATGTATAAACTGAAAAGTACACGCTACTGCTCTACACCCCAACAAGTATACACTCTTCTGTATAACCCTACATCACAACAAGTACCCACTCTTTTAAATAACCCTACACCCTAGTACTTATTTTATATACCCTGCTATCTAACGAGTACACACTAGTACCCTTCTCTTACGCGACACCCTAACAAGTACACACTAGTACCCTTTTATATACCCTACACCCTAACAAGTACACACTAGTACCCTTTTATATACCCTACACCCTAACAAGTACACACTAGTACCCTTTTATATACCCTACACCCTAACAAGTACACACTAGTACCATTCTGTCTTACCCTTTACACTACAAATACACATTAGTAGCGTTTTATATACACCCTAACAAGCGCACCCTGCTACTCCAACACATACCTACTCTTCTATATTACCCTACAGCCTCACAGGAACACACTAGTACCCTTCTTGTATATGACCGAACACATGTGTAGTACTAATGTTGAGAGGAAGTCAGTGTTTTCTGACACGTTCTTTTGTTTGTTTCCCTCTCAGGTCAGTAATAGCGCCCATGTTGTCCAAACATGGGAAGCTGTGGAGTAACTTCTGGGGCGCTCTGAGTCCTGAAGGATACTACTCCAGGTCTGAAGACTACATCGAGATCGTCCAGGCAAAGAGGATGTGAGCGCACACACACGCAAACACAGCAGTAGTCTTTTTAGTCTGCTTCTCTTTCGACCACAGGGTGTCTCACAACACAGCTGAGGTGAAAATGTTTACGCGTGTCTTTGTGTGCACGTGTTCGTGTTGCAGTGGTCTGTGGAATGTCCCGTACATCACTCAGGCCTACCTGATCAAAGGCAGCGTGCTGCGGTCCAAACTGTCCCAGGTGAGCCTGTACGTGGACCGGGAGATGGACCCTGACATGGTGTTCTGCAGGAGCATCAGAGACCAGGTAACACACGCTAAACGCCGGCTCACCTCACGATTCTCTGCTGTTTACAGGGTCTGCAGTATCATATTACAGGCTGATTCTGGATTATTACATTACAATTAAATGTTTTATTATTGACTGCTTGAAACAAACACAGGTAAAGTTTTTCAGTACACACGTCTTTGTGCATCCTTGAACTGCTCTTGGTGCACGCAGGCGCTATATTTAAAGGACAAACTGATAAATTCCTGGATGTTTTCTGAAAAACAATGAGCCTCCGTTGACGCTAATCTCTGCGTGTCCACAGGGAGTCTTCATGTTTGTGTCAAACCGCGACGAGTTTGGCCGTCTGGTGGCGTCGGCCAACTTCAACACGTCCAGGCTGCACCCGGACATGTGGCAGATCTTCGACAACCCCGTGGTCAGACAAACATGCAGACACAGTAACGTGAACGCAGGGTGAACCGAATCGAAGCACAGGCTTGAACATGTGTTTGTGTTTGCAGGACTGGAAGGAGAAGTATATCCATGAGAACTACACCAAGATCTTTGAAGACCAGAAGACCTTCGTGGAGCAGGTAGCCTAAACAACATTTCAACAGGAAACTGCTTCCCTGTCTCTCTCCCTCCGTTTCAGATCAACCTGTTTTATAGATCTTAAAGTTCAACACATCAAATAAAGGTTTGCACAGTCCTCTGTAGTTCAGACCTGACCCTGCGTGTCTGTCTCAGCCCTGTCCAGATGTTTACTGGTTTCCAGCCTTCTCAGAGAAGATGTGCGATCAGCTGGTGGAGACCATGGAGCACAACGGTCAGTGGTCCGGAGGATCACACAAGGTAAGCTGTTCACCCAGGTGACTGTGTCTGCGAGCAGCAGACGGGGAAAGCGAGTACCGAAAGTCTGTGTGTTTTGTGTGCAGGACGAGCGTCTGGCCGGAGGGTATGAAAACGTCCCAACTGTGGACATCCACATGAACCAGATCGACTTTGAAAAGGAGTGGCTCAAGTTCCTCAAGGACTACATCGTCCCCGTCACCGAAAAACTCTATCCTGGCTATTACCCCAAGGTACAGAGATTACACGGAAACACAGTCCTGGCAAAGCTTATTATCGTCAACAAAGACAAAACAACAACAACTAACTGAAACTGTCAGTTAGCAAGACGAACTAAAATAAACTAGTCTGTTGAGCCGCAGGTGGATCAGGCCTTTGTTTTCCACATGAAGAGTCGGCACGCTGCGTGGCGAGTGGCTGTCCTGCCACGATGTGAACGAATCAGATTTGAAAGAGAATTGACCCTTCGCTAAGCCACGCCCCGAATACTCAGCTGGCCAATCACAGCGCAGTATAGGACTCGCTCTAACTGAGCTCAATTGACTCCAATGCAAAAAGAGTCGTTTTCGAGCTTTTTTTTGGCTGTATTTTTCTAAAATATGGTCAAACGCTGTTCCTGGGGCATCTTCTAATAATTAGTTTCAACCCAGAGAGGCTGAAAGGAGAAGTACGATTTATTCTCTTTCCAAAACCTGAAATAAATCCAGAAATATGTCGGCTGTGGATTGTTCCTAATGTAATGTTAACTTCCTACGAATGTAACGTAATAAATCCCGACTGTTCTGTTTTTAATGATAGTAATAATGAATAGAGGCACACACAGCTTTACAGGAACAGCGTTGATCCTTAATATCATTGTCTCTCGCCTCAGTCGTTTGGGGATACGGCAGGTTTTAGCTTCTAACATTTTTTTTTCGTCCGTTTGAGTCAGTCTGACAGCCTGAATACAACCATCACATGTATAATGCAACTGCAAAACTGTCTGCTTCTGAGATCGCTTTTTCCAACAAGCTGTGTAGCTGCTGGGGTCTGAACATGTTGTCTAACACAGCTACAGAGTTATCTGTCCACCTGCCTTGGTGGTTTTCTTTCTCTGGTTTTGTTCAGTTAAATCTGGCTTAGTGTTCATGTCCCTGTGTTGAGCTCCCCTCGCGCTGGGTTAACGTGGCTGCTGGTCATTATTTATTTCACTGCATGTCAGCTAGTGTGCGTTTATGTATGTGCTCATTGATCTTCACCAGCCTGTCTCTCTCTGCTTCACTTAGTTTTAATGAGAGCACCTGTTTTTTAACCCATAAAGGATTAGATTTAATATTTAACTGGTTTCCAGTCGTACTGCCTTCAGCGAGCTGGGGACTTCTCTGTGCCTCCACTATCTTCCAATCAGCTGGAGAGTTTTAGCCCGAGCCAAAGATGCTCGACATCATGCAGCAACGAAGAAACTATCTAAAACAAATCTGAAATATAAATCAAGTCAAAACAAACTACAAATGCAAAACCATAATGGCCTCGTTCCTACAGTCCAGTTTGGCGCTCTAAGGTTACTGTGTGTGTGTGTGTGTGTGTGTGTGTGTGTGTGTGTGTGCGCAGGCCCAGGCCATCATGAACTTTGTGGTGCGTTACCGTCCTGACGAGCAGCCGTATCTGCGGCCGCATCACGACTCCTCCACCTTCACCATCAACATCGCCCTGAACAGGAAGAACGTCGACTACGAGGTACACAAACACACCTCAGAGCACTTTTTATTCACACGACATGAGGCTCTTTCTGTTGGCAGACAGGTTTTTAACTCTTAACGGCCATAATCCGAGCGTTCCTGCTGGGATCGAAGCCTGATCCCAGAGTCGCTTTGATGATGCGGATCTGCTGACTCTGATCTGATACATGTATATTTACCTAAATGTTGATTAACTCACTGAAATAACTGGAACCTTCAGCTGGAGATGTGAGATCAGCTGACGGGAGACGATCTTTGGTCGAGTTCAGACTCACAAACCTTCAACAGACCAGTTTTGTTTTAACAGTTGAAAGGCAGTGACAGCTTTGACAGTGAGCGGTCAGACTTTACTGCACTGAGGTTGTGGATTTTAACCCGTGCAGGTGTCAGATCTCACACTGCGTCTCTCTCTCTCTGTGTGTCAGGGTGGAGGCTGCAGGTTCCTGCGTTACGACTGTAAGGTGGAGTCTCCCAGGAAGGGCTGGTCCTTCATGCACCCGGGCCGCCTGACGCACTACCACGAGGGTCTGCCCACCACCAAAGGAACCAGATACATCATGGTGTCCTTCGTGGACCCCTAAGACTGACTGGGACTGTGTGAGTGTGTTGAAGAGCCTTCCTGGTCACGGATCGGTCGACCAACCAACCACTTCAACTGGTCTACTCTGTGTGTGTGTGTGTGTGTGTGCGCTTGTTTTACTGTATTCATGGGGTCCAAAAACCAGGGACCCACTATACTTGTGGGGTCAGGCAGCTTTGTAGAGACCAAAATGCTGGACCCTACAAGTTTAGAGGGCTGTTTGAGGGCCAGGACTTAGTTTCAGGGTTCAGGTTTGGGGCCCCATGAAGATAGTGACACAACGCTGTGTGTGTGTGTGTGTGTGTGTGTGTGTGTGTGTGTGTGTGTGTGAACATTAGTCAACCTCATCACAGATACGGCGGCGGATTAGACGTGATGACCGTGAATGCATCGTCTCAAGACTTCTTATTTCATTTTAAGTTTGTCTTTCTGACTTCTGATTGGACGATCCAGCCCCACCTGCTTTCACACCTGACGCGCCTTCACCTCTGACCCGGCTTTGCACGACCTTCAGCGGGGGTCAGACGCAAGACCCTGAACGCACCGTCGCAGGACTTTTCAGAATAAGAGTCACTTTATTTAGCCTTCATTTAGTGACGAGCAGATGTGCATTTCAAAATAAGAGTCACCGTGCTGCCTTATCTCACGACACTACCTGAATCTATGCAAGCAGAACGCACTCCAACTGTGTGCGTGTGAACGACCATCAGCTGTTACACTCCGTCAGATGTTTTTGGCCTTTAAGAGTTTGATTTCCCCAAACAGTTAATGTGAAGTAAAGTGAGGATCAGACGAGACGCTTTGAAAACATTAAAGGCCTTTTTATATCTCTGTATTTTATTCTTCAGCTTTAGCTGTTTAAATCCATTTCTTTGTCTTTCCATCATGTAGTTGAATATTTTTTTTCCCCCATCGTCGCGGTGTGAACCCGTAGGTTCCTCTCAGTATTTCTCTGTATTTAAAAATGTTTTGATGATTTTTGAGGAACGGTTCCTTAAGAACGGGACTTACGAGGTTTCCACCCGACGCTGCCTTCAGTTTTCTGTCGATACGAGGAGTCAGCGCTCTGGCTTTGTACAAACTGCATTAAATTATTTGTTAATGACTGAACGAATAAAGTTTTGAGATTTTAATAAATAAGTTTTCTGTCACAGCAGGGTGCGCTTGTTTTCTGTGTGTGTGTGGGGGGGGGGTGGAGCTACAGATCGTCTTCAGTAAATCCTTTATATTGTCTGTGATGGAGAACAAAACCTCTTCTTTTTAAATCTTTACAGAACGAGGACCAGCTTTGATCTCCTCCAGACTCACTTCTTTAATATTTCATTTACAGAGTTCGTACTGTCGTTCCAGACCTCTGACCTCATGTAAAAATCATATGTGGATCTTGAAATAGAATTTTCTTTAAGTGTTTAATACATTAATCTGTGTTCTGCTGCTCTTTAAAGTCCAGGTCTATTTATGTCACATCATCCCTACTGGTTTTATTTGATATCTTTAAACTCTTATTGTTAAACAGGAATTAAGTTATCTTTGTTACACACTTAACTTTAAATTGAACATGGTGCACCTGCAGAAACTCTGCCTGAAGGTCCCTGTAATGGCTGTTTTGAAGCTTTAGTCCCATCACATGGTCTTCATCTGTGGGTGTTTCGCATATAAAACCCTTCTAGTAACATAAAAAAAAATCAAAAACAAACTACCGCACACTGGTCTGACTTTATTACCTTTATTGTGAGAAACACGTTTTGCCCATTGCTTCTTCAGGCTCACAAAGTGAAATTACAAAACACTTCCAGGTGTGCTAAATAGACCCTGTGCAGGTCATGTGACCAGCACAATCCATGTTTTCCCATGACACCTTTCTCATGTATATACATATATAAGATACTCCAATGTTTGTTATGATCTGTTTAACCTGTCTAGAGATGGTACAATATACTGACACCTTCCAGTAACATATTTCAAAAGAAGCTAGTGATGGGCCGATCGATATTTCTGATCCCTGCCTTTCCTGCTCTGGGATCGACTCTAATATAAAAGAATCAACATCTAAACTCAGTAATTTGGAGTGTGTGTGTTTTATCTTCAGTGACAAGGTGTGACCTGTCACCTCTGGAGGCCTGAAGAATCAAACTGAGATTTATTTTACTTTCAGCTCCTCAGGGGGCTGGTGTCTCAAAGACAAGACTTTGACTAGATCAAACCAACAGTCAGACTTCAGAGAGACATTGAATGCATCTGTTGCTCAGAGCTAACTCATCAGTCAGGCGCAGGACAAAAGAAAACAATATGGGTTCACTCTTTCCCTTCTCTTTCATTAGTCATGTTGTGTAGTGCTACAGGTCACCAGCTGTCACTCAATAAGTGTTACCAATCCAAACATGGCTTCAGCCCCGGGGGTCAAGAGCTTGTGGTGTATAACATATGTGCATTTGACCATTACAGTTTAACATAATGCTCTGCAGCTGGGGACAGTGAACCCTCCTATAGAACTTGACCCCTGACTCAGAGCTGGACAGAGGCACAGTGAACCCTTATGGGGAAGTAATGATTGATGGGTGTGCAAAGAGTGAACCCTTCTATGGAATTTGACCTCTGACCCAGTGTTAGGGGAAGTAGAGATTAGTGTGTATGAAGGGACTGTGCCCTTATATGTTTTTTAGCAGAGACCTAAACATGTCCTATATAAGCTGTGTTCAATGTACAGAGAGACAGAGTGGCCATCGGGCTGGGTCACTCTCCAAGCTGCTGCAGAGCTTGTAATTGATGCTGAATTCTTTGATGTAATAAACTTTTATAATCAAGAACAGTGTCAAGCGGATTTCTTCTCAACACATCATCGCAGCATTATCGTTCGGACACCACAAGCTTCTCAGTCTGAGATATCTTTGTGAAACCAGAGGTTTTGTACGTACTGGGCCGCGATGTGATTGTCTCTCTGGATGTTCTTTAAGTTTTAGTGTCAAAGGAAAAAAATCACAGGCAGTAAGCCCCTGTTAAAACTTAGAAACTTGTCTCTAAGGCCTTTTATGTTCAAATAAATCATGCCTCTACCATGTTCACCAGAACAGCTACAAGAATACCTTAATGTTTGATCATTACTTTATTAACAGTCAGAGTAACTGAGACTGTTTGTTCAATGATGCATCAAATGTTAAACAAACATGCCGTCTAATACTGCAAACAGCGATGCCTCCCCCACCAGGTGGCCACAAAGAGAAGGAAACGCGCTCACCTCTAATGCTGAAGTCCCCTGTGGCTTCCCGTAGTAGAGAAAACTCAGACGTTCTGCTAGTTTAGACTTTAGCCAAACTTAAAACCATCATCTTTAAAGCATTTTAAAGCTTTCCTTAAAGATGTCCCGACATTAAAACGAAACCAGCAGTCCGGTTATAAAGCAAAACGCGCTTCGTCCGGTTTGGTAGGAACCTGTGCGGCTGCCGTAGAGAGGAAGCGACAACACAACAGCCAAGATGGTGCTGGAAAAGAAAGCTTCCGGTGAGTTTGGGTCATTTTAACCAAATTATGTATTAAAACGCGACCCCGCTGCGTTACACACTACTATATCTGAAGAATCATAGTTGACACGGTGTAAATACGCGTTAACAGATGATCTGTTGGCCTTTTTAGTCCGTTTTCGTTCATGCTAACGGCGGCTGCGGAGCTAACGCACGAAACGTAAACCTGAAACGGCTCTACGAGTTTATTAACGATACAAGTCGTCTTTGTTATTTGCTGTTATACTGTCATTATTGTTACATGATTACCATAAATTCGGCGTATAAACGATTCACAAAAGTAACACTAGTGTGACTTACACCCTCACTTCCGGTACCGGATCGCGCTTCAGCTAGCGGCACGCTGCGTTTGATTTCAGCGAGAAGGCTGCAACTTTTGGGATATTTTATAAAAATAGGTGATGCTTTGTGTCCCCGCTGTCCGCCGAATTAAACTTTAGTTCATAACACGTTGTAAACTATTTTAGAAAATGTTTTATGAAGTGTCTGTCAATAACTAAAGTATGGAGAAACGTTAAATTACGAGATTTTATAGCGCAGTTTGGTTTTGAGTCTAAAGCTGCGTTCAAGCTACAGCTAAAAACAGAGGAATGTAAACACTTTCTGTTTGTCAGCTCGGGTGGAGGCCGGGCAGCGCCGAGTTCTGGATGAAGCCACCAGACAGAGGAGACTGACCAGACAGCTCGAGGCTCTGGAGAAAGACAACTTCCAGGTGCGTCCGTGTGAATCTGTGTTAATACAATGTGATCAATAATCCTTCAGGGCGCGAATGCAACACAGTCACATCGGTTCGGATTAGTCCGTATCAGGGCTGTGGTCCAGGTAAGAAACACCTGTAATAGTCTGTGCTACGTCCTGATGAGGAGATCTGTGATTCTATTGGCTGATGATGTTGTTTAATAACACTTTACTTTAACGGGTCATGTTGTTGTTGTTGTTTATTTTGTGTTTCCAGGACGACCCTCTGTCCTCCCTCCCTCCCCCAGGTCCTACTGCCCGCCTTCCCGCCTTCAGCGAGACAGAAGAACCAGGTGAGATTTCCTGTTTCCTGTACTTGACTACAAGTACACATACCGTTGCTAAATATTACTCCACTAAATGTAGAAGTATTTCTACTTGACTCAAAGTACAAAAGTACCTGCTTCCTGTTTGTGTTTGCCAGGGTTCATGGACATGACAAACAGAATTTAAAATACACGTATTTATTAAACAATGTTGTTATTGTCCTTTTAATAAAATTCAACATACTCAGTTATAATTTTACCACACAGTAAAAATACTCTATTACACTTAAAAGTATTAAGAGTATCATCAGGAAAATGTCCTCATTGTCCTTTTGAAAGTTATTCTATTATATTTTATTATTATTACTCGTGCATTAATTAATAAAGCAGGATTTTACTGCTGTAGTTGTTGAGCTGAAACTCATTTTGAACTTTTAGAACAGAACAGAAAACTTTATTGTCATTGTCACATATACAACGAAATGTCAAAGTGCAGACCAGCCAGTGCATCATTCTTAAGATGTAACTTAAAATAGTAAATAAATAGTAACTAAAAACAGCATGAACAAGCATTCATGTATACAGACACACTTATTGCACCAGTCCCTCACTTTAGCAGCGTTGCAGTTATCATGACCACAGCAAACTCTCTTCATTTAACAGTCACATACTTCAAGTCTGGGGAGCAGTGACTGTCTACAGTTACTGTGTTTGTACACTCGCTGTTGTTCACATATACACTGAGTCCCCCACCTCCGCGCTTACAGGGGTCTACTGTTCTAATCCAATTTTCAGGATCTAATGCCGGCTGTAGGTGTTATTTGCCCGACATAATGTACATAAAATAAAAAACGACGTATACCTAACCAGCCACACGAGGCACCCACCGGGAAAGCACTTAGCCGCTGCATCTGTGTGCGGCGCCATTCTCTTCTGTATCCGACTGCAGCTAATGATTATTTTCATTATGGATTAATCTGCTGATTATTTCCTCCATTAATCGATTGATTGTTTGTAAAGATGCCGTCACAGTTACTCAGAGCTCAAAGTAAAGTACCTCAGTGTTGTTCTTAAGTACAGTATTTGAGTAAATGTACTTACTTACTGTGCACCGCAGCACGTGGTAGCAGAAGGCATATTAATCTTCTTCTTCTTCTCTCTGTGCGTCCAGAGAAGAAGAAGAGGAAGACGAGGGGCGATCACTTCAAGCAGCGTTTCAGGAAAAACTTCACCACGCTGCTGGAGGAGGAGGTGGGTCACGTGGCGTCACTGTTTTTCCTGCTTTCTCATTGGCTGTGTGTCTACTGTCAGCTGACTCCTGCTCTGCTCTCTGATTGGTAGAACCTGTCGGAGAAGCCGGAGCCCAACTACCTGTCCGCGGCGGCCCCGCCCTCCTCTCTGCCCCCCCGGCACTTCTGCTGCGTCTGCGGCTTCCCCTCTCACTACACCTGCACCACCTGCGGGGGGCGCTACTGCAGCACCAAGTGTCTGTGTACGCACAGAGAGACCAGGTACACACACGCCTTCCTGTACTTGTGAGGACCCTCAGGGACTTAATGCATATCCTAGACCTTAACCCAGACCTTAAAACCAAGTCTTGACTAACACAGGTAAAGACCGGACTAAATGTCCCCTCGCTCATGGTCTAAAACATTTGAAGAATTTGTTTAGGTCCACTTCAAAGAAATAATCTCAGGACTCGCATATTATAGATCGTGGACTCGTAGCACACAACAGGTCTTCACGATGCTGAGCACATTGCTCAGTTCTCATGGCGTAACGGCGTGATCTGTTCTGTAGTATGGTGCAGACAGGAGCCATGTTTCCATCGCATTTTGAAGTATTGCATTAGAAAAGGTGGATGGAATCGGCAAAAAAGGCTTTACGCTCACTTGAGGAGGAACAGTAAATGCGCTACGCTTTTGCTGAATAGGTTCTGACGTAGCGAACTTGTAATTCACGTCTGATCAGCTGTTTCTGCTGTCGGCGTATTCACAGATTATTTACTGACCAGAGTAGGGCTGGGCAGTAAAACAATAATGATAATTATTGCAATATAATTTTCCTCAATAACGATATAATAAATGTTCAATATATCATCAGTAAATATTTGATTTAATTCATTAGAATCATATTTTGTAGTGGCCTTTTATTGTGGCCAGCCTAAGGCCTTTTATTGTGGCCAGCCTAAGGCACACCTGTGCACTGCTGTCTGATCAGCATCTTGATATGCCACACCTGTGAGGTGGATGGATTATCTCTGTAAAGGAGAAGTGCTCACTAACACAGATTTTGACAGATTTGTGAACAATATTTGAGAGAAATAGGCCTTTTGTGTACATAGAGAAAGTCTTTGAGTCCAGCTCATGATGAATGGGGGCAAAAACAAAAGTGTTGCGTTTATAATTTTGTTCAGTGTAATAATACCATATATTACTCAGGTAATTATTATATTACATTATAATGAAAAACTGTATATTTTGTGTATTTTTCAATATATTTTTGTCATGCAGTAGTTATCACCTTACACATAATCTGCCCCAATGACTATTTTGAATGCAGCACATTGACTTTTGTAGTTTATCTCTTTATTAGCACTCTTTTAATTCTGACGCTACAAAAATTTGTCAGCCACCATCTATGATCCGGTGACCCAGAGGAAACACTGCTGTTGAATCCATCTAACACTACATGACTGTCTACAACGAGCAGATTTTACATCAGCGCCGCAGATCTGAAAGAGGAGCTAGAAATCTTTGTTAGGCAGGAAGATGCACCTCACAGTGAACCCAGCTGAACGCTCTTCTGTTGGCGTCCTCCGTGTTGAGAAAGCCTCTGTCTGTGTCCCGCAGGTGTTTGAAGTGGACGCTGTAACTGCCGCCACGTTACCATGGCGACGATGGCGGTACCTGTTCGCTGAGGACAGACGGACGAGCCGGGCGTTGAACCTGTGAACTGACTCTCTGTTTGTTGGCTTCTGTGAGAGCAGACGGACTCGCACACACATATACCAGAGTACGCTGTGACGTCACCGGAGAAGGCGAGGAGTTAAACCTCTGGACGTCAGAAGATCTACAGAAAGTGTTCAGTTTCTGTTTAACTCGTTTACTTAAATTGGAATATTTTTCTCCAAACTGTTCCAGTTATTCCTCATCCCATGATGCATTGTGTGACTTCACTGATCCGGCGTTGGTGAGAGTTAGCGGTTTATATTCTTTTATTTTCACAGCGTTTTGGCAAATAAACAATCTAAAAAACAACATTTTTAAAGGAAAGGTTTGTCCCTCTGAGAGCCAGATGTTCAGATTGAATCCGCTCTCGTGGCCTTTATGCTACAGCTAGCAGCTGCTTAGCTTAGCTTAGCTTATCTTAGCTTAGCATAAAGACAGGGGGAAACAGCTAGCCTAAATCCTAAAAAACTAAATCCTGTCACAATGAATCTGTATCTGTTCCTCTAGCGAAGCTGCACTCACAGCACAACATGCTACATACCAAGTGTTAAAGCTAACATAAATTGAATGCTGATATGAGGAGTATGTGAACAGAGTTGGTCTTTTTCCATGTGGCGTTCTGTTTATTTTGTCCACCACCCGTGTGTGCTGATGTGCCAGATGTTGTGTTATTGTTTTGTAAATAATGATTCGTGTTTCGTCTTTTATTAAAGAAAGTGACCCTGAAGCTGAACTCTTCTTCTTCTTCTCTCTGTCTGATCCAGTAGAAACCGTCAAGTGTCGACTTTTAAACAGCAGCATTTAGTTTGTCCGGTTTTCAACACCGAGCAGGTGGAGGTGATGGTGCCGCCCCGAATAATTGGTGGAGGTGGTAGCCTGAAAGGACCGCCTGCAGACACTACTCAGGGCTGAAAGCTTCTCCACCTGCGTTTGTTTGATCTTCTGAACGCTGGACGCTTTCACATCTAGCAGTTAGTTAGTCTGTGTTGTGGCATTAGGAAATATGAACATCTAACCTTGTGATCACGTTCACATGTGGAATAGGGCAAAGTATTTGTTCTGTTGACGAAAAGGGACATAAAAAACAATTATTATTCATATTTTTTGAAAAAAGATTTTGTCACAATAGTTTTGAATGTTCTACGTCAGATTTGTTAAGTGATCCATTTTGAGCATAAAGAAAAGTTTCACCACATAATTAACCATCTGGTTTCTTCTATTTTCCACTCAGGAGCAAAAATCTGCCTTTAAACTTAAAAGAAATAATGATTCAACGTATATCGAATGATTAGAAATGTTTTTATCTTGATAACATTTTCGGCCGTATCGCCCAGACCTAATGTGGAACCAAAAGACATCATATTCTTCTTGAACAGTAAAACTTCTCTCACAAGCCTCTTGTTTTAATCGCTTTCATTGACTTTATCTCACCTTTTACCGTGTTTTTATGATGGTGGTTTTATCTCGTATCTGGTTTTAAAAATATGCTTTTATTTTATATTTCTGCTTTTATTTATTTTTTTATTTTACGTTCATTGATGTTTTTACATTTCTGTTTTTACCTTCTCTCAACATCTTGGGATTAGTCACGCACCTTGATTCTTGCTGTATGAAATGTGATGTTATAAATAAATTGACCTCACTAACGGGACTGAACCCCGGTCGAAGGTGCAGCACAGAGCGGTTTGTAGTAAAGATGGAGCATCAAAGGCGTCAGGCCGACATTGTACAACTTGATCACAATCTGATATCTGATTGATTTAAACATACATGAGACAGGAAATAGAATTTATATATCATTTAATTTGAGTCTTCACGAAAGAAGCAAAGTTGAGTTGACCACAAACGTCAGTTTGGAACATTTTATATGCGAGACGTCAGGAGTCTCTTCATCATTTATTTATTTAGCTGTGACTTACAGTTGCTACATGTGTCGCACGCGTCTTGCGCACCGCACACCTCAAACCCGGGTCTCCTACAGCACAGGCATGTGTCATATCCACTGCACCACCTGTTAACATAAAGATATCGATCACATCAGCTTTGAGGGAAAGAGCCGATGAAAGGTCAGCGAATCTTAATGCTTTAAAGTGTGTGTGTGTGTGTGTGGGGGGGGGGGGGTTAAAAGTCCAGCTGACTCTCTATTTTCCTTCCTGGTATCCATGGCAACACTGTCATTAAACGCGTAAATTATTAATGTGGACTTTTGAGTTGTGTGTGTGTGTTTTGCATGGATGAAGTTTTCAGAGTGTGGTGAAGCGAGGCGAGGGCTGCAGGAAGTGGTCGGTCAGCCGTCACGCCGCCGAGGAGCTGCAGCTTCACACCAGCCAGTGAGTACAAGCTGGGAGTCTCCTCTGAGGGGCTCAAACCCACGAGAGTCAGGAACGGGTTCCAGGGGGGCCCCGGGTCTCCCTGACGGATCCTCTGGTTGAATCGCTGTCTGGAAATATAAAGTTCATTTGCTGCTGTTAAAATATTAGATGAACTGCAGCTGCCAACAGGTGAATTCTCTTTAAAGCTCCTCCCGCTGCAGACGTCATGAAGCCTTCTTCATCTTCATCGTCCTCTTCCTCGGTGACAGCTGCACCAGAAACTCCGCGTCCCTCTTTTTCATCTCGCCCTCCTCGTCAAAGTCTGCAAAGTCCAGAGTTGCAAGCAGAGTTTCTGCAAGGTGAGAGTCTGTCTCACCTCAAAATGACCTCGAGCAGCGTAGTCTTTGTGCGTCAGTCTGGGGGAGGGAGGTGAGGAAGAGGAGGAGGGAGGGAGGAGCCCATCATCGGCCCACGCCTCCTCACCTCTCTCGCCGTCGTCTGTCTCATCCTCGTCTTTCTGTTTTTCAGAGTTTCGGAACAAATCCCGGTTTCACAGAGACGTCGGTGAATCCAGTGCCGTCTCCTCTCCCCCCTCCTCTCCTCTGCCCTCCCCCCCTCAGTTCCACCCCGCTCTCCTCCCCCTGCAGCTCCTCAGCCTCCTCCTCCTCCTCCCCTCCAGGCTACGACAAGAGACAAGGTGAGCCGGACGTCACGTGGCCTTCATGTCACGTGCAGTGGTGGGGAGAGCACTGACAAACTTTACTGAAGTAAAAGTACTCAGTCAATAATCCATTTATTTGGTCTGACATTAGTTTCACTGAGGAAATGAAAGTAAGCGTCTGCAGGTTGATGATGTGGATCAACACATGTGCTTTATTGTGAGCAGGACTGAACGATCAATCGTTTTCAAATCGAAATCGCGATTTGAAATAAGACGATTAGCTAATCGTGAAGAAGGCGATTAAAATGTAGGTTAATTACACAGCTCATTTTAAACAGTCATGCAGTTACAGATTCATGCCGTTGTCATCCTGCCAATCACGAGCGCCATGCGCCTCCTGTCACGGTCCTCCTCACCAATCAGAGCGGCACAGGGCATGTACGTTTTACAACAACAAACTAAACTTGTGGGATAATTGCGCCAACCGTACCGACTCAGGCAGCGGCTGTATCGCGATTTAGTCCAGCGTCAACTCACACTGAAGTGTTTCAGCAGCGGAGCGTTTAGATGAAACATGGGAGACAACCATAGAAAAGATACCTCTAAGCCCATTGCGAAACGTTTCAAGGAAACCTGTCATTCAATCCTAAAACGCCACGGCTTTCTGTGAACCTGTTTGGCTCCGCACTCCACATGGCTACATATCCCACATAGGGCATTTCAGAATAAGAGCGTTTTGCCTGCCTGATTTTGCTGACTTGTTCAGATTTGAGTTGGTTCAGTTTTCCTTGATTTTTGTACAACTCAGTAGGCTACGTAGTTAAATTGTTTATTTTTATATGATCGGGAATCTGCACAGGGTGTTTTATTTTGAAAGTCAACCGTTCTGTGTCAGACTTCCTGTCCGGTTCATCTGCTCTGTGCTGCTCGACTCGGCTTCCCTGAAAAATAGACTGGCAGTAAATATTGAACTTTGGCAAAACTTCGCAAATCAAATTTTAATCGCAACATCTGGCAGAAGAATTTAGATTTTTTTCTAATGCAAAAACCTGTGAAAGCGCTGTCAGAGGTTTTTGCATTAGTTTGGATGATCATGTAATGGGGCTGAACGATTAATTGCATTTGCGATATTATCGCGATGTGATACAACAAGATTTTCTAATCGATTACACTCTGGTCACATGACACCCAAGAGGAAAGCAGTCTCAAACCAAACGAGTCCGAAAGAGGCGCAGTCTGTCTGGGGAAACTCTACGCTTGTCTATTAAACACGAGAAGCGTCACTTGGTTTTATTTTCATCGGCCAACTTTTTAATTGAACCTCAAACTGAGTATTTTTTGTTTGCTTACTGGGATACAGAAAGATGGAGTCCTGGGAGATTAGAACTGATTTAAGTACATTAATTGCTGGTTGAACTGTGGGTTTTGTATTGAGCGCTCACTGTAACAATCTGACTTTCATAATAATAATTCTACCTCTGTGTGCAGCTCGTTTGTCGCTGTCCAGCCCTGAGCTCCTGTCAGAGCTGAAACACTCGAGGACACGCTCCCTGCGACATGTCCCCGAACACAACGGCCTGACCACCGTCTTCTCTGGACGGGGAAGAGGAGGAGGAGGAGGAGGAGGAGGAGGAAGAAGAGGAAGAGGACGACAGGTGAGCAGATACAAACACTTCACAGGGAGGCGGAGAATCAAATATTCACTAACTTTTCGTTCAGGGCGACACGTACAGCTGGTGACATGACAGGATGTGGTCTGTCTGCAGTGTCGGGAAAGTTGCGATATATTACTAGTTATTAAAAAAAGTAATATTATTACTTATTACTGGGTGATAAAAGAACTAGTTACGTTACTATATTACTTTCCAGTGTTTCCCACAGAATATATGCTCCTCAATCAAAAATGATTTGAAATCCAACTAGTAAAAAAAGTAGAAAATCATCATGTGGCGGTCAGCGTTTATGGGAACTGTAATAATCTTGCTGTTTTAGAAAAGTAATTAGTTACACTTCTAGTTACTGGAAAGGAAATATTACTTGGCCAACACTGTCTGCCACAGACAGGACAAAGACTAAAGACAAAGACCTGAGCCTCCTCAGGGGGCGCCACCGAGCTGAAGGGAAGGCAAATGCTGCATCCCATTTACCTCGGAGGTCGGAGCAGCGATGACATCACCAGCCAGGTTAGCTATTGATTCGCCGGTTGATAAAAGAAAACGCATTGTGCGGTATTTACTCACACTAAACACTGTAGCAACACGTCCACAGACAGCAGCAGCACTTTGTGTTCAAACATTTAAATCGGTCACAAGTGTTAATAAACAGTATAAACCACAGCTTTCACTAACTGTTGATACCCGACAGCCATCTTGATCACAAAGTCGGGGCAGTGCAGTTCTCCCGACTTCGGAGGTCGGGATTCCCTTTTGACCTTTGAACTCTGAAATTCTGACTTCTCGACCTTTAGTTTAGTGCAGTTTACGGGACAAATAAAAATGTTTAAACATATTATTCAAGATTGTTTTGTACATTTTATGAAAGTATGGTAATAATAGTTGCATAATAACTTGAAATCTGAAACCGACAGAAGAAGCTAAATCATCATTGTGGACTGTGGCGTCTCGCTTTAAGCTCTGCTGTCCTTCACATTTTCCTTTGTTTGCTCTTTTATGGCTTTTACAAAATCAACACATTTCCAACCTATAACTAGAAAAAGTACTGAGGAACAAACACATCTTTTACTGTTTTATTTACTTATTTAATTAAATTAATTGTTCTCAAGTAATTTATTTGTAGCGTTGGCAATATTGTTGTCATACATTCATGCCAATAAAGCTGATTTGAATAGAAGAGAAATATATAATCTGCTCACTTCAAAGAAGCTCCGTCACAGAGTCGTAGCACAAGCACGACTTTGACAGGCGGAAGGAAAAGTAGTTCCTATCAACCGAGTATAATTAGGCAGGAAACGTTGGTATCAGAAATATCGATACTTTAGGATTGATCTGCTTATCACTAATGGAAACGGGTTTCTGCCACTACATATCAAAGTTTCCTCCTCACTAGAGGAAGAGGTGTGCAGGCTGGAGCCTGATCCTTCTCACAGGAGGTTTTACAATAACTATCACAATAGAAAGTAAACTCAATCGCGTGTGTCTTTATTCCCCTGCAGCAAAGTCGCAGACATCATCAGCCCAAGGATCAGTACGTGATGTCACCGTCCCACTGAAGCGCTTCTGCCCGCTGCACATACAGGTCCGTGTGTGGCGGTCGCGTCACTTACTGATCCTTCAGAAATACTTGGGGGGAAAATATAGCGTGTGTCAGTCAATAAAAGAGCTTCGTTACTGAAAAGCTATTTGATTCAGAAAACAGCGACGCTGCCACCAAGCTACTGAGAAATTTAGTTAAAATAGTAACGCTATTTAGTAAATACTGCGTAATGTGTTTTCAAGAATCAGCGTTGGTAACAGTGGCTAACTTGGCTAGTGTGAGGTTCTCCGACTGTTAACTTGAATGCGGTCAACTCAGGCATGACGTCATTCCCAGTTCCTACTTCCGTGGTAAATGTAATGCACCATAAAAAGCAGGAGCCTTCTGTAACAAGGCCCCTTGTGGTTTATAGGCCTGCATATTTGTGTTAGCACGTTAGCATCAGATTAGCAGGATGATGTTAATCTTGAATGTTCTTCTCCCGCAGGCCTCCGGCCCCACCCCGACCGCACGACCAGCCAATCAGATGACTTCGCACTGATCATCAGCAGCACCCGACCCTGTACCAGACTACTGGACCTGAATCCATCATGGACTTGGCTATCCTATAACCAATCATGCATTATTTACCATCAAATGAATATTTGAACAATAAGTCCTTGATTTCAGAGAGAAGTAAATAAAAAGAACTTTTGCTCCCATATGTTTGTTTTTGAAAGACTAAAACAAGACCCGAGCCTCCAAACTCAGAGGAGGGTTTAGCGGACAGTTAATTATCTCATGTTAACACCTCACGACAAAGTATCTTAGGGATGGCGCCCGATTCTGACTCAAATAGCTGAATCGGTTATTGGTGATAACGAGCTGATCTATGGGTCGATCCATTCACTTCCATTATGCACGTACTACGCATGCGTCGGTAGACTGGAACATTTTGCTAAAATAGCATTTTCAGGAAAATGTTTATAACGTATAACTTCTGAAGAAGCTAGCTCGGTATGGATATCGTGGCAGAGGCAGTGAAGTAACAGGAGAAGACGAAGTTGGAGGAAGCGAAGAAGAGATAAAGAGAGAGTGACGGAGCGAAAGACCGGACAGAGTGAATATCAGACTGGCTTTTACTGGTTGAGCTTAAAGAGCTGTTAGGATGCAGGACAGACGCCGAGCTGGCCTTCTTTCTGTTGTCAGTAATAACTTGTTAGCTGCTCGCTGTGTCCAGAAGTGTTGTGCTTGCTTGATGTTTGGCTGTTGGCAAAGTAAATCAGCCGGAGGTTACACAGACAGAGGTTTAGCCTCTAGCTACAAATCTTTAGTTGATGTAACCCACTAGATAACACACTCGGACGTCTGTAACGTTACTGTAAGTGCTCCTGCGTCCTGCTGTTTCTCGGCTAGCTCGCCACTCAAGTTTCAAGCAGCAGCAACATTATTCTGCTGCTGGTGGAGAGCAGCGCCGGGGTAGAACAAGAGCTGGGCAAGCGGGCAACGTAACTTTGGGAGAGGTGGAAAGACCGAAAAAAGGATGTTGACGGAGGTAGCTAAGAAGATAAAAAGAGAGTGGCGAGAGTTTCCCGCGAGACAAACGTAGAGCTGGCAGTCTTTCTGTGTACACAGTCTGACTTTTCACTAATATTGCTGTGTCTTGTGTTTTCGCACTTGCTCGATGTTTGGCTGTGTTAGCAGTAACGTAATCATAACCAATGCACCTGTGCGCATATTCATGACAGCGGTGAATCTTACTGTGTGGTGTCCAAAATCACTACTCACTATATATACTGGACTATTCATAGAGAGCTCGCCATTTTATAGGGCTGTCCGAATATATAGTGAGAATGATCATACCCTATACAGTCCACTCAAAGCATCCCAGAATGCATTTTGAAAAGTAATGTAAAACCATCATGCATTGCTCTGATAGAAAAAACAGTCCACCAACTGATTGTCCGACGGGAATGACGTAATTAACAGTGCTGAAATACTGACGGGAGTAGTGCCTAAAAGTGTTGTTTGCATTATGCGGGTTGTTGAGAATTATTTTAGAGCATTACAGCCTAAATTGTTATAATATTCACTAGAGTGAAGGTGTTCTGCATTGTCATCATTTAAAGTATTATTTTATAGTGTAAAGTTAAGATCACAGTGTTAAGACTCTATAGCTCTGAGTGTGTGTGTGTGACAGCAAGGCATCATCGAAAACACCAGCAAAGGAAAATGTAGAAGCAGAATTAGTGAAAATTGTGTTACAAAATGTACATAAATACAGTAAGAATGTCCTGTCTATAGCGAACAGTACAAGAGACACCAGCTTATTCCACAAAGTCAGGGTTTTGAGTCATCAGTGATTATCTCTAATCAGTATTAATATCATTCTTAATAATCATTCTTAATCATTTTTATTAGTATTCATCATTAATCATTACTGATTATAAGTATAATCATATCAGTATAAGTAATATATAATAATATAAGTACTGAGCTTTGTTCTGCTGTTATCTACTGTTGTTATGACTACATGAGGAACTGTTGATGTGTTAGTCTGCTGATATTAAGACTACGTGCTTAATTACTGATTAAGAGGTCGATTGTCAACTTCCAACCTCTGGTTGTTATAGACTGCGTGAACTTTGAATGAACTTGCTGAAGGAATTTTTGCTTGGCAGAAAAGCGACACAGGGTTGCTGAAATCACGTCAGATATAAAGATATAGAAAGTCAACAATACAGTAATAAATGACAGCTGGGGAACAGTGTTAATTGGTAAAAACAAAGAAGTTCATCATAAGGAAGGAGCAAACCAGCCCAGAGGGGATATATTAGACTGTCTGCAGACCGGAGGATTGACTCCATCCTCTGACCTGCTGGGATGTTGTACGGGTTTATCTGTCCTGTTTTGGAATAAACTCTTTTGCGCCGACTCTTGACCGTCTCCAGAGAAGTTTTTGATTGCAAACTTATTGACTCCAATAGAAAGTTAATGGAGTATTTTTGACACAGTTTATAAAGCTGGTGAAGGTGGGGACCAGGCTCAACTGGCCCAGCCTAGTTGTACATCTGACCCAACAGGGTGAGCTCACTATGTAATCCTCTACATACAACTCACTATATAGGGAGGAGGAGGCAACCCTACAAATACTTAATCTCAATCTTAATCTCTTAACGTACTGGCAACGCGGTCAATGCACAGCTGATCCTTCGGTGGCAGCGAGAGGAAACAGCGGCGTTGACTCTGAAGAGAGGCTTTTCTTCTCTCAGTAAAAGAACAGTGCGTCTGAGTCTTCTGTCGGTATGAAGACGTTATGTTGGGAGTAACGAACTTCCTTCAGGATCCAAGCGGCTGGCGAGTTTAGTCCTGCCCTTAGGGATTCATTAAAGTTCATAAAATCTAAATAAAATTGGTGGAGGCGGCATTATTATCAGAGCGGTTTTTAACTGATTGGTGGTGGAAATTGTATATTTCCTTAAGAAGAAACAAATAAAGAAGTTACAACAAACAGTTGTCTTTGTGATATTTATTAAAAGAGTGTCATACACCAGAGGGCGATTACAGAGTCTGACCCAGAGAAACAGATAAGACATTTAATGCTACAGACGTATATGTAGAATACATGCACTACAACGTTAGACACAGTTTACTCATGGACCTGTGATTGTAAAGCCACAGTCCCACACAGCAGGCTATTCATTATTTTCTTTCTGTGGAAAATGTGTCTGACTTTTAGACTTCTAGTTTACATTTAAAAATCTTGCTCATTTCATATTTAATAAAATTTGGTCAAAACACATTAAGACTATAAGCAGAAAATATTAACAAACTCACTTTATTTGTTCCAGCTGCACCCCTGTCATCCTCACTCAGAAACATTCACATCAGCTCCAGCACGATAACTACGATCCAATCAGTGCGACTAATCACAACATGACAGATGACTGTTCATTTAGGTTACAGCTTAATACAGATTAGTTTGATTTAAACGGTGATTACTGAAGTTGTAGCCCACAGTAAATGTTTTAGCCTGACAACCTGACAGTTGCCTTAATGTCCACAGAGTCAAATGAAGGACAGCATCACCCATATTTAATTCTGAGGGTGACTCGCAATGTCCACAGATCGCTGCCTCTGTCCAAAAGCAGTCATGTGGAAGACCATGTGTGGGTAACAAACTAATACAACCATGATTTAGATCGTTTTGTTTCCTTCTGCCAATGATCTGCAGCTTTGAGATCGACACAGTATGAACGAGGAAATGAAACGGCGTGTCAAAAAAGCCGATTCAGGCTCTGCAGGAGGGGAAGAGTTAAGCTTGATTTCTACTCCTGCGTAGGGTCTACGCACGTAGCCAGGCATTTATACTTATTCTTAGCGCTCCGTTAATTTAGCGGTAGGTGTAGCCTTTTCAAATGTTACCGACCGAATGGATCACATTCTGATAGAGGAACGAGTCATTTTGCTCGGGGTCGATCCACCGTGTTTCAGCACGCTGTTTTGGCCGCTAGTAAAAGTTACTTCAAAGCACGGGACACTTCCTGTTGGCTCTGAGGCATTGCAAGACTACCCAGCCGACCAATCACAGAGCTTACGGTCCGCGTCGACTTGACGTGTAGTTACATTTTTGAGGACATGCATGTCAGGCGACGCCGTAGCCCCCTATGCCGTCGATTCGACGCAGAAGTACACTTACAGTTGAAGTAAACCTCCTCCGAGGAGATGACAACTGAGCCCGATCCATTGCAGGGCTCTACGCTAACCTTTTTTGGAACACAGCAGAAAATGTTCAAGTAACTATTGATTATATACATATTGACTCTACGTGTGTTGTCTTCTCCTTGTGAAACCATTGGAGGAGTACGGAAGTGAAGACCCTGTTATCTGGTCACTCGGCATCGGCCTTAATAATTTGTAAAGGATTTCTAAAATACTGAAACAGATGTTTTGAAAATTTGATACATTGAAAAAAGCATTTTAAAACACTCACAATAAACGTTACTGTAATTGGTGCTTGTGTAGTTTTTGAACCAGGGACGGATTCACAATCCACCAGCAGCACCCACACAACCCACTACACACCTGATATAAACAAGACTACTGAATAGTATTACAATAACTTCAGTAAAACCAGGGGAACGTTGCAGCAGTGGAAATCTTTCTGGTAAGTTACTTGCACATTGTGCTCATAAATCATTTTTCCGGTTCACACATTTGATTTTTAGGGGCATATGCGAGCAAAATGGTTGCACTGTAGAGCCCTGCATTGGCAGAAGATTTGTTTTGATTAACAATCGTAATCGACTATATTGTGATTCCAGTTTCTTAGTTATGAAGACTTGCTTCTTTTCTTTGTCTTACTTGATAATAAACTGAACAGTTTTAAAGGTTTAAAGATGGACAAAACAAGCAGTTTGAAAATACCTGAGCGATAACATGACAGATTAATGGACTGTGAGAAAATACTCCATTGTAGTGAAGGTTGAAAAGTGCTAGCAATATTTTCTTGCATGAATTACAAGAACAGTAAAAGTAAATTTTAGGTGGGATGAAAACTAAACTACATGAATAAAGAGATGGCTCATAAACATTCAACAAATTTACATAAAGAACAAAGTAGCTATTTTTTTCTTTGGAAAGTAAAAGTCCAAGTAGATCAGGAATCCTTAAAACGCACTTCTTCCTGGACGGGGGTTGGAGGTGTGGCCTCTTTGTGTGTGACGACAACAGGATTATGGTGAGAGGGGCAGCACAGTACGTAGTCGCAGCCACGATAACATACATGCTGATCAGAATATAAAGTTACTGTTGTCTCCCCCTCAGTTTGTAGAGAAAATCAGTTCAGTCAGGACAACTTTCATCAAAGAAGCGTTAAGTTTGGCTCTGTTCTGGGATCTCCCTTCCACGTGCCTAAATGGAAAGTCCCCAAAAACAAACACACATGTGTGGAGCGAGTCCGCCGACCTGACAGTAGTTTAGAAGTAGTCCCTTGTGTCCTCAGATGTCCGTGTATGCGTCCGCTTTGAGTACATTCGAGGCTTTAGCGTTAGCTTACTACATTAAAAATAATTAATGTGACTTTTAATTTTTACAAAAAAATGACACTTGGCAACCAAGTCAGGCCCCTGAACCAATCCTGCAATCAACTATTTGACAGGAAGTGTGGGGATGTTTCCCCAGAGCTTTTCTCAGCTCAGGGAGAGATTGTGGCAGGACAAAGAACAAAAGGAACCCACAGAGGAGACTGGAACTGCTCTTCACAGCGATCTCTGAGGGACAGTGATACCTCAGATGCTGCCAGAGGGAAGTAATCGCCGGGCGTCACAGGCCTGCACCCGGGGAGGAAAACAGCCAGCTGTGCCAGGAAAACTTGACTTGCCAGGTCTTGGATATAGTTTGTGCTGGCGAGCGATTAATGGATCCTGGACCAGTTGTCAGGATGATTATCCACTGTGGAGTGGGCTGCTGGGCTGGGCCTCGAGGATCAGCGGCTGAAACAGTTTCTTGTCTGGTGCTTCTGAGGTGCTTGCAGAAGAAGCAGCAAGGGCAAGCAGACTATAGCAGCTTAAGTTGAATATAAGGTATCTTATTTAACAACTAATGCTAAGAGAGGAATCAGCTGATGGGGCTGGGATTGAGAGCAGAGCTTGACTTCATTGCCTGCCTGAGCTAACACTATGCTTGCTAATAAAACAACACAGCTATCAGGGCAAGAGGAAACAGCTTGTTTGGATCTGAAAAATGTTTAAACCGAAGCAGTGTGAATGCGTTGGTGGCGTTTAAGGTTACCAGACTGCGTAAAGGTTTTCTCACATTGGTCACAGCTGTATGGTTTATCCCGGGTGTGAACACGTTGGTGGACATTTAATGTACTTGATTTAGAGAAAACTTTCCCACATTGGTCACACCAGTACGGTTTATTCCCAGTGTGAACACGCCGGTGGATATTTAGTTCACCTGATGCAGTAAAAGCTTTCCCACATTTGTCACAACTGTAGGGTTTTTCTCCAGTGTGAACACGTTGATGGATTTTTAGTTTCCCTGATGTAAAGAAAGTTTTCTCACACTGGTCACAGCTGTACGGTTTTTCTCCAGTGTGAAAACGTTGGTGGATTTTTAGTTCACTTGATTGTGTGAAAACTTTCCCACATTGGTCACAGTTGTATGGTTTCTCTCCAGTGTGAACACGTTGGTGGACTTTCAGGTTCCCTGATGTAGTGAATGCTTTCCCACATTGGTCACACTTATAAGGTTTCTCTCCAGTGTGAACACGATAGTGCTTTTTTAATTCATCTGCTGTAGCAAATGTTTTCCCACACTGGTCACACCTGTATGGTTTCTCTCCCGTGTGAACACGTCTGTGGACATATAGGCTCCTAAAACTAGTGAAAAATTTCCCACATTGGTCACACCAGTACGGTTTCTCTCCAGTGTGAACACGGTGGTGCATTTCTAGGCCACCTGATGAAATGAATGTTTTCCCACACTGGTCACAGCTGTACGGTTTCTCTCCAGTGTGAACACGTTGGTGGATTTTTAGGTGACTTGATTGAGTGAAAGCTTTCCCACATTGTACACAGCTGTAGGGTTTCTCTCCAGTGTGAACACGTTGGTGGATTCTTAGGTCACCTGATGTAGTGAACGCTTTCTCACACTGGTCACAGCTGTACGGTTTCTCTCCAGTGTGAACTCTCTGATGAATCTTCAAATACCAGCATGCTTTAAAGGATTTGTCACAGAGCTGACAGTGGTGACGTTTGAGTCCATCTCCTCCTCTCCGTTTCTACATTGACAGACATACAGAGAGAAAGACAGTTAGCTCGCTCCACAGTGACATCCCACTATTTAGAACCATAGATGACATTTAGAGCATGTCTGTGGAACACACCCCACAATGTTCAAGTCTGACTAATGCATTACCACCTGTGAAAAACCAAACTGCAATGCAGACTTGCAGTGCATTTCTGAAGGGTCAAGGAGAGGCTCACTCTAACTCAACACAGATAGCACACAAGTCGCGCCAATGTCGGACTGAGATTGCACATCAGGTAGGGCTGCAACAATTAGTCGACATAATCAACGTTCTCGGCTTGTGAAACTTAGAAGCACTTAATAAAAAATAAATAGAAGTAGTATGAAAGTGGACTGTTGCATCTGTATTCTAAATACACATTACAAGGTACAGTAGTGTAAAAATATTGTACTTAATGGTAGCCAGTTAGTCTGAAACAGACACTATATTTATACAAAGAAAAGAATAACTTCATTAAAATAACTCATTTGACAGACATTTTTAGCCAAAGCGACTTACATTTGAGGAACAACATCCAAGCGCCAAATACAGCACGAGATCTACAACAGCTAATATAAGATATCGCATCAATGGGGTAAATACCTAGGGAAAAAAGTTCAGTCAATACAACATAGTTGTAAGGGGATAGAAGAAGAAATGTTAGAGGTTAGGAGTTAGCTGTGTTATAAGAGGAAGTGTTAGTGGATGAGATGAGTTTAAGAGCTTCTTGAAGTTAGAGAGGGACCACCTGCTCTGATGGCGTGTGGTAGCTCGTTCCACCATTGTGGTGTTACAGATGAGAACACCCGGGACTGGGATTGCTTTGGGATTGCACGCTTGGGTGGCGTACGGAGTGAGGTAGGGCCCGATTTTCCTGATGTTGTATAGAGCAAAGCAGCACAACCGGGAGACAGCAGCAACAAGGTCTGAAAAGGACAGCTGGTCACCAATCATGACACCCAAGTTTCTCACCAACCTGGTTGGAGTGATGAGGAGTCAATTTGTAGTTTGATGTAATGGTGGATAGATTGCTTGGCTGGAATGACCAAGCGTTCAGTCTTAGAGAGGTTTAGTTGAAGGTGGCAAGCCTTCATCCATGCGGAAATGTCCAAGAGACAGTCTGAGACGCCAAGATGTCATCTGCGTAGCAGGGAGGAGAGAGGAACAGATGTAATAGGACTGCTACATGTTAGCCTTGGTGTTGAGCCTTTTGCACCAGGAGCAACTGATAGCCCTTAAGGTCGGCATTGTCTTTGGTTTTTCGCCATTTTCTTTCAGCGGCTCTGAGATCAGTACGGAGCGCGCGGATGGTAGTAGTCTCAGGTGGGACTGTTTCTGGCGAGCAGGTTTGGTGGATAGAGGACACAGGCATGGCACTACCCAGACATGAGCTCAGTGTAGAGCAAAGAGATTGTGCGGCATTATTGACCTTAAGTGAGGAAAATGTGTTGAGGGGAGGTAGCGCGGAAGCCACCACTGAGGCAAGTGAGTGGGAGACAGGTTGCAAAGGTTGCGTCGTTGTGAGGCATAAGATGCTGGAACAATGGACTGTTCCTGTAGGCATACCATGAACTGGATGAAACAGTGGTCAGACATGTGTAGAGGTGTGACCTTGCCAGCTTTGCGGGTCGGGGGGCTGAGAGCCTGTATTAGATCAAAGGACTGAATCGGAGACAGGAAGTCTGCAGATTTTCATTTGTCTAAGTGAATGTTCACGTCACCGAGGACAAGTAACGTCCTGCTCTGGGATTGAAGACAGCAGTGTGTCTAGCTCTACCACAAAGTTACGCACTTGTCCTGGTGGACGGTATGACAATCATAGAGACCTTTACCGGAGCGGATTCCGAGACAGCATGATATTTGAAGGAGGCATATTGATTTGGTGGTAGCAGCTGTGTGAATTTCCTTTTGTTGGAAATTAAGAGCCTGGTCCCAGGCGTAGGTGAAAGAGTAATTGGTGGACAGCGCAGCGGGGATAACAGAGTTTTCTGGTTTGATCCAGGTCTCAGTGAGTGCCTAAGAGATAATGTATTAACATAAGCAGTGATAAAGTCAGCTTTGTTGACTGCAGACTGGCAGTTCCAAGTAAACAGATGTGGGTGGGTCTGTTTTGAAGGCCGAAATTACAAGAGGGGACCAACAATAATGGTTTTGTAGTGGACAGGGTTTCATAAAATTTATACCGTCTCCCCTAAACCTATTTTTTTTTACCTGCCACCCAGGAAAGGCAGGGGATATTTTTCTCACACTTTCTACCACACTGTTAGTGAGCTGTGACAGCTGTGTTTTTGATAGACAGTTTGTCTCTGAATATCGCTGTCCAATCAGCGTGAAGTCGTGTTCCGCGGAGTCCCACCTCTTTTGGGGCAAATTCAGTCTGGTTGAAAATCGCCCAGATCGCTCTCATAGACTTTCATGTAAAGGCAGTTTTTTTTCGAGCAGCGGCCGCTGCAATGCAATCTCTGCGGGTTCCGGGAGGGCTCGCAGTTACGTGTTTACGTCATGCGCCCAGCAGCAGAGCTACGCTTCTGCCACCTGAAAACGACTCGGCAGTCCTATAGCTTGTTGCTGTCATTACGACCAGCAGCTGTAGAAAATGTATGTTCAAGCTGAAAATTCAACCGTGGTGTTGTGTAGGGAGACGCAGTGACTTTACCAGCGGTGAGTAAGACACAGTATAAATAATACATGTAATTTGTTAGGCTACGAGGAGAGGAAAAGTCCGCTAGCTACTAGGCTAATTTATGCTCCGTAAAATGCCAGAGGCTAAGCTAATAACTGTGACTGTAAAAAAAAATATTGATAGTTATTATTAATTGCCCCCTCTGAGAGATTTGGCAGGAGCCGCCACTGCTGCCACCTCATGCAGAGACAAGAGTACCGTTTTCTCTTCTTTAGAAAGTATGAAATTGTCCGGTGTCGTCGTTCTCCAGCTGGAAACGTCGGCATGAGCGATGCATTGTTTGATTGGAGCTAGCTTGCCAACTAGTGTACCGAGACGAGTCTTCCTCGTCCAGAGAGCCGACATTACGTGCCATCTTTTCAGATTATCTGGCATAACTGACGTGCTTTGGAAATGTTGCAGTTCACAACCTTTTGGCCGAGTGAAAAGTCAAGTGCTCCTGCACTCTGGAGGTTTTAGGTTGTGATGGTGTTAATACTATCACTGATATTGTGTTGTTTAATTAACTTTACTGTTCACATCACTTTACTCCATTAAGCTGACGGTAGGGCTATAATAATTAATTATAAAGATATGAAACTTTTTATCGCGATAACATTTTTGCCATAACGTCCAGCCCTAGCGGATGGTGTTGCTACGGCCCGATGACGTCATGAACAAATTGATTATTAAATTTGTTGGCAACGAATTTAATAATTGGTACTCAATACAAGATTATATTTATTGACTTATAAGACATGACACAAACATAACTACGAGACTATGGAGACGGTCAGGGGACGCACAGCACAGGAGATGGGGGAGGCAGAGCACAGAGAAAAAAGGCCCATACTACAGATGAGCCGCGTACAGCCTCGGTGTCTGACATGTTGAGATAAGATCCCACAAGAGAATAAACCAAATGCAAGATAGAGGACTAAGCTAAACCGCTCAACAGTTAGATGGTTCTCTCTCAGAAGTCCCATCCCCAGGAGTAATAACCCTCTTGGATATTGACGGACCATACAAGGCCACTTTCCCGACCTGGCACAGGTGTTAATTGCAACATTTCTACACGACACGAGATAAAGCTGTTTTCTCCCACACAGGAAATTAATTAGCTTCTCGCTCGTCGCCTCTAAAGTTAAGTTAATTTGAACTTAAGTTCCGCAATGTTGTTCTGGTGTTTATCGGTGCTGCTCATTCGTCCTTGGGTTTCAGAGAGGACACAGACAGATCAACGACGGAGGAGAGCTGTAGCCTCCGTCAGACCCACTTCTTACCGTGTGTTCAGCAGCATATGGAGGCTGTCCTGTTTGACAGGTACCAATTCACAATACATGTACCGCAGAAATTCATTCATTGTGAATTGTATAAATAGTATTACAGTATTTTAACAACTTACTGTTTGCAATACATTTATTATGAAGCGGTCCCCATAAATAATTTGATATACATTCAAATATTTCTATATTTTCTTGATCAAATTCCTTGATATTAATTCAATTTGGAAAACTCTCTTATTGAAATTTCAATCATCCACCACACAATTACTCTAATGACAAAATGTGCAAAATTGTAAAACACAGAATTTTCACACAAATAATAAAACTGAATCCACGGTCATCCAATATGTGAATGTAGCATAACTATTAGGGTTGGGAATCTCTGGGTACGATTCGAGTACGATTCAGAGGGCTGCGATGCGATTATAAAACAATTATCGATGCATCTTGATGCATCTTTTTTTTTTTTTTTATATATACAGGATCTCTGGATAATTACTAGTATAAGTATTTCATTCATTAAAATCCAAAAGAAACATCTCCTAATTAGCTTAAAAGGACTAGATCGCATCCCTAATTTGCTTCATTGACCTCAGCTCCATGGTCACGCCTTCATTTCTTTAACAACCAGTTGTCAGACTCCTCTGAACACTGAAATATAATTATCAGGAGTGTGTACAGTATGTTTACAGGACAGGGGCCTCACATGCACAATATTTGGTTCACGAGAAGCAGAAGACATTTTAACACTATTTTGATGAAATATTCAATGCCCTCGAAAATTTGGGCATGAAACACTTACTTTCCTGCATTCTGGAGACATTTTCAGAAAATTCAGGTGACAGTTCAAACAGAATATAACGCAATACTCAGCAGCTTGTTTTACTTACTTGTGTTACTTTTTTTGGACAATGCACATTTGTTTCTTCTATATTTACATTACATTGCTGTGGCTCAGGAGGTAGAGCGGGTTGGCCGTTAATCGGAAGGTCAGCGGTTGGGCTCGGGTTTGTTTTTTCTTCTGCCCAGTGATCGCCGCATCTGGGTGATGTAAGTTTAATGTAAGTTAGTTTGATGGTTCCATTCACATAACGTTACATTACAACAGCGGCGCAACGCTGACACAAAGACACAGTCCTTTTCTCATCCACAACTGTCTCTCCGTTGCTGTTGTGACATTCACTGACCAGGAACCTGCAGCGGGTCTTCCAGCTCCGCTGTTTCATTAGCACTCGCCACAGTGTGACTGGCTCGCACGCCAATCTTGCTTGTTGTGCTAACCTCAGCGCCACTGTCCTCAGGCTTCGTCCCCCAACTTGTCTGTACCTCTGGTCCGTTCTCTTACTGCTCATGGCGGCTAGTCAGATGTCCCCCACTCCGACACCATCTTCAAACAGTCACCTTCCCCCTCTGACCTCTAACCTACCCTCAAGATCTGTGAAGAGGACGTGAGCCACCTCTTCCAAAGGCAGAAGATCAGGAAGGCTCCTGGACCTGACGGTGTCTCACCATCGTGCCTGAAAATCTGTGCGGACCAGCTGGCCCCCCATCTTCACTCAGTTCTTCAACAAATCACTGGAGCTGTGTGAAGTTCCCTCCTGCTTCAAACGCTCCACAGTCATCCCGGTCCCAAAAAAAAACTCCATCTCTGGACTGAATGACTACAGGCCCATCGCCCTGACATCTGTAGTCATGAAGTCCTTTGAAAGACTGGTGTTGGCCCACCTGAAGGACATTACAGGCCCCCTGCTGGACCCCCTGCAGTTTGCCTACAGGGCTAACAGGTCAGTGGATGATGCAGTCAACTTGGGTCTGCATCACATCCTGCAACACCTCGACTCTCCAGGGACATATGCAAGGATCCTCTCCGTGGACTTCAGCTCAGCGTTCAACACCATCATCCCGGACATCCTCAGCACCAAACTCACCCAGCTCACTATACCAGCCTCCACCTGTCAATGGATCAGAGACTTCCTGACTGACAGGAGTCAGCAGGTGAGGCTGGGAAACATCACATCCAGCACCCGGACTATCAGCACTGGCGCCCACCAGGGGTGTGTGCTGTCCCCACTGCTCTTCTCCCTCTACACCAACGACTGCACCTCAGGGGACCCATCTGTCAAACTCCTGAAGTTTGCTGACGACACAACGGTCATCGGCCTCATCCGGGACGGTGATGAGTCGGCCTACAGATCAGCTGGCTCTCTGGTGCGGTCAGAACAACCTGGAGCTTAACACGCTCAAAACTGTGAAGATGATCGCGGACTTCAGGTGGAGCCCCCCCACTCTGCCCCCCATCACCATACTCAACAGCCCTGTGTCTGCTGTGGAATCCTTCAGGTTTCTGGGTTCCACTATATCCCAGGCCAAAACTGACACTATCATCAAGAAGGCCCAGCAGAGGATGTACTTCCTGCATCAGCTCAGGAAGCTCAACCTACCTAAGGAGCAGCTGATCCAGTTCTACACGGCCATCATCCAGTCTGTCCGCTGCACCTCCATCACTGTCTGGTTTGGATCTGCCACCAAAAAGGACAGGCGCAGACTACAACGGACAGTCAGGACTGCAGAAAAAATAATCGGTGCCAACCTGCCCTCCATTCAGGACTTATACAGGGAACATCACTGCAGATCCATCTCACCCCGGGCACAACCTGTTCCAGCTCCTCCCCTCTGGTAGGCGCTACAGAGCACTGTACGCCAAAACCAAGAGACTCAGGAACAGTTTCTTCCCACAAGCCATCGCTCTGATGAACAGCTGATTTCTGACTCACAGTGTCAGGAACAATTCCTGTGCAATAACCCAGTAACTCTGTCTCTAATCAGCCACCTGTTTACTGGTTTCCACTTATTATTTATTTATTCACCATTCTCTATTTCAGTGCTGTTCAACTATGTCATATATACTGTATACCAATACACCTACCTCGGTCATAGGTCTTATTTATTTTTTCCAGCATCCTTTGCACTGTGCTCTATCACACTGTGTACATGTGTACCTGTATATCATTTCCACCTTCAACATGTACATAATGAGAATAGTTTACTCTTGCATCCTTTGCACTCTGATCACTGCACTATTTGTCAATATGTCTGTATTGTTTTGTCATAGTGTGTATAGTGTGTCTATTCTGTAGTTTGTGTCTGATTTTATTTTATTATTATTATTATATTATTTTATTACTGTATAAGTAGGCACATCATGAGCAATGTACCATCCTGAGTCAAATTTCTCTAATGTGTACACATACATGGCAATAAAACTGATTCTGAACGATTAGCGATGGGACGGGGGTGATACCGGTAGGTTGTGGCCTTTACTTGCACAGAGTGCTCCTATTTCCAGGCAACTATTGATTAAGTACGTCAGCATCCAGGTAGCATTTTGCTTTGGGCGGATCTGAAGCAGCTGGTTACCTGAGTGATCTACGAAAACACCCGAAAATGTTTATCAAGGTTTTATTTTCCCCCCCCCTCGAGGCTACGGCCAGGGTGCGAACTAGGGGGAGCTGAACTCCTCTTAACAAGACATGAACTCCCCAGAAAACATGATGAGATATTTTGGTGGCTCTTTAAAATATTGACAATATGCTATTTTTGCCATTAATTTCTATTTTTCTGTACCATCATGATTCACGTATAAAATCAATATTATCCAAAATATCAGTTCACATACAGGATCATCGCTGTAGTAAGAGATGCACAGATTATATTTTTACTGGCTGATTCCAGTTACTGATTTTTTTTAAAGGTCTGACCTGCCGATTCTAATTTTATTTCTTTCCATAAGATCCATAACTGACAGCATACACAAACATTTTTGTAACCATTTATTGGAAAAATCTATTTTTATAATGAGCACCAGTATGAATGTTAGCTATTCTCACTGGTCTCAGTTGTATCATAATGAAACATTGATAATAAAATAACATTTTCACTGGAAGGAGCTGAAAATAAATTGCAGTAGCCAATAAACTAGGCCATTTTTAAACATCTTTTACTTAAAAATATTTGATAAATTATCCTATTTCTTATCTCACCATTTTATTCTTTATTTTAGTGTTTAATCACAAACTACAGTAATCTGCTCACCTTGCTTTTCCCCTCAGACACAGAAGCACACACCTACACCTGCCATCTCTCTCTCTGTCTGCTCTGACTTTATCTGTCAGCAGTTTTATTTAAAAGAACTCACGTTTGGTATCTTCTCACCCGTTATTCTGTTTTCACAGCAGCAGATGAGCCGCTTGTTGTTAATTACCGATAGAGACCACCGTGGTCTGAATGACATCGTCACTGTGTCTTTACCTGCTCCCTGATTTACAAAATCCACAGCGTCTCTTTCTGTGTTTCTCTGCAGATGTAGTGAGCGTCGACTCTTCTTCACTCTCGTGAATAACTTCCACACACCTAAGAGATGTTTTAGCCTGTGTGTGTGTGATTTGAACTTACTGTCTGTGCACACATGTGAAACACGATGCAGTGCAGCCTGTTTTGAATTTGGGGTTTTCATAAGCTGTACGCAATAATCATCGAAATTATATCAAATATAGGCTTGAAATATCTCACTTTGCATGTAATCTGCTATATATTAGTTTCACCTTTTAAGTTAAATTACTGAAATAAATTAACTTTTGCACAATATGCTAATTTTTCGAGTTTCACCTGTATTCACTGCGGGGTTTGAAGGGAGGGAGGTTGAGCCGGGGAGGAGAAGAAGATTAGGCGAGTGCTGAACCGACTACATGTTCTTTTTCAGTCGGTCGAAAACAATGATTTAATGTGGTCATTATGTTGTTACAGTTTAGGCCACTGATTAATTAATCTGTAAAGAAATGAAGCAACTGTAAAATGAATAAACACCATAACTGCCACGCTGCTGCTGTCATCCCTCAGTTTAAAGTGCTGCCACACAGCTGAGGGCTTCATTTTGTTTTCCCTGTGATGTGAACGGATGTGCAGAAAAGCTGAGCACCAGTGGAGGAAAACTGCGCATGCACCGAGCGCGAAACTCCCAGAACAAAGAAAAGAGAAACGCTCGTGAGTTTTTCTTTCAGCTTCCTCTCTTCAAGATGAAAACAGGAATCACGGAGACACTTTGGAAATCAAACCACGTCAACACAAACCCTGGAGCGGGTTTTCAGGCTCTGATCTCTAACAACAGAATGAACGGATGATACACGGACCCTCGAGACTCTTCCTCGTGTCTTTAGTCTCGTGATGAAGTCATGAACACTGACCTGAACATCGGCGCTATCAGAGCACGAGGCTGCTGTTTGGCTCCTGTGGTCCGGGTTCTGGTTCTCCATCGTCCTGCAGGTCTCCGCTGTGACTGGTGGACCGTGTTGTCCTGGACTGAGTCTGGATTCTGGTCTCGGAGCTCTTCAGGCTGAGGGCCTTTCCGGAAGTACGTCCTCTCCGTTTGCGCGTTCACGCTGAGGGTCCGCCTCACTGAGGCCGGAGTGGTAGCGGGTTGTTATGCTGCGTTCCCGGAAACTCGGAACTGGAAACTTGCGACCTAACTAGAAAAACTATCCTTGAAGCCACCTGAAGTCGGATTTCCTACTTGGAGTAAAAATCTGTAACCCGACGTCACGAGTAGCAGCTGAATGACGTCACAAAACAATGGCGGCGCCCATGGAAGCGCACATAATGTTTACGTTAATGGTAAACCATAAACTAAAAGGCAACAAAAAGTATATTTTGCATGTATTTACATTAAAATAATACATACGGTCATATAGTAAAACCTGTTCTGCATATATAGATGTAGAAATATGTTATTAGGTAGCTGGCTACAGAACAGAATCTCAAAGTCTTCTCTGCATAAAGGTTACTGTTAAAAATGCCAAAACATTAGGGAGTGTAACCTACAACACTGACTGACTTGAGGGCTACCAACTTCGTTCACTTTCGGCGTCGTGCACCACCGTGCACCTGGAACACTTTGATGTAGGGAGTTTAAACTGGGAAATATCCCAGTTCTGACCGGTCTCGAACGCAGCATTAAACCCTCCAGTGCTGCTTGTTGAAGGTGTGTAACAGCCTTTGCTGCACGATGGGGAACCTTTCTTTCAAACGTGTGACTTCGCCTGTAAACATGTTGGATTTTTAAATCCAGAAACTACACCAACATTTCTGTATCACCATTCACAGGTTAACAACACCGCTTATTTAATAAAAAATGCCCGATAAACAAAATTACTGTTTTCATTGAATCTTTTCATCTCATATGAAAATCTTCAGCCAAAACAAAAGTACAAAAAGCAACAGAATAAGAGAAGATGACACGCAGGGGGATCACTAACAAGCAACAGAAAAATATTTAACTGTTTTAATCACAATAATTCCAAAGTCCAGAAAATGCTTGTTGGAAAATTTTGGATTTCTATTTTAATCTGTAATTTTAATTTGAAGTATTGCACTAAGCTACATTTTAAATCACAGCCGTTACTGAGTAAAAACAAATCTTTGAGCTGCCCGTTTTGCAGAAGCACCAGGGCCGACCCGTGGCGCTGAGCCCCGCGGCCAGCGCAGCGCAAATTGCTTCCTATCTGAAAGAGCCATCTCCAAAATGTCAGGGGGCTACAAACTGCGCCGCAAGAGGTTTTCAACTCAGGCGAATCAACTCCACCCAGCTGATGCGACACCGGCGATTTTAATCATGTGCACCTCGCGCTGTGATTCCAGACAATAACGTAACTGGTCGGCTACAGTTTTGCAATATGAATATCTTAAAACTGAAGCGCAGCCTTTCTCTGTTTTGGTTTCGGTTTCACATGCAGCATACTGTCCCAAACTGTGTTGGTCTAAAGGGGAGAGGCAGAGCAGAGACCAGCTAGAAAAGGTCCCACGTGGGCCGATTAAAAGAGGCTATTTCCCCAAAGGGAGACTCAAAAGAGAAGGGAAGGCCAAGCATGTGTGCTGACTCAGCAGGGATTTTATTAAATTAGAAAAGTTGATCTAAAGGAGAAAACAAAAAGCAATAGCTACAGAATGCCTGGATTCTATTAAATTTTAATATTTTGAATTGTCACACACTGCCTGAATATTGTGTTTCGCTTTATATAGATGGAGATGAACCATAAATTGGTGCAATGCTCAAAATTTCACATCTCGCCTGGGGCTCCTACACTGTCATGGCCGGCCCTGAGTAGCACATGGATCCTGCCTAAAACAGGAGCATCGGGACTCATCCAGCAGAGGGAACGATCACCGACCGTCCGCAGCGAGAGGGAGTGGACAGAGGCAGGGAGAGGAGGTTGAGGGGCGGCCCGGCGTGCTGCGGACTGTCGGCGATCGTTCCCTCTGGCTGGATGAAGCCCAACGCTCCTCATTTTACGCATGATCCATAAAGATACGGAAGATTCAGAAAGGGCAATTGCAAAAATAGCATGTCATGGTTCACTAAGAGGAGCCGAGCTCCCCTGTAGTTTACACGCTGCTTGTACCACAGGTAGTTGTTAAAAGAAGTTCATAAGACATCGGTGCATGACGTCATTAATGTTGGTTGGCACTAGCAACCTGCTGGTAACTAGTTAGTACAATATTTTTGTCTTTCCACCTCTGTCTTTTTAAACTGGCATATTTAACGTGATCACAGTTCATCTGGTCACAGCACTCATTTATTTCCAACTTTTCATGTACCCTGATTTTATGAACTGGAATTTTAGATTTTGCTAATGTTATTGATTTATTGATATACTGTTGTTTTATTGTGTTTTGTAAAGTGATCTTCAGTGTACTGAAAGGCGCCTCTACATAAAATGTCTAATAATAATAATAATAATAATAATAATATAGCCTAGTCTTTTACAATCAATATAAATATCATACATATATGTCACTTTTTCATAAATTAATAGCTGAACCAGTCAACGTCTTAAAGAAATATCTAAATCTAACAAAAATAATAATGTCAGACTGCTGTGATGATTTTACTGAGGTCAGCTGTTCTGATCTTTATTGTTATTACACAGCTTTAATATTTTTGCTCACATGCTGTTTATTCCATAATAAACTGTTGTTTAATCAAATAACAACAACCTTACTGGGCTGCTGATCTTCCATTATAGGAGGACTGGTTGTTTCTATTAAAGGTAACAGGACACAAACCCTCTGCACACAGTTTGCTCCTCCAGTGAGTTTAAAGTGAAAACTATCATCTGTTGAACAAACTGAAGCTCCTCTGCTGCCTCCTGCTGGCTGCTTCCTGTCACTGTCAGTCTGTTCGTCCCTCAGGACAAACTGGAGAGCTCCTCACAAAACATTCACATTAACAACAACTCAAGTACAGCTCTGGTAAAGGTCATTAACGTCTCCCTCCAGAATGGCCATGTTCCACTGAAAACCTCTGTCATCAGGCCACTTCTCAAAAAAAACACCTTAGAAGTCTTTGCCAACCACAGGCCCGCCTCAGACATTCCTTTGCAAATCCCTTCTCAAGCTACACGCCTGCAAAGCAAGGCGAGTTTATTTGTACAGCACATTTCAACAACAAGGCAATTCAAAGTGCTTTACACCAAACATAAAAGCAACACAGGGAAACTGAAGAAAAAACCCACATTAAAATACAATTTTGAAAAGTTATCGGGGTGATTTTGGTGACAGGAATGTTGATGAATATTCACTGTTTTTTACCAATATTTCACAGTTATGTTATTTTGAGACGTGGTTGTATGGACAGATAGAGTTTTAAAGATAACTCCCAATAAAAGTCAACTTTTAAACAGTAAATATTGGCAAAACATGGACATTCGCCTGGTATATTTTGAAAATCTTGTATGATAACTTGTAGTTTAGTTTATTTTCATCAATCTTGTATGATAACTTGTAGTTTAGTTTATTTTCATCAAATTTACAGTTACAATTGTATTCCAGGTGTTTTAGAAGATAATCAGTTCCATTATAATCTATCTAATGATGGTTTTGATGGTTTATTGCATTAAAATATAGCTTTTTTTTTACCAGGTGAGGATAAAAATATCATTTTTGTTCTTTATTGCATCTCCATTTAGTCTGTAACAGTAAAATAAATATATTTACAGTTGATTCCTTTTCCTTAGGTTCATTTTGGATTTGTTATTTTATCCTGGAAATCGGGGCAAATAACTGGCTGTCCCCAACAAGTTAAAATGAAACATTTCAGACTTGAGCCGAGATTTCTTCACCTCAGCTGGCGCCGTCTTTAACGAATCTGCGGCTCTTTGCTTTGACTAGAATTGGTTTTGCTTTCAGTCTGAACAAACCTCAACAGATTCAAAACCACATTCAGCAACAGGAAATAACAACAGATCAAAATACACAACTACTCTATAAAAACACAACTAGACAAACCTACCAAATACTTCAGGAAATAATACTGAACATGTGTACTATCCTATACTATAAATAGCAAAATCTGGGACATGAATAAATGATATGTATTGACACAAAAAAGTATAAACAAAGAAAATAAAAATAGTGAATACAGATATAAATTGAAGATTAAATGAAAATTCCACAAAGGAGGAAAATGTGTTTAACTACAACACAATAACAAGAAAATCTGAATGAACCCCACAAAAACAATATTTCATCCAGCGTGGAGCTTCACTCTTGACCTTGGGAAACACATCTGTGATAAATGAGTCTAAACTCAAGCCTCACATACGGTGATCGCTCAGAGGAGCCAGGAGAGGAGCCATGCCGGCCCAGCTTGGACTTAATTCTGCTCCTAAAGAGTCGTGGCCTGAACTTTGAAGGAAGTTCAGCCTAGTCAGAGTTAACTCGGGGTTATCAGGCAAACTCTGACCGCCTACACTGGTAGTACGACGGTGGATAACATGTTGGTTAGTTGAGTCCGTGTTAACTTAATTCGAGTTGGTGCAGGATATGATGAATGTAAAGACATGTTAACGGCTAAGCTAGGGAAAAGCCAGGGAGGCTTGTTGGCATCGCATGGAGTAAATTTGTAGCCTAATTATCTTCACAGTGTTCTTATTGTAGTTTAAAATCTCTATTATGTATTTTATGGGCTCTTCTTTTATGTGTAATATGATTAAGATGTAAAGGTACAGCTGCACATAAGGTCCATTGCAATAGAACAAAAAGGAGTCAGCGGAGAGGGGGAATAATCCCAGAGAAAATTTAATTTCCACGATTAAAAGTAAAAAATTCTCTGACATTATAGTCACGCATTTATGAGAGAAACTTCACCTTGCAAGGCTACAACATTAAACACACACATGTCTGTCGTATATTATGCATGCACTGGAAAGTTATATTAGACTTTGCAATGGGGTTTAGCAGTGAGGAAATAGGTGAGTTTAGCCCACAATCACTATTGTGCACCTTAGATCCTAGAGCCGTGGATTGGGTGTATTCAGAAGAAAACACCAGAGTAATTTTAGATTTTTTGTGACATTAATTTCAGGGAATTTAATTTAAGATTTTTCTTTCATCTAGGATTTTTTTTTTCTCATTATTAACCCTGAACTGGCTCCGTACTGTTTTGGACACGTAAAATAATCTAAATGTGTGAAAACACTTGGGAGAATTCAATTATAGACTACAGATGGGCTACATCTAAGAAACTAAATCACAGCTCAGCTGCAGGACTCGCTGTCTGAACGTGATGCTGTCGTGTTCAGAACTTCATTGCAGCCGAAGTGGAACAAATCAGGATGGAATCTAAACAAGTTTCATGAAGTGGTGTGTATTAATATCCTACTTATCATTATCACGGAGTACAGATGTGGTGTGTAGTCCACGTGCAGGGTAACCTCGAGTTAACCACGAACAAAACCTGCTCGGAGCAGTTTAGAGATGCGTAAATTGCCATGGCAACAGACCTCGGGTAACACCTTGTACCCGAACTACCTTTCGTAGAGCGGGTTAACCAGGAAGTTACACCTGACGTCACCAAGTTACTCCTGAAGTTACCTGGATAAGCCAGTTACCTCTCTTCGTAGTACACTGAGCTGGGACTCGTGTCGACCCAGCAACGGAATTCAGAGACTGTTGTGCCCACATCGTTACAGAGACCTGCACAATCAACATCCCGGATCAAGCACTCGACAGGTGGTCCATGTTCAGAGCTGTCAGAGCAAGAGAGGAGGTGGACTCTGTGTTTTACATCGATGACGCTTGGTGCTCAATCGCAGTCAAGATGGCGTCTCAAATGTCAGACTGTTTATTGTGAAAATTAAATTTTCATATTGTCATCTGCTTGCTGCTGTTTACATTCACTACAGATGCAAATTCAAATAAATAAAAAAAAAAGACAGAAATATATATATATATATATATATAAATAATTGATGCAGAAAAGGCAGGAATTGTTGCAGACAATTTCACCAGAAAGCAGGAAATTCACACTGATCTTGTCATGATTATTGACTTGGTTTTTCATCTACATATAGGCTACATGTGGCTGTGGTATGCACATTAAAGAGTGATCATAATGATAATAATAATAATCTTTATTTGTAGAGCACTTTTAAAAAACAAGTTACAAAGTGCTTTAACAAGTGTAAAGACAATAATACCCAAAAGACAATAATACAAAAACAATACAAGAAAAAAGCAAGAAAACATTGAAAAGACTAAAATAAAATGATGACCCCGACCCCTGCAGTGGGATATGACAGAGAAAGCCTAAAATGAACTGACCTCCAATACTGAATCTCACTCCAAACTTAACTGAAAAGTTGGCAGCCCTGACATTATCACTAAAGGAGGCAGAGAAGGGGCTAAACATAAATGTTTGCTGCTGACAGCAAAACTGAAACTGTGGGATTTAGCGAGTCACTAAAAGAAGGAGAGAGCTACGAGGGCTTGAGTTCAAATGTATAGCGGATAATGAGCCGCTTTAAAGAAGAATCTGGTTCGTTTATTTTGCCCTCCAGGTCACCGCGCATGTCACATGACTGAAAACTATGAATATCATATTCCAATCGATTCTTAAATAGGTAGTAATATTTATTCAGCTATAACCTGTCGGGACAAAGTGCAGGTGGCAATTGTGGTGTCCGAACAATAATGCTGCGATGATGTGTTGACAGGAAACCCGCTTGACACTGTTCTTGATCATAAAAGTTTATTAAATCAAAGAGTCCAGCATCAATTACAAGCTCTGCAGCAGGTTGGAGTGACCCAGCCAGTCGGTCTCTCTGTATGTCAAACAACGCTTATATAGGATATGTTTAGGTATCTGTTAGGTACCATAGAGGGGTTTGAGTCTGCAAAATAAAAGGTCAAACCCATAGAAGGGTACAGTACTATTCTCAGGTAACAAAAACAGGGGTTAGAGGTCAAATTCTATAGAAGGGTTCAGTCCCTACATAACCACCAATCACTGCTCTCCCCGTAGAAGGTCTCTGACCCTCTGTCCTGCTGCTACAGTGCTATTTTAAACTGTTGTGAGTCAAATGCATAAATATTGGAAACTACACAATAACTGAGGATGAAAATATGGGTCAAACAGATCAGTTTACTCATGGACCTGTGATTGTGAAGTCATAATCTAGAGACCAATATGGGATTTTTAAAAATTATTATAAATAGTACTTTCAACAAAAGTACAACAAAATATATCAAGCTTTTGATAAATAAAAGTCAAATAAAACTACAGAAAGAAATGCTAAAAGATATGATTTGTTATAAATTATGGCATGCTACTACTAATGAACATAAAAGTAAAGAAGTGTATTGTGGGGGCAAGGAAAATAGAAACTATATAAAAATTACCCTTATATCCATAAATCATATCTAATGTTATTGCTATAACAATAATGACGACAACATTTTTTATATTTATATATATAATTTTTTTTTGTCATGCAGTAGTTATTACCTTACATATAATCTGCCACAATGACTACTTTCTAAAACATATCGTCTATGATACATTGACTGTTTAATTAAGCTAATACTAAATGACCTGTGGTCAGCAGACATCGCCTTATATTCACGTCTGTGTTGGCTTGACCACTCCTCTCTTTATGGTGAACTTCTTATCCTCTGCTCCATCTGGTGGCCACTTACACGTATTGTTTTACCAAATTAACACTGTTCTCCAGCTGTCATTCATTACTGAGTTACTACCTGCAACTTCGAGATTTCACACTAACGTTTCACATTTAAAAGAAGAGGTAACGTTAGAGAACTTTGTCAGGCAGGAAGCCGTGTTAGACACTTGTACAGCTCACGTTTATTCACTAGTCCGCTCTGGTTTAATCATTTCTGACACGCCGACTGTAACTAGAAACAAGCAGCTTGCAGATATATTTAGATTATAGTTAATAAACTATAGTTTAATTGCTCATTAACGTTAGTGCTCCTCCACTGATAAACATGGCATTGACTTTGTGGCTAATTTAGCAACAGGCAGCGTTAGCTGCTGTAACGTTATATTTAGAAGTAATGAACTAGGGAGAAATGAGAGGACCGTTCACTTTAAGTGCCGCCTTGTTTCAGAATAAATCTACAATCATGTCTGTCAGCGTAACGTTAGCCTCCACCACTCACCTACTGTAACATGAAACATCCTGCAGTGACCTGGGAGAGTGCAGTGAACAACGGGAGGGTTAGCAAGTCTGGTATGAATGTTTTCAGGAGAGGAGAAGTGATAAGGGTTGTTTTAATTATTATTTAAGTCATGTAATTGATGTGACAAATTAACAACTCACCTTGAAAAGTGAGAGCTAGTGGGAGCTAGGGAGCTCCTCACCGTAGCTCCAGCAGAGCGTCTCTGAGCTCCAGGCTGTGTAAAACGGACTGGGGTGCAATAAAAAATATGAAAAACACACTTCAAAGCAGTTAGTAGGCTTACTGTAAAAGCCTGTAGGCCTACAAAAGCCTAAGGCAGGGTTAGGCAAATAAGTCTGACATCGGGCCAAAGTTTTGTCAAGCAGTTACATGGCGAGCCAGAAGAGAGTCCAATTATTTCAAATCCTTAAATGTCTATTCGTATGTTTAGCTCAATTGGTAGGAATGGGACTTCCGTTGGGAGGGTTGTATGATCGATTCCAACATACAACGGATATTTATATTTTTTATTTTTCTGCTATCAAAGCAATCTGGCTGCTGGACATATATTATTGCTGGCGGCCAGGTTCTGGCGCGCGGGCCGCCTATTGCCAACCACTGGCTTACGGCTTTTAATCAGTCTCTATAGGATGATATCGCTATAGACAAAAGTTTCTCTGTATCACCGCAGCAAACATGAAGCAGCCTCTAAAACAGTCTGTGGGATTTCCTACAGATGGTGATGTCTTTTTCCAAGAGAGCTGATTGGTCAGTAGGCGGTGTTTTGAGTTGATCTCTTATCTGGAACATAACCTGCTCCGGTTAGCCGTTCAGCATAAGTTACCATGGAGATCTATCCTGGTTGTGGTACAGAAAACCCAGGGTTAACCCTGAAGTTACCTGGATAAGCTCAAATCCTGCTTTGTGGTACAGGCCTCCGGACAAGCTGTCAGGATGATCATCCACTGTGGAGTGGGCTGCTGGGCTGGGCCTCGAGGAGCAGCGGCTGGAGACGCAATATTTTTTCATAATGAGTCTTCCAGGGACCCTGGGCACTGCCATTCACGAATGCTGAGTATTTGGATTTGGCTTGCCAGATGGCTAATGGACATGAATCTTCGTCATGGATGGGACTAACGAGCAGCAGGGTAAGTTAAAGCATGTACACAGACAGTCCAGTTTCTCTCATGTCGGGAGCTTATTCTTTGCTAATAAGACAACACGAGGAGATGAAATGAAAAACAGCTCTCTTGGCTCTGATAGTTTAAAATGAAGCGGCGTGAACACGTTGGTGGCGTTTAAGGGCACCAGTCTGAGTAAAGGTTTTCTCACAGTGGCCACAGCTGTATGGTCTATCCCCGGTGTGAACACGATGGTGGCGTTTCAGGGTACCAGAGTGAGTAAAGGTTTTCTCACAGTAGCCACAGCTGTATGGTCTATCTCCAGTATGAACACGTTGGTGGGTATTTAACGTACTTGATGTACTGAAAACTTTCCCACATTGGTCACACCAGTACGGTTTATCTCCAGTGTGAACACGTTGGTGGACATGTAGGTGACCGAATGAAGTAAAAGCTTTCCCACATTGGTCACACCAGTACGGTTTCTCTCCAGTGTGAACACGTTGGTGGACTTTGAGGTTACCTAATGCACTGAAAGCTTTCCCACATTGGTCACACTTGTGAGGTTTCTCTCCAGTGTGAACGCGACAGTGCTTTTTTACTTCGTCTGATGTAGAGAAAGTTTTCCCACAGTGGTCACACATGTATGGTTTCTCTCCAGTGTGAATACGTTGGTGGACTTGTAGGTTCCTAAAAGTAGTGTAAGTTTTCCCACACTGGTCACACCAGTACGGTTTCTCTCCAGTGTGAACACGTTTGTGCATTTCTAGCCTACTTGATGTAATGAAAGCTTTCCTACATTGGTCACACCTGTAAGGTTTCTCTCCAGTGTGAACACGCCGGTGGACATTTAGGTTCCTAAAAGTAGTGAAAAGTTTCTTACGTTGGTCACAGCTGTTCGGTTGCTTTTTGTGAACACGTTGGTGGACATTTAGTCCACCTGATCGAGAGAACGCTTTCCCACATTGGTCACATTTATATGGTTTCTCTCCAGTGTGAACTCTCTGATGAATCTTCAAATACCAACATGTTGTGAAGGATTTGTGACAGAGCCGACAGCGGTGACGTTTGTGTCCACCTCTTCCTCTCCGTTTCTATATTGACAGACAGACATACAGAGAGGACAACAGTTAGCTCGCTCCACAATGTGCGACAACATTTAGAGCATGTCTGTGGAATAGGGCTGAACGATTTTGAGGGGAAAAATGTAACAGTGATTTTTCTGCCAGATATTGCAATTACGACCCGATTAGCGTTGTTTTATTGAAGTTTTGCTAAAGTTCAATATTCACTGCCAGTCCATTTTTGACGGAAGCCCCGTCAAGCTGCACAAAGTCAGGTTATGGTTGAAATAGCATGATCAGCAGAGGGCATGCCTAGGACACAGAGAGGGGGAGCAGTGTAGACAAAAAACACACATCAATTATTTTTACCTAGATGTGACTTATTTTCTACATAGAAGTGCTGGACTGTAGTCATGAATACAGTAACAAGCAGACACTGTGACTATGCACTCCTTGTTCAACTGTTATTTACTGTAAATTATGACTGCAGGAGAGGCTGCAGGTGGTCAAAATCTGCTGACGCTGTGACAGTGCACACTCTGTTCTACTATTATCATGACTACATGAGGGACTGTTGATGTGTTAGTCGGCTGATATTAAGACATTACATGTGATTCAGCTTCCAACCTCTGGTTATTACAGCCTGTGTGAACTTTGAGTGAACTTGCTGTACAGAAAACCAACAGATACTGGGTGTGTAAAAACACATCAGATAGATGGTGAACTAGAACGCGACAGATGCTTTGCAAATTTGATACAGATAGATGAGCAGAAACGCGACAGATGCAGCCAACACAACATCAAGATTACAGTAAGAAACCAAGCATTAGTGAAAGATGCAGCAGTACATATTGTGTGTCAAATTACGCATGTATAACTTTTAAAAAAGTACGGTGAGACTAAAGTTGAAATATAATGGAGGACTTCTTAGCCAGTAATGTAAAAATATAGAAAGTCAACAACACAGTAATGAATGATAGCTGGAGACGGAGAACAGTGTTAATTTGGTAAAACAATACGTGTAAGTGGCCACCAGATGAAGCAGAGGATAAGAAGTTCACCATAAAGAGAGGAGTGGTCAAGCCAGCACAGACGTGAATATAAGGCGATGTCTGCTGACTACAGGTTGACACCATCCTCCGACCTGCAGGGATGTTGTACGGTTTTACCCCATGTAGGGGTGGGCGATGTTGCGATATTAGATTGTGAATGATTAAAATGTCACCGTGGTCTGCCTTTTCAGAGAGATTGTTAGTATCGTGCTACAGTGCACAGTTTATCAGTTTTAGTTCTATGGCTGATACACGTAGTTGACAGCTGCTCCGTCAACATTGCAAGTCAGCTGCTTGCGTCCTCAGCGGTCTACAAACGCAACACTGTAACTGTCGGCGGTCATAAAATTAACATTAAAAGTTCCCCGTGTCTCCCGGCTCTTCTGCCTCAACGCTCTGGGATTTACGGGCAACGACACCGCGCTCAGCAGCCTCCCAGTGAACACAGCATGAACGGGACCGAACACAGAGGCCGACAGGGAATATAGTACCGATGTGTTTTACAGAGTTTGTTGATGGACAGATACATTTACTTTTCGCTAAACCGCTAACTGTATCTGTAGCTAGTTAGCTCAGTTAGCAGTGCTGCTAGCTGTCCTTTATTAGCCGAGTCAGAACCGGGTCGTGTTGTCATGTTTTTAAACACGCAGAAGCAAACAGCACATTCATCTATGGCAAAATCAAATCAAACAATATTTATTAAAATCTTCGAAATGTTATAAGAACAAAATGAATCAGTATTTTGTTGTTTAACTAACTCATTAGGCAACATTGCAAACAATTACTAAAGGAGTATTGTTTTTCTCTTTTAAAACCAATAACTTGCAAAATAGTCTTAAAAACCAACAGGAAAATTAATCGTGATCCTGCCTGAAATAAATCGTGATATGATATGTTTGGCATATGGCCCACCCCTACTCTCATGTGAAGTCCATCGCTCTCCGTCTGTTAACTTCTGCCACACTTCTCTCATCCTGCACCCTGTTGTTGTTTTCGTTGATGCCTAAAAAAATAAAAGCGCACAAGCTGTCTTTCAGAGCTAGATCAAATGAATGACGTGTATTTGATTTTATTTGATAATTTTTATACAAGCATTATTCTGTTTGAAATAAATAAACTGTTTCATAGTAGTAGAGAAGAAAGCAGATGATTGGACTCGCCTTGCACTCTTTCTAAACCAAACAAATCAGTCACGGTAAGCGCATCAATTAATGTAACCCTTTGAGTAGCCAAGGGCATCACTTTGTGTTGAAAAGAGGTGGGAGCAGATTACGGCTGTGAAGAGACACATAGTTCGCGGGACACCATGATACGCGATGTTAGGTTCACGGGAACGAGACAAAAAGATCCTTAAAAAGTGTTTTAAAGATATTTTTAATGCCGAGAAATATGAGTCAACCCCAGGAAATTTAGCTCATTAAAACTTAATTTCCAGAATTCTGGTGAACTTTTCTGCACCAATTTATGGTGGAATTTTTTTTATTTATGTAAAAGGAAACATATTCAGGTGGCAGGTGCGAATTCAAAGTATATCAATATGATAGGATGTAAGTAACTGCAGCTGCATTCTGTGTTGCTTTCAGATCTGTTTCTTCTGTAAATCAACTTTTCTCATGTAATATCATCCTTACTGAGGAAACACACATGTAGGCATGATTTAGTCTTCCCTCCTCTTTTGTCATCCTCACAGGGAGAGAACAGAAAACTTGGCCAAAAAGAAACTGCATGCGATTTTTGGGTCATTTTATAATCACTAGCTTTTTTTAGCTTAAAGGTTCAGTGTGTAAGATCTAGTGTCATCTAGTGGTGAGGGTTGTGAATTGCAACCGTCTGTCCAGTTTACCACTGCCCCCTAACCTTTCACAGAGCGCAGGACAGCTACGGTGGCTGACACAGCACAAAAGATGAAAATATATAACTACTTCTTGTTCTAACATACGTATTCAACACAGTGAACAGACTCTGCACTGCCTGAATTCTACCACAAGTACAAAAAGAATAACGTAGTGACGAAACGCGCTCTGTGTTTGTCCGTTTCCAGCTGCTGTAGAAACATAACGATGCAATGTGCCGACGTCCATGGTACATTTATATGTAGATATAAATGGCTCATTCTAAGGTAATAAAACATAATGGTTCATTATGTAAGGTCTTTACACACCACTGAAAACATAGTTATGGATCTTATATTGCATTTCTGTCGATAGATCCTGAGAAATATTACAAACTGAACCACCAACTGCACCACTGTTTCCCACAGGATGGTGGGTGGGCCTCGGGGGATCCAGGGGTACGAACCGCTGGAAGAAAATTTTGTACATTTTAAAGTTAAATGCATTAATTTGGTGCAACATTAAGAGGCTATCTATGGAGAACTTGTAAACAATGTTGTGCTCTAACAAAATATTTGACCATAAACCCATCGTAGAGCTTTAAATGGTGATGAAACACCAACAAAAGTCAATAAATGTATTTAATGTAAAGTAATTTCCCTAACATTTTATTGTTGTTTTTTTACTTTAAATGGACACATGTATACTTTCTGTGAATATAATCCAATTAATCTTATTTCCATCCTGTATAGACAGCTTATTTTGAAAACCGGACGTTGTCACATGTGTATCCTTAACACGTGTGCGCTCCAAATGTAGGCGTGGCTAGCTTAATCGCCTTCTCACAAACGAGTGACAGAAACAGACCGTTACCGAAGTTACCTCAAAAGAAAAGTAGTTGTCTCAAGTCGGATGCCAAAGTGTGCGAGTTTACAGCAGCTCAAAACACAATGTTAGAGGTCTGAAACATTATTATGAGATGTGTGTAAAACTATTTTAGGTTCATTTTGAGACTGTGGCGGGCCGCCATGGTCTCGTTAATTAATTGGAAACACTGATGCACATTTGTTTCTTCTATATTTTAATGTGCAAATAAACCTTATTAAAAAGCATTTTCATTTGTTATTTAACTGCAAGCTATATTTCAGAAAGTTTTTAACACATTATGCTTTAGGAAAGTGGTGTGCACCAGGGGCGATTCTAGGATCAGACCTTTAGGGGTGCTCAGCCCCTAATGAGAATGCAGCATGCATACAATGCCTTGCAAAAGTGTTCACCAATCAGCAGAGAGTATAAGCAGGTCTGCTAGAGAGGAGCTGTTGCAGAGCGGGTCAGTCAAGGGCGTGACTTTGTGTTAAAAAGTTGTGGAGGCATAAGGAGGATACATTTGGGTCATGAGATGTGATGATGGACCAGAAGAAGATTTTTGGCACGGTTTAGATTAAATATTTGATGCTGAAATACAGTATATGTGCGAGGGGTCTGGGGCTCCTCCCTCAGAAGATTTTGAGCATTAAACTCATAATTTCCTGCATTCTGGAGACATTTTCTGCTCCACTTTTACGGTGGAAATGTCTTTTTTTATATGAGGGAAAACTAAATTGTGTTGCAGGTTTTCTTTTGTGCAAATTAATATTTTTCTCAAAGCATTTTCATTTGTTAGTTTACATTTCTTGATGCTGTTTTTCAGAACTGTTTTAACAAATGCTTTCAAAAAGTGATGTGAACAAAATCAACCATTTCAAAATGTGTCCCCAGCATTCTCAGTGTAAATGTGTACCAGTCCTTCTTACTCCTTCAGAGGAGGGAGGGTGTGAATTTTGGACTGAACTCGCCCCAGATGGAAAGTAACTCCTTCGATCGGTGCCATTCAGCCAATCAGAATTCAGCAAAAACGAAGATCAGTCCAAGTTGAGAGGGGCCGCTCGTATTATTATATGATTGTTGAGTTGGAGGCTAGCCAAATTATGTCCTTTTACTTCATAAAAAATAGCTATCCATGTAATATTTATACTAACTAGAGAATCTAACAGTTAATGCACATTTGGATCAGATATCAGCTGCCGTTTTTATGCAAATCTGCAGCTTGTTTTCCTGGTCTAGTGTGAAGATACTGTTATTTGGCTGTGAGCATCCTGGTGGTCCAGCCTGCAGCCTGGTGGACTCTGCCCCCCCTCCCGTCGTATCTAAATAAGGTAGAATGGCTGCGTGACAGTGACTCTTGACGTTTAAACTTCACTTGCTTCTAAACTGTAAAACTTTGACGTTTAAAAGTTCAGGATGTGTTAAAGTACTAACTATTCTGTCATGTGATCATGACCTGGACACGTGGAACAATAAACACAACTCGGCATTCAAAAAAAAAAGATCGCTTGAGTGAATTTACTTTCTGTGATTGAAAACGGCTTCTTTCTTATAACTCTGTGAAAGTGTGACGTATCCACCTGATTTTTCCCTGTTCTGTTAAGTACTGTGGACTGAATGTGCTGAGATAGTTTGGCATATCAGACGTGTACGGGCTCAGAGAAAATCGCTGTGTTTCATTTGTCCTGGCTCTCCCCTATTTATTGAACTCAAGCTGAGGTGATCACTGGAGGAGCGCTAGATGTCTTTTTAGTTTTAATAATGAACGTTAATGTCTCACGTCATGAGGAACTGTAAAGTTCTCTATTGTTTACATGGCTCACGGGTCAGGAAGGAGGGCCCCAAAGCACAATACTGATTAAGGCTCTTTGACCACAGCAACTGCAGTTTGTGTCCAGGAACCAACATTTATCTTTTTCTGGTGAGGACAAAAAGTGAAGAGACCATCTGCTCACTTAAATACAAGGACAGAGGAGGAGCGCTCTATAAGTAATAATAATAACTTCAACAGAGGATGTGTTGAAAAGCTGAGCACAGTGGAGGAAAACTAAACTCCAGACAGACTCTGATCTCCACAGATACTATTTAGAGCTGAAACCTGCACGACGATCATTCAGAGAATAATAACGCAGGCAGACTGTTTGTCACTGTGATAAACTCACCAACACACGAGGAAATATAATGACTCTGCTTCACTGCTGCGCGCTCCCGACACAACACGGGCTGCACTGCATCATGCGCCGCACTGAAAACTCACAGCTCGTGAGTTTTTCTTTCAGCTTCCTCTCTTCAAGATGAAAACAGGAACCACGGAGACACTTTGGAAATCAAACCACGTCAACACAAACCTGGAGCGGGTTTTCAGGCTCTGATCTCTAACAACAGAATGAACGGATGATACACGGACCCTCGAGACTCTTCCTCGTGTCTTTAGTCTCGTGATGAAGTCATGAACACTGACCTGAACATCGGCGCTATCAGAGCACGAGGCTGCTGTTTGGCTCCTGTGGTCCGGGTTCTGGTTCTCCATCGTCCTGCAGGTCTCCGCTGTGACTGGTGGACCGTGTTGTCCTGGACTGAGTCTGGATTCTGGTCTCGGAGCTCTTCAGGCGGGCCTTTCCGGAAGTACTTCCTCTCCGTTTGCGCGTTCACGCTGAGGCCGGAGTGGTAGCGGGTTCCTCCAGTGCTGCTTGTTGAAGGTGTGTAACAGCCTTAGCTGCACGATGGGGAACCTTTCTTTCAAACGTGGGTTCCGTGTGACTTCGCCTGTAAAAATGTTGGATTTTTAAATCCCAAACTACACTAACATTTCTATATCACCATTAACAGAGCTAATAATGTGTTTAATAAAAAATGCCCGATAAACAAAATAAAATATTTTTATTGAATCTTTTAATCTCACACGAAAATATTCAGCCAAAACAAAAGTATTACACAACTAGATACGCAGGGGGATCACAAACAACAACAAAGGGATTAAAGAAAAATATTTAACTGTTTTAATCACTTTACTATTCTTCAGACCAGATGATGCTACAATAAAATGCTGGATTTCTACTTTGAAATGTTTATGTGTGGTTTGTTTTTAAGACCATTTGTATTTAAAAATATTGGGAAACTGTTTCTCATCCTCACAGGTAGGATTAGTGACCAAATGAGTTGTGGGAAACGACTTCAAGGTCATTTTTTAATACTTTTGTTTAAAGTAAAGAACAGAAATGTTTGTAAACTTTCGATCAATAAAGTGAATTGAAAGATCTCTTTTTCCTTTAGTGGCGAGTCGTAAACCTCCAAAAAGACGACAGTAAGAAGTAGAAAACGAGTGAGTCTGTTTAAACAAGTCACTAAACTAGACTAAAGACTCCCATACAAAGGAGAGAATCTGCACGTCCAGCCGATCAACCCAGCTACACCTGAAGAAGCTGCAGCCGGAGGCTCCGTGAGTAAAATCAGCTGACAATTGATGTGAACAGCAAATAAAAATGTACAGAGAAGAGTTTCATGGTACCAGAAGATGAAACCAACAGAAAGACAAGCTTGTGGCGGTAAACTTGCACAGTGACGAACATGCCAGATACCGCAGGCTGTTAAAAGTACCTTTTTATACAGTTTATGGTGCAGGCACATAACCCACAATGTTCAAGTTAATGCATTACCACCTGTGACAACCAACTGCAGGGCAGACTTGCAGTACATTTCTGAATGGTGGAGTAGAGGCTCGCTTTAAGTCCACAGACGAGTCTCGACAATGTCTATCACAAACAACAATAAGTGCACAGAAGTACCGAGGGGAAAAACAAGGCGTGCACTTTTGTGTTGCTTGCGCATTTAGCTGCAATCACAACCATACAATAGTCTTTTTTTTCCCACTGCAATTTGGTTATAAAAACTATCAACCAGTATCAAAACTTTGATACTGGTTTGACAGGAGATGTTTTGATACTCGATACCGGGCAGTTCGGTCGACACCATAAAGGTATCGAGTAGCGATACTCATTCCTAGTGCCTATTCTTAAAATATATTATTACAACAATCAATATCAATCTTAAAATAAAATATGTCACTTTTTCACAAATTAATAGCTGAACCAGTCAGAAATATTTAAATCTAACCAAAATAATTTGCTGAAGTTGGTTTAGCGCCATCAGACTGCTGTGATGATTTTACTGAAGTCAGCTGTTCTGATGAGGTTTGAATGATCTTTATTGTTACTACACAGCTTTAATATTTTTAACATGCTGTTTATTCCATAATAACTGGCGTTTAATGAAATAACAACAACCTTACTGGGTTGCTGATCTTCCATTATAGGAGGACTGGTTGTTTCTATTAAGGTAACAGGACACAAACCCTCTGCACACAGTTTGCTCCTCCAGTGACTTTAAAGTGAAAACTATCATCTGTTGAACAACTGAAGCCCCTGCTGCCTCCTGCTGGCTGCTTCCTGTCACTGTCAGTCTGTTCGTCCCTCAGGACAAACTGGAGAGCTCCTCACAAAACCTTCACATTAACACAACAGCTACATTTACTACACTGCTGTACTCAAGTACAACACTCAGGTACTTGTACTTTACTTTCTACTTCTGCTCCACTTCTCAGAGGGAAATATTGTACTTTTACTTCTCTACATTTATCCGACAGCTTTAGTTACTAGTTTATTCAATGTTTTATTTATTGGAAGTTTTCTGGTTCAGGATATAAACCCTCCACACCAGACGTTCCACTGCACAGTACCAGCCCGACTCGCCTTTTTAGGTTTTCCATTAGGGAAAAGTTGTACCTGCTACTCGGCACTTTTTTGTATCACTTCCGTTGAGGTTCCAAGCGAGTTGAGGCGATACTAACATATATGGAACGCCAAAAACATCACAACACGCCACTTTCCTAGCCCGTTTTATTAAAAACAGCATAAAAGCGCTGTTTGAACGCTCAGTTATTTTTATGGTGTTTTGCCATTAGGCCACATAAGAAGCGGCGTCCTGAACGGTTTTGTGCTGTTGGCTGACCCCAGTATTTAAACTGCCTTCTAATGATCACATTGGATCTTCTGGAAGACTTCATGGACTCCTCTGAACCAGACGTTCTCCCCGTTTCTTATTCTCTTACATTTACTTCTGGCATCTGAGCTCCTTACTGATTTTCTATTCACTCTTTCCTTCTAAACATTTTCATCTCTTGTCCCTCCTTCATTTCACCTGCTTACACCTGCAACTTCTTCTGGAGTCCCTGGATCACCAATATGCAGTTAATTACACCTGCAACTTCTTCTGGAGTCCCTGGATCACCAATATGCAGTTAATTACACCTGCAACTTCTTCTGGTCCCTGGATCACCAATATGCAGTTAATCCAGCTGCTGTCCCGCTGTGATGCCTGTCCTTCCTCCTCTAACTCATCTGTGGGACAAAATAGTCCCTCAAACACAGTCAAATCAGCTGACATTAGCTAGCAGTAGTGATGAGTGGATGAAGCATTATGAAGCTTTAAGCTAAGCAAACACAGCTGCATCTTGTGACGTGTAAAACGTATAGCAGCACTTTTAGACTGGGACTGAAATGCCACCTAACTCGCTGATACTAATAATTTTAGTCAAAAAGGGTTTTTGTATTTATGAGATTCAGACATGTGATGTGATTGGACAGGGATATTCATTAAATTAGACCATTATTGCTTTTGTAACATTAGTACAGGAGCATCTAAAATCTGATTTTTTTTTGAATATGGTGGAAAAGTTAATTGTGAGCACCAGAACCAGACTGAGAGATTACAGACTCAGGAAACTTTGCAGGTGTTTTGAGTTAATTAGCTGATAAGAGAGCTCTTCTCAGGTCGACATTTCTGTATAATAATTTATTCTGAAATTCTAATAAATTTTGGGTTACTATAGTTTTGATTCATGAGCTGTAAACCCGACACATCCAGATTAAACCGAAAAAGGCTTGAATATTTATAAGCGTTTATATTTGAATTAAATTATGGAAGAAAATGAACTTTTCCAATTTATTCAATTATTTTACAGCAGATGCATCTATAGGCTACTTGGTATATTTGTCATCAGGAGGAAATGTAATCATACTATTTCATATCTCTCGTCTTCTAATCTTTATCACCATATTTGTCAATTATTCTCTCTTCTTATCCCACTAATGTGCAGAGATCAGCTGGAAAATGATCATTTGAGACAAGCTCAGACACAATTTACTGAAACTGTGCAGCTTCACAGGAAGGAAACACCTCAGAATCACCTGAACATCTCTAATAGCGAGATAATTTCACCTAATAACATCTAACTAGCCAGCAATACAGTCACTGAACTCAAGTGTTACAGCTGCGGACTCAAAACCTGAAACACTTGGTTCACTATCTGACGCTGCTTCTCTCTGTGAGGTTTACCTCTCCATGTAAACAACGTTATGTCCATAACAGCTGGTTAGTCAGCAAGCAAGCTCGCTCGCTGAGGGGGCGCCAGTTAAACAACACAGACAAGACAACACCTCCTATCACGACGACAAAGAAGGAGAGTTCCATTTTTCTTCTTCTTTAGTGTTTTTAGCGGTTGGCAAACCGGCTGAAAGATGCATTAAAGACGGAGAGAAAGAAACAAAGTTGAGCTTATTTTAAAAACCTAAAAGTTAAGCCCAAATAGCCGTTCAACATGACTGGCGGCCGCAGGCTCCCAGTGAGAAACTGGTCACTTCATATTTTTGTGAAGTGGCAGGAGATATTTGGGTTTCTAAGTTGGCGCCAATGTAGAGGCAGGTTTGATTATAAGCTAATTATTAATGTTTTTTAGAAATATTAACGTATTAACTATAAATATTGACTTTAATATAAATAATCATAAATAAAATGGGCACCATCCTGGAATCAGGGACCAAAAATCAAATGTGAAGACATTTCTGTCCACATTAAGAGTTCACTGATCCTCACAACCAACCACATAATACACAATTATTTTGTATTTTGGTGTGAGATCAAAAAAGAGCGAGGTGTGGGTGGTTATGTCCCAGTCTGATACAAAACGTGGAGCACAGCTGGATTTTTTTTGTGTATATGTGTGAATCCTCGTAGAGCGTGGGAGGAAGAAAGGCACGGCAGTGACATGGAACCGATACAAAACACGAAACGTGGAGCGAGGAAGAACCAACCGCAAGAATCAGGACGCAGTGGTCCATTAACAACACGGTAATCCTCCACAGAATATTGTCCACAATGAAATTTGTACGTTTACAATGAAACAGATGTAAAAACTAGTCTCGATAGCGATAATAAAGCGTCAGTCCATGTAGGAAATCCAGCAGAGCTGCTCTCGTCTCATTTCTGACAAGGATCGGGGTAACGTACTGGCAACGCGGTCAATGCACAGCTGATCCTTCGGCGGCAGCGAGAGGAAACAGCGGCGTTGACTCTGAAGAGAGGCTTTTCTTCTCTCTGTAAAGAATAGTGCGTCTGAGTCTTCGTCGGTATGAAGACGTTATGTTGGGAGTAACAAACTTCCTTCAGGATCCAAGCGGCTGGTGAGTTTAATGAATCCCTAAGGGCAGGACTAAAGTTCATAAAATCTAAATAAAATGGTGGAGGCGCATTATTATCAGAGCGGTTTTTAACTGATCGGTGGTGGAAATTGTATATTTCCTTAAGAAGAAACAAATAAAGAATTACAACAAACAGTGTCTTTGTGATATTATTAAAAGAGTGTCATACACCAGAGGGCGATTACAGAGTCTGACCCAGAGAAACAGATAAGACATTTAATGCTACAGACGTATATGTAGAATACATGCACTACACGTTAGACACAGTTTACTCATGGACCTGTGATTGTAAAGCCACAGTCCCACACAGCAGGCTATTCATTATTTTCTTCTGTGGAAAATGTGTCTGACTTTTAGACTCATTCTAAAATCTTGCTCATTTCATATTTAATAAAAGTGGTCAAACCATTAAGACTATAAGCAGAAATATTAACAAACTCACTTTATTTGTTCCAGCTGCACCCCTCATCTTCACTCAGAACATTCACATCAGCTCCAGCAACGATAACTACGATCCAATCAGTGCGACTAATCACAACATGACAGATGACTGTTCATTTAGGTTACAGCTTAATACAGATTAGTTTGATTTAAATGTGATTACTGAAGTTGTAGCCCACAGTAAATGTTTTAGCCTGACACCCTGACAGCTGCCTTAATGTCCACAGAGTCAAATGAGGACAGCATCACACCCATATATTTAATTCTGAGGTGACTCGCAATGTCCACAGATCGCTGCCTCTGTCCAAAAGCAGTCATGTGGAAGACCATGTTTGGTAACGAACTAATACAACCATGATTTAGATCGTTTTG
>NW_024041150.1:51726299-51750526 GCF_014851395.1 Micropterus salmoides
GAATCTGGTTCGTTTATTTTGCCTCCAGGTCACCGCGCATGTCACATGACTGAAAACTATGAATATCATATTCCAATCGATTCTTAAATAGGTAGTAATATTTATTCAGCTATAACCTGTGGGACAAAGTGCAGGTGGCAATTGTGGTGTCCGAACAATAATGCTGCGATGATGTGTTGACAGGAAACCCGCTTGACACTGTTCTTGATCATAAAAGTTTATTAAATCAAGAGTCCAGCAATTACAAGCTCTGCAGCAGGTTGGAGTGACCCAGCCAGTCGGTCTCTCTGTATGTCAAACAACGCTTATAGGATATGTTTAGGTATCTGTTAGGTACCATAGAGGGGTTTGAGTCTGCAAAATAAAAGGTCAAACCCATAGAAGGGTACAGTACTATTCTCAGGTAACAAAAACAGGGGTTAGAGGTCAAATTCTATAGAAGGGTTCAGTCCCTACATAACCACCAATCACTGCTCTCCCCGTAGAAGGTCTCTGACCCTCTGTCCTGCTGCTACAGTGCTATTTTAAACTGTTGTGAGTCAAATGCATAAATTTGGAAACTACACAATAACTGAGGATGAAAATATGGGTCAAACAGATCAGTTTACTCATGGACCTGTGTGTGAAGTCATAATCTAGAGACCAATATGGGATTTTTAAAAATTATTATAAATAGTACTTTCAACAAAAGTACAACAAAATATATCAAGCTTTTGATAAATAAAAGTCAAATAAAACTACAGAAAGAAATGCTAAAAGATATGATTTGTTATAAATTATGGCATGCTACTACTAATGAACATAAAAGTAAAGAAGTGTATTGTGGGGGCAAGGAAAATAGAAACTATATAAAAATTACCCTTATATCCATAAATCATATCTAATGTTATTGCTATAACAATAATGACGACAACATTTTTTATATTTATATATAATTTTTTTTGTCATGCAGTAGTTATTACCTTACATATAATCTGCCACAATGACTACTTTCTAAAACATATCGTCTATGATACATTGACTGTTTAATTAAGCTAATACTAATGACCTGTGGTCAGCAGACATCGCCTTATATTCACGTCTGTGTTGGCTTGACCACTCCTCTCTTTATGGTGAACTTCTTATCCTCTGCTCCATCTGGTGGCCACTTACACGTATTGTTTTACCAATTCATTACTGAGTTACTACCTGCAACTTCGAGATTTCACACTAACGTTTCACATTTAAAAGAAGAGGTAACGTTAGAGAACTTTGTCAGGCAGGAAGCCGTGTTAGACACTTGTACAGCTCACGTTTATTCACTAGTCCGCTCTGGTTTAATCATTTCTGACACGCCGACTGTAACTAGAAACAAGCAGCTTGCAGATATTTAGATTATAGTTAATAAACTATAGTTTAATCGCTCATTAACGTTAGTGCTCCTCCACTGATAAACATGGCATTGACTTTGTGGCTAATTTAGCAACAGGCAGCGTTAGCTGCTGTAACGTTATATTTAGAAGTAATGAACTAGGGAGAAATGAGAGGACCATTCACTTTAAGTGCCGCCTTGTTTCAGAATAAATCTACAATCATGTCTGTCAGCGTAACGTTAGCCTCCACCACTCACCTACTGTAACATGAAACATCCTGCAGTGACCTGGGAGAGTGCAGTGAACAACGGGAGGGTTAGCAAGTCTGGTATGAATGTTTTCAGGAGAGGAGAAGTGATAAGGGTTGTTTTAATTATTATTTAAGTCATGTAATTGATGTGACAAATTAACAACTCACCTTGAAAAGTGAGAGCTAGTGGGAGCTAGGGAGCTCCTCACCGTAGCTCCAGCAGAGCGTCTCTGAGCTCCAGGCTGTGTAAAACGGACTGGGGTGCAATAAAAAATATGAAAAACACACTTCAAAGCAGTTAGTAGGCTTACTGTAAAAGCCTGTAGGCCTACAAAAGCCTAAGGCAGGGTTAGGCAAATAAGTCTGACATCGGGCCAAAGTTTTGTCAAGCAGTTACATGGCGAGCCAGAAGAGAGTCCAATTATTTCAAATCCTTAAATGTCTATTCGTATGTTTAGCTCAATTGGTAGGAATGGGACTTCCGTTGGGAGGGTTGTATGATCGATTCCAACATACAACGGATATTTATATTTTTTATTTTTCTGCTATCAAAGCAATCTGGCTGCTGGACATATATTATTGCTGGCGGCCAGGTTCTGGCGCGGGCCGCCTATTGCCAACCACTGGCTTACGGCTTTTAATCAGTCTCTATAGGATGATATCGCTATAGACAAAAGTTTCTCTGTATCACCGCAGCAAACATGAAGCAGCCTCTAAAACAGTCTGTGGGATTTCCTACAGATGGTGATGTCTTTTTCCAAGAGAGCTGATTGGTCAGTAGGCGGTGTTTTGAGTTGATCTCTTATCTGGAACATAACCTGCTCCGGTTAGCCGTTCAGCATAAGTTACCATGGAGATCTATCCTGGTTGTGGTACAGAAAACCCAGGGTTAACCCTGAAGTTACCTGGATAAGCTCAAATCCTGCTTTGTGGTACAGGCCTCCGGACAAGCTGTCAGGATGATCATCCACTGTGGAGTGGGCTGCTGGGCTGGGCCTCGAGGAGCAGCGGCTGGAGACGCAATATTTTTTCATAATGAGTCTTCCAGGGACCCTGGGCACTGCCATTCACGAATGCTGAGTATTTGGATTTGGCTTGCCAGATGGCTAATGGACATGAATCTTCGTCATGGATGGGACTAACGAGCAGCAGGGTAAGTTAAAGCATGTACACAGACAGTCCAGTTTCTCTCATGTCGGGAGCTTATTCTTTGCTAATAAGACAACACGAGGAGATGAAATGAAAAACAGCTCTCTTGGCTCTGATAGTTTAAAATGAAGCGGCGTGAACACGTTGGTGGCGTTTAAGGGCACCAGTCTGAGTAAAGGTTTTCTCACAGTGGCCACAGCTGTATGGTCTATCCCCGGTGTGAACACGATGGTGGCGTTTCAGGGTACCAGAGTGAGTAAAGGTTTTCTCACAGTAGCCACAGCTGTATGGTCTATCTCCAGTATGAACACGTTGGTGGGTATTTAACGTACTTGATGTACTGAAAACTTTCCCACATTGGTCACACCAGTACGGTTTATCTCCAGTGTGAACACGTTGGTGGACATGTAGGTGACCGAATGAAGTAAAAGCTTTCCCACATTGGTCACACCAGTACGGTTTCTCTCCAGTGTGAACACGTTGGTGGACTTTGAGGTTACCTAATGCACTGAAAGCTTTCCCACATTGGTCACACTTGTGAGGTTTCTCTCCAGTGTGAACGCGACAGTGCTTTTTTACTTCGTCTGATGTAGAGAAAGTTTTCCCACAGTGGTCACACATGTATGGTTTCTCTCCAGTGTGAATACGTTGGTGGACTTGTAGGTTCCTAAAAGTAGTGTAAGTTTTCCCACACTGGTCACACCAGTACGGTTTCTCTCCAGTGTGAACACGTTTGTGCATTTCTAGCCTACTTGATGTAATGAAAGCTTTCCTACATTGGTCACACCTGTAAGGTTTCTCTCCAGTGTGAACACGCCGGTGGACATTTAGGTTCCTAAAAGTAGTGAAAAGTTTCTTACGTTGGTCACAGCTGTTCGGTTGCTTTTTGTGAACACGTTGGTGGACATTTAGTCCACCTGATCGAGAGAACGCTTTCCCACATTGGTCACATTTATATGGTTTCTCTCCAGTGTGAACTCTCTGATGAATCTTCAAATACCAACATGTTGTGAAGGATTTGTGACAGAGCCGACAGCGGTGACGTTTGTGTCCACCTCTTCCTCTCCGTTTCTATATTGACAGACAGACATACAGAGAGGACAACAGTTAGCTCGCTCCACAATGTGCGACAACATTTAGAGCATGTCTGTGGAATAGGGCTGAACGATTTTGAGGGGAAAAATGTAACAGTGATTTTTCTGCCAGATATTGCAATTACGACCCGATTAGCGTTGTTTTATTGAAGTTTTGCTAAAGTTCAATATTCACTGCCAGTCCATTTTTGACGGAAGCCCCGTCAAGCTGCACAAAGTCAGGTTATGGTTGAAATAGCATGATCAGCAGAGGGCATGCCTAGGACACAGAGAGGGGGAGCAGTGTAGACAAAAAACACACATCAATTATTTTTACCTAGATGTGACTTATTTTCTACATAGAAGTGCTGGACTGTAGTCATGAATACAGTAACAAGCAGACACTGTGACTATGCACTCCTTGTTCAACTGTTATTTACTGTAAATTATGACTGCAGGAGAGGCTGCAGGTGGTCAAAATCTGCTGACGCTGTGACAGTGCACACTCTGTTCTACTATTATCATGACTACATGAGGGACTGTTGATGTGTTAGTCGGCTGATATTAAGACTACATGTTTCAGCTTCCAACCTCTGGTTATTACAGCCTGTGTGAACTTTGAGTGAACTTGCTGTACAGAAAACCAACAGATACTGGGTGTGTAAAAACACATCAGATAGATGGTGAACTAGAACGCGACAGATGCTTTGCAAATTTGATACAGATAGATGAGCAGAAACGCGACAGATGCAGCCAACACAACATCAAGATTACAGTAAGAAACCAAGCATTAGTGAAAGATGCAGCAGTACATATTGTGTGTCAAATTACGCATGTATAACTTTTAAAAAAGTACGGTGAGACTAAAGTTGAAATATAATGGAGGACTTCTTAGCCAGTAATGTAAAAATATAGAAAGTCAACAACACAGTAATGAATGATAGCTGGAGACGGAGAACAGTGTTAATTTGGTAAAACAATACGTGTAAGTGGCCACCAGATGAAGCAGAGGATAAGAAGTTCACCATAAAGAGAGGAGTGGTCAAGCCAGCACAGACGTGAATATAAGGCGATGTCTGCTGACTACAGGTTGACACCATCCTCCGACCTGCAGGGATGTTGTACGGTTTTACCCCATGTAGGGGTGGGCGATGTTGCGATATTAGATTGTGAATGATTAAAATGTCACCGTGGTCTGCCTTTTCAGAGAGATTGTTAGTATCGTGCTACAGTGCACAGTTTATCAGTTTTAGTTCTATGGCTGATACACGTAGTTGACAGCTGCTCCGTCAACATTGCAAGTCAGCTGCTTGCGTCCTCAGCGGTCTACAAACGCAACACTGTAACTGTCGGCGGTCATAAAATTAACATTAAAAGTTCCCCGTGTCTCCCGGCTCTTCTGCCTCAACGCTCTGGGATTTACGGGCAACGACACCGCGCTCAGCAGCCTCCCAGTGAACACAGCATGAACGGGACCGAACACAGAGGCCGACAGGGAATATAGTACCGATGTGTTTTACAGAGTTTGTTGATGGACAGATACATTTACTTTTCGCTAAACCGCTAACTGTATCTGTAGCTAGTTAGCTCAGTTAGCAGTGCTGCTAGCTGTCCTTTATTAGCCGAGTCAGAACCGGGTCGTGTTGTCATGTTTTTAAACACGCAGAAGCAAACAGCACATTCATCTATGGCAAAATCAAATCAAACAATATTTATTAAAATCTTCGAAATGTTATAAGAACAAATGAATCAGTATTTTGTTGTTTAACTAACTCATTAGGCAACATTGCAAACAATTACTAAAGGAGTATTGTTTTTCTCTTTTAAAACCAATAACTTGCAAAATAGTCTTAAAAACCAACAGGAAAATTAATCGTGATCCTGCCTGAAATAAATCGTGATATGATATGTTTGGCATATGGCCCACCCCTACTCTCATGTGAAGTCCATCGCTCTCCGTCTGTTAACTTCTGCCACACTTCTCTCATCCTGCACCCTGTTGTTGTTTTCGTTGATGCCTAAAAAAATAAAAGCGCACAAGCTGTCTGTCAGAGCTAGATCAAATGAATGACGTGTATTTGATTTTATTTGATAATTTTTATACAAGCATTATTCTGTTTGAAATAAATAAACTGTTTCATAGTAGTAGAGAAGAAAGCAGATGATTGGACTCGCCTTGCACTCTTTCTAAACCAAACAAATCAGTCACGGTAAGCGCATCAATTAATGTAACCCTTTGAGTAGCCAAGGGCATCACTTTGTGTTGAAAAGAGGTGGGAGCAGATTACGGCTGTGAAGAGACACATAGTTCGCGGGACACCATGATACGCGATGTTAGGTTCACGGGAACGAGACAAAAAGATCCTTAAAAAGTGTTTTAAAGATATTTTTAATGCCGAGAAATATGAGTCAACCCCAGGAAATTTAGCTCATTAAATACTTAATTTCCAGAATTCTGGTGAACTTTTCTGCACCAATTTATGGTGGAATTTTTTTTATTTATGTAAAAGGAAACATATTCAGGTGGCAGGTGCGAATTCAAAGTATATCAATATGATAGGATGTAAGTAACTGCAGCTGCATTCTGTGTTGCTTTCAGATCTGTTTCTTCTGTAAATCAACTTTTCTCATGTAATATCATCCTTACTGAGGAAACACACATGTAGGCATGATTTAGTCTTCCCTCCTCTTTTGTCATCCTCACAGGGAGAGAACAGAAAACTTGGCCAAAAAGAAACTACATGCGATTTTTGGGTCATTTTATAATCACTAGCTTTTTTTAGCTTAAAGGTTCAGTGTGTAAGATCTAGTGTCATCTAGTGGTGAGGGTTGTGAATTGCAACCGTCTGTCCAGTTTACCACTGCCCCCTAACCTTTCACAGAGCGCAGGACAGCTACGGTGGCTGACACAGCACAAAAGATGAAAATATATAACTACTTCTTGTTCTAACATACGTATTCAACACAGTGAACAGACTCTGCACTGCCTGAATTCTACCACAAGTACAAAAAGAATAACGTAGTGACGAAACGCGCTCTGTGTTTGTCCGTTTCCAGCTGCTGTAGAAACATAACGATGCAATGTGCCGACGTCCATGGTACATTTATATGTAGATATAAATGGCTCATTCTAAGGTAATAAAAACATAATGGTTCATTATGTAAGGTCTTTACACACCACTGAAAACATAGTTATGGATCTTATATTGCATTTCTGTCGATAGATCCTGAGAAATATTACAAACTGAACCACCAACTGCACCACTGTTTCCCACAGGATGGTGGGTGGGCCTCGGGGGATCCAGGGGTACGAACCGCTGGAAGAAAATTTTGTACATTTTAAAGTTAAATGCATTAATTTGGTGCAACATTAAGAGGCTATCTATGGAGAACTTGTAAACAATGTTGTGCTCTAACAAAATATTTGACCATAAACCCATCGTAGAGCTTTAAATGGTGATGAAACACCAACAAAAGTCAATAAATGTATTTAATGTAAAGTAATTTCCCTAACATTTTATTGTTGTTTTTTTACTTTAAATGGACACATGTATACTTTCTGTGAATATAATCCAATTAATCTTATTTCCATCCTGTATAGACAGCTTATTTTGAAAACCGGACGTTGTCACATGTGTATCCTTAACACGTGTGCGCTCCAAATGTAGGCGTGGCTAGCTTAATCGCCTTCTCACAAACGAGTGACAGAAACAGACCGTTACCGAAGTTACCTCAAAAGAAAAGTAGTTGTCTCAAGTCGGATGCCAAAGTGTGCGAGTTTACAGCAGCTCAAAACACAATGTTAGAGGTCTGAAACATTATTATGAGATGTGTGTAAAACTATTTTAGGTTCATTTTGAGACTGTGGCGGGCCGCCATGGTCTCGTTAATTAATTGGAAACACTGATGCACATTTGTTTCTTCTATATTTTAATGTGCAAATAAACCTTATTAAAAAGCATTTTCATTTGTTATTTAACTGCAAGCTATATTTCAGAAAGTTTTTAACACATTATGCTTTAGGAAAGTGGTGTGCACCAGGGGCGATTCTAGGATCAGACCTTTAGGGGTGCTCAGCCCCTAATGAGAATGCAGCATGCATACAATGCCTTGCAAAAGTGTTCACCAATCAGCAGAGAGTATAAGCAGGTCTGCTAGAGAGGAGCTGTTGCAGAGCGGGTCAGTCAAGGGCGTGACTTTGTGTTAAAAAGTTGTGGAGGCATAAGGAGGATACATTTGGGTCATGAGATGTGATGATGGACCAGAAGAAGATTTTTGGCACGGTTTAGATTAAATATTTGATGCTGAAATACAGTATATGTGCGAGGGGTCTGGGGCTCCTCCCTCAGAAGATTTTGAGCATTAAACTCATAATTTCCTGCATTCTGGAGACATTTTCTGCTCCACTTTTACGGTGGAAATGTCTTTTTTTATATGAGGGAAAACTAAATTGTGTTGCAGGTTTTCTTTTTGTGCAAATTAATATTTTTCTCAAAGCATTTTCATTTGTTAGTTTACATTTCTTGATGCTGTTTTTCAGAACTGTTTTAACAAATGCTTTCAAAAAGTGATGTGAACAAAATCAACCATTTCAAAATGTGTCCCCAGCATTCTCAGTGTAAATGTGTACCAGTCCTTCTTACTCCTTCAGAGGAGGGAGGGTGTGAATTTTGGACTGAACTCGCCCCAGATGGAAAGTAACTCCTTCGATCGGTGCCATTCAGCCAATCAGAATTCAGCAAAAACGAAGATCAGTCCAAGTTGAGAGGGGCCGCTCGTATTATTATATGATTGTTGAGTTGGAGGCTAGCCAAATTATGTCCTTTTACTTCATAAAAAATAGCTATCCATGTAATATTTATACTAACTAGAGAATCTAACAGTTAATGCACATTTGGATCAGATATCAGCTGCCGTTTTTATGCAAATCTGCAGCTTGTTTTCCTGGTCTAGTGTGAAGATACTGTTATTTGGCTGTGAGCATCCTGGTGGTCCAGCCTGCAGCCTGGTGGACTCTGCCCCCCCTCCCGTCGTATCTAAATAAGATAGAATGGCTGCGTGACAGTGACTCTTGACGTTTAAACTTCACTTGCTTCTAAACTGTAAAACTTTGACGTTTAAAAGTTCAGGATGTGTTAAAGTACTAACTATTCTGTCATGTGATCATGACCTGGACACGTGGAACAATAAACACAACTCGGCATTCAAAAAAAAAAGATCGCTTGAGTGAATTTACTTTCTGTGATTGAAAACGGCTTCTTTCGTATAACTCTGTGAAAGTGTGACGTATCCACCTGATTTTTCCCTGTTCTGTTAAGTACTGTGGACTGAATGTGCTGAGGTAGTTTGGCATATCAGACGTGTACGGGCTCAGAGAAAATCGCTGTGTTTCATTTGTCCTGGCTCTCCCCTATTTATTGAACTCAAGCTGAGGTGATCACTGGAGGAGCGCTAGATGTCTTTTTAGTTTTAATAATGAACGTTAATGTCTCATGTCATGAGGAACTGTAAAGTTCTCCATTGTTTACATGGCTCACGGGTCAGGAAGGAGGGCCCCAAAGCACAATACTGATTAAGGCTCTTTGACCACAGCAACTGCAGTTTGTGTCCAGGAACCAACATTTATCTTTTTCTGGTGAGGACAAAAAGTGAAGAGACCATCTGCTCACTTAAATACAAGGACAGAGGAGGAGCGCTCTATAAGTAATAATAATAATAACTTCAACAGAGGATGTGTTGAAAAGCTGAGCACAGTGGAGGAAAACTAAACTCCAGACAGACTCTGATCTCCACAGATACTATTTAGAGCTGAAACCTGCACGACGATCATTCAGAGAATAATAACGCAGGCAGACTGTTTGTCACTGTGATAAACTCACCAACACACGAGGAAATATAATGACTCTGCTTCACTTTTCACCAGCGCGCTCCCGACACAACACGGGCACGCGCCGCACTGAAAACTCACAGCACAAAGAAAAGAGAAACGCTCGTGAGTTTTTCTTTCAGCTTCCTCTCTTCAAGATGAAAACAGGAACCACGGAGACACTTTGGAAATCAAACCACGTCAACACAAACCCTGGAGCGGGTTTTCAGGCTCTGATCTCTAACAACAGAATGAACGGATGATACACGGACCCTCGAGACTCTTCCTCGTGTCTTTAGTCTCGTGATGAAGTCATGAACACTGACCTGAACATCGGCGCTATCAGAGCACGAGGCTGCTGTTTGGCTCATGTGGTCCGGGTTCTGGTTCTCCATCGTCCTGCAGGTCTCCGCTGTGACTGGTGGACCGTGTTGTCCTGGACTGAGTCTGGATTCTGGTCTCGGAGCTCTTCAGGCTGAGGGCCTTTCCGGAAGTAATTCCTCTCCGTTTGCGCGTTCACGCTGAGGCCGGAGTGGTAGCGGGTTCCTCCAGTGCTGCTTGTTGAAGGTGTGTAACAGCCTTTGCTGCACGATGGGGAACCTTTCTTTCAAACGTGGGTTCCGTGTGACTTCGCCTGTAAACATGTTGGATTTTTAAATCCCGAAACTACACTAACATTTCTATATCACCATTCACAGGTTAACAACAGAGCTAATAAGAAACTACACTAACATTTCTATATCACCATTCACAGGTTAACAACAGAGCTAATAAGAAACTACACTAACATTTCTATATCACCATTCACAGGTTAACAACAGAGCTAATAATGTGTTTAATAAAAAATGCCCGATAAACAAAATAAAATATTTGTATTGAATCTTTTAATCTCACACGAAAATCTTCAGCCAAAACAAAAGTATTACACAACTAGATACGCAGGGGGATCACAAACAAGCAACAAAGGGATTAAAGAAAAATATTTAACTGTTTTAATCACTTTACTATTCTTCAGACCAGATGATGCTACAATAAAATGCTGGATTTCTACTTTGAAATGTTGTATGTGTGGTTTGTTTTTAAGACCATTTGTAATTAAAAATATTGGGAAACTGTTTCTCATCCTAAACAGGTCATCCTCACAGGTAGGATTAGTGACCAAATGAGTTGTGGGAAACGACTTCAGGGTCATTTTTTAATACTTTTGTTTAAAGTAAAGAACAGAAATGTTTGTAAACTTTCGATCAATAAAGTGAATTGAAAGATCTCTTTTTCCTTTAGTGGCGAGTCGTAAACCGTCCAAAAAGACGACAGTAAGAAGTAGAAAACGAGTGAGTCTGTTTAAACAAGTCACTAAACTAGACTAAAGACTCCCATACAAAGGAGTCCAACGAAGGTTAAAATGAAGGGCAACTGGACTTGGTTGAAGCTACTGGAAGACGTTTCGTCCCTTATCCAAAGGACTTCTTCAGTTCTGACTGACTGGCAGGGAAACTCAGCTATTTAACCTCAGTGGGGTCGTTATTGAGGTTATATATATATATACTGAGGTTAAATAGCTGAGTTTCCCTGCCAGTCAGTCAGAACTGAAGAAGTCCTTTGGATAAGGGACGAAACGTCTTCCAGTAGCTTCAACCAAGTCCAGTTGCCCTTCATTTTAACCTTCGTTGGATAACTATGACCTGGATGACTGAGAATCTTCATAGACATCATACAAAGGAGAGAATCTGCACGTCCAGCCGATCAACCCAGCTACACCTGAAGAAGCTGCAGCCGGAGGCTCCGTGGGTAAAATCAGCTGACAATTGATGTGAACAGCAAATAAAAATGTACAGAGAAGAGTTTAATGATACCAGAAGATGAAACCAACAGAAAGACAAGCTTGTGGCGGTAAACTTGCAACAGTGACGAACATGCCAGATACCGCAGGCTGTTAAAAGTACCTTTTTATACAGTTTATGGTGCAGGCACATAACCCACAATGTTCAAGTTAATGCATTACCACCTGTGACAACCAACTGCAGGGCAGACTTGCAGTACATTTCTGAATGGTGGAGTAGAGTCTCGCTTTAAGTCCACAGACAAGTCTCGACAATGTCTACCACAAACAACAATAAGTGCACAGAATAACCGAGGGGGAAAAAAGGCGTGCACTTTTGTGTTGCTTGCGCATTTAGCTGCAATCAAAACCATACAAATAGTCCTTTTTTTCCCACTGCAATTTGGTTATAAAAACTATCGATTGATACTGGTTTGACAGGAGATGTTTTGATACTCGATACCGGGCAGTTTCGGTCGACACCATAAAGGTATCGAGTAGCGATACTCATTCCTAGTGCCTATTCTTAAAATATATTATTACAACAATCAATATCAATCTTAAAATAAAATATGTCACTTTTTCATAAATTAATAGCTGAACCAGTCAGCGTCTTAAAGAAATATTTAAATCTAACCAAAATAATTTGTTGAAGTTGGTTTAGCGCCATCAGACTGCTGTGATGATTTTACTGAAGTCAGCTGTTCTGATGAGGTTTGAATGATCTTTATTGTTATTACACAGCTTTAATATTTTTGCTCACATGCTGTTTATTCCATAATAAACTGTTGTTTAATGAAATAACAACAACCTTACTGGGCTGCTGATCTTCCATTATAGCAGGACTGGTTGTTTCTATTAAAGGTAACAGGACACAAACCCTCTGCACACAGTTTGCTCCTCCAGTGACTTTAAAGTGAAAACTATCATCTGTTGAACCAACTGAAGCTCCTCTGCTGCCTCCTGCTGGCTGCTTCCTGTCACTGTCAGTCTGTTCGGCCCTCAGGACAAACTGGAGAGCTCCTCACAAAACATTCACATTAACACAACAGCTGCATTTACTACACTGCTGTACTCAAGTACAACACTCAGGTACTTGTACTTTACTTTCTACTTCTGCTCCACTTCTCAGAGGGAAATATTGTACTTTTACTTCACTACATTTATCTGACAGCTTTAGTTACTAATTTATTCAATGTTTTATTTATTGGAAGTTTTCTGGTTCAGGATATAAACCCTCCACACCAGACGTTCCACTGCACAGTACCAGCCCGACTCGCCTTTTTAGGTTTTCCATTAGGGAAAAGTTGTACCTGCTACTCGGCACTTTTTTTTGTATCACTTCCGTTGAGGTTCCAAGCGAGTTGAGGCGATACTAACATATATGGAACGCCAAAAACATCACAACATGCCACTTTCCTAGCCCGTTTTATTAAAAAACAGCATAAAAAGCGCCGTTTGAACGCTCAGTTATTTTTATGGTGTTTTGCCATTAGGCCACATAAAAAGCGGCGTCCTGAACGGTTCGTGTGCTGTTGGCTGACCCCAGTATTTAAACTGCCTTCTAATGATCACATTGGATCTTCTGGAAGACTTCATGGACTCCTCTGAACCAGACGTTCTCCCCGTTTCTTATTCTCTTACATTTACTTCTGGCATCTGAGCTCCTTTACTGATTTTCTATTCACTCTTTCCTTCTAAACACATTTTCATCTCTTGTCCCTCCTTCATTTCACCTGCTTACACCTGCAACTTCTTCTGGAGTCCCTGGATCACCAATATGCAGTTAATCCAGCTACTGTCCCTCGCTGTGATGCCTGTCCTTCCTCCTCTAACTCATCTGTGGGACAAAATAGTCCCTCAAACACAGTCAAATCAGCTGACATTAGCTAGCGAGTAGTGATGAGTGGATGAAGCATTATGAAGCTTTAAGCTAAGCAAACACAGCTGCATCTTGTGACGTGTAAGACTTATAGCAACACTTTTAGACTGGGACTGAAATGCCACCATAACTCGCTGATACTAATAATTTTAGTCAAAAAGGTTTTTGTATTTATGAGATTCAGACATGTGATGTGATTGGACAGGGATATTCATTAAATTAGACAATTATTGCTTTTGTAACATTAGTACAGGAGCATCTAAAATCTGAATTTTTTTTTTGAATATGGTGGAAAAGTTAATTGTGAGCACCAGAACCAGAGTGAGAGATTAAAGACTCTTGCAGGTGTTTTGAGTCAATTAGCTGATAAGAGAGCTCTTCTCAGGTCGACATTTCTGTATAATAATTTATTCTGAAATTCTAATAAATTTTGGGTTACTATAGTTTTGATTCTATGAGCTGTAAACCCGACACATCCAGATTAAACCGAAAAAAGGCTTGAAATATTTATAAGCGTATATATTTGAATTAAATTATGGAAGAAAATGAACTTTTCCAATTTATTCAATTATTTTACAGCAGATGCATCTATAGGCTACTTGGTATATTTGTCATCAGGAGGAAATGTAATCATACTTTCTAATCTTTATCGCCATATTTCTCAATTATTCTCTCTTCTTATCCCACTAATGTGCAGAGATCAGCTGGAAAATGATCATTTGAGACAAGCTCAGACACAATTTACTGAAACTGTGCAGCTTCACAGGAAGGAAACAAGCCTCAGAATCAGCCGAACATCTCTAATAGCGAGATAATTTCACCTAATAACATCTAACTAGCCAGCAATACAGTCACTGAACTCAAGTGTTACAGCTGCGGACTCACAAACCTGAAACACTTGGTTCACTATCTGACGCTGCTTCTCTCTGTGAGGTTTACCTCTCCATGTAAACAACGTTATGTCCATAACATCAGCTGGTTAGTCAGCAAGCAAGCTCGCTCGCTGAGGGGGCGCCAGTTAAACAACACAGACAAGACAACAGCCTCCTATCACGACGACAAAGAAGGAGAGTTCCATTTTTCTTCTTCTTTAGTGTTTATTAGCGGTTGGCAAACCGGCTGAAAGATGCATTAAAGACGGAGAGAAAAGAAACAAAGTTGAGCTTATTTTAAAAACCTAAAAGTTAAGCCCAAATAGCCGTTCAACATGACTGGCGGCCGCAGGCTCCCAGTGAGAAACTGGTCACTTCATATTTTTGTGAAGTGGCAGGAGATATTTTGGGTTTCTAAGTTGGCGCCAATGTAGAGGCAGGTTTGATTATAAGCTAATTATTAATGTTTTTTAGAAATATTAACGTATTAACTATAAATATTGACTTTAATATAAATAAATCATAAATAAAATGGGCACCATCCTGGAATCAGGGACCAAAAATCAAATGTGAAGACATTTCTGTCCACATTAAGAGTTCACTGATCCTCACAACCAACCACATAATACACAATTATTTTGTATTTTGGTGTGAGATCAAAAGAAGAGCGAGGTGTGGGTGGTTATGTCCCAGTCTGATACAAAACGTGGAGCACAGCTGGATTTTTTTTGTGTATATGTGTGAATCCTCGTAGAGCGTGGGAGGAAGAAAGGCACGGCAGTGACATGGAACCGATACAAAACACGAAACGTGGAGCGAGGAAGAACCAACCGCAAGAATCAGGACGCAGTGGTCCATTAACAACACGGTAATCCTCCACAGAATATTGTCCACAATGAAATTTGTACGTTTACAATGAAACAGATGTAAAAACTAGTCTCGATAGCGATAATAAAGCGTCAGTCCATGTAGGAAATCCAGCAGAGCTGCTCTCGTCTCAGATTCTGACAAGGATCGGGGTAACGTACTGGCAACGCGGTCAATGCACAGCTGATCCTTCGGCGGCAGCGAGAGGAAACAGCGGCGTTGACTCTGAAGAGAGGCTTTTCTTCTCTCTGTAAAAGAACAGTGCGTCTGAGTCTTCTGTCGGTATGAAGACGTTATGTTGGGAGTAACAAACTTCCTTCAGGATCCAAGCGGCTGGTGAGTTTAATGAATCCCTAAGGGCAGGACTAAAGTTTATAAAATCTAAATAAAATTGGTGGAGGCGACATTATTATCAGAGCGGTTTTTAACTGATCGGTGGTGGAAATTGTATATTTCCTTAAGAAGAAACAAATAAAGAAGTTACAACAAACAGTTGTCTTTGTGATATTTATTAAAAGAGTGTCATACACCAGAGGGCGATTACAGAGTCTGACCCAGAGAAACAGATAAGACATTTAATGCTACAGACGTATATGTAGAATACATGCACTACAACGTTAGACACAGTTTACTCATGGACCTGTGATTGTAAAGCCACAGTCCCACACAGCAGGCTATTCATTATTTTCTTTCTGTGGAAAATGTGTCTGACTTTTAGACTTCTATTCTAAAATCTTGCTCATTTCATATTTAATAAAATGTGGTCAAAACACATTAAGACTATAAGCAGAAAATATTAACAAACTCACTTTATTTGTTCCAGCTGCACCCCTGTCATCCTCACTCAGAAACATTCACATCAGCTCCAGCACGATAACTACGATCCAATCAGTGCGACTAATCACAACATGACAGATGACTGTTCATTTAGGTTACAGCTTAATACAGATTAGTTTGATTTAAACGGTGATTACTGAAGTTGTAGCCCACAGTAAATGTTTTAGCCTGACAACCTGACAGTTGCCTTAATGTCCACAGAGTCAAATGAAGGACAGCATCACCCATATATTTAATTCTGAGGGTGACTCGCAATGTCCACAGATCGCTGCCTCTGTCCAAAAGCAGTCATGTGGAAGACCATGTTTGGGTAACGAACTAATACAACCATGATTTAGATCGTTTTGTTTCCTTCTGCCAATGATCTGCAGCTTTGAGATCGACACAGTATGAACAAGGAAATGAAATGGCGTGTCAAAAAAGCCGATTCAGGCTCCACAGGAGGGGAAGAGTTAAGGTTGATTTCTACTCCTGCGTAGGGTCTACGCACGTAGCCAGGAATTTATACTTATTCTTAGCGCTCCGTTAATTTAGCGGCAGGTGTAGCCTTTTCAAATGTTACCGACCGAATGGATCACATTCTGATAGAGGAACGAGTCATTTTGCTCGGGGTCGATCCACCGTGTTTCAGCACGCTGTTTTGGCCGCTAGTAAAAGTTACTTCAAAGCACGGGACACTTCCTGTTGGCTCTGAGGCATTGCAAGACTACCCAGCCGACCAATCACAGAGCTTACTGTCCGCGTCGACTTGACGTGTTGTTACATTTTTGAGGACATGCATGTCAGGCGACGGCGTAGCCCCCTATGCCGTCGATTCGACGCAGAAGTACACTTACAGTTGAAGTAAACCTCCTCCGAGGAGATGACAACTGAGCCCGATCCATTGCAGGGCTCTACGCTAACCTTTTTTGGAACACAGCAGAAAATGTTCAAGTAACTATTGATTATATACATATTGACTCTACGTGTGTTGTCTTCTCCTTGTGAAACCATTGGAGGAGTACGGAAGTGAAGACCCTGTTATCTGGTCACTCGGCATCGGCCTTAATAATTTGTAAAGGATTTCTAAAATATTGAAACAGATATTTTGAAAATTTGATACATTGAAAAAAGCATTTAAAACACTCACAATAAACGTTACTGTAATTGGTGCTTATGTAGTTTTTGAACCAGGGACGGATTCACGATCCACCAGCAGCACCCACACAACCCACTACACACCTGATATAAACAAGACTACTGAATAGTATTACTATAACTTTAGTAAAACCAGGGGAACGTGTTGCTCTCAGGAGGAGGCAAGAAGGAGCACATACTGGCACACCTGATCTTTCTGATAGGTTACTTGCACATTGTGCTCGTAAATCATTTTTCCGGTATGTTTGGCTCTGTTCTGGGATCTCCCTTCCACGCGCCTAAATGGAAAGCGCCCAAAAACAAAAACACTGCACATGGGTGGAGCAAGTCCGCCGACCTGACAGTAGTTTAGAAGTAGTCCCTGGTGTCCTCAGCTGTGCGCGTATGCGTCCGCTTTGAGTACATTCGAGGCTTTAGCGTAAGCTTGCAAGCTTACTACATTAAAGATAATTAATGTGACTTAATTTTTACAAATAAATGACACTTGGCAACCAAGTCAGGCCCCTGAACCAATCCTGCAATCAACTATTTGACAGGAAGTTGTGGGGATGTTTCCCCAGAGCTTTTCTCAGCTCAGGGAGAGATTGTGGCAGAAGAAAGAACAAAAGGAACCCACAGAGGAGACTGGAACTGCTCTTCACAGCGATCTCTGACGGACAGTGATACCTCCGATGCTGCCAGAGGGAAGTAATCGCCAGGCGTCACAGGCCTGCACCCGGGGAGGAAAACAGCCAGCTGTGCCAGGAAAACTTGACTTGCCAGGGCTTGAATATAGTTTGTGCTGGCGAGCGATGAATGGATCCTGACCAGTTGTCAGGATGATTATCCACTGTGGAGTGGGCTGCTGGGCTGGGCCTCGAGGATCAGCGTCTGAAACTGGACAGGTGTCCAGTGCTTATGAGCTGCTTGCAGAAGAAGCAGCAAGCGCAAGCAGACTATAGCAGCTTATATAAGATACCTTATATTCAAATTAACAACTAATGCTAAGAGAGGAATTAGCTGATGGGCTTGGATTGAGAGCAGAGCTTGACTTCATTGCCTGCCTGAGCTAACACTATGCTTGCTAATAAAACAACACAGCTATCAGGGCAAGAGGAAACAGCTTGTTTGGATCTGAAAAATGTTTAAACCGAAGCACTGTGAATGCGTTGGTGGCGTTTAAGGTTACCAGACTGAGTAAAGGTTTTCTCACATTGGTCACAGCTGTATGGTTTATCCCGGGTGTGAACACGTTGGTGGACAATTAATATACTTGATCTAGAGAAAACTTTCCCACATTGGTCACACCAGTACGGTTTATTCCCAGTGTGAACACGTCGGTGGATATTTAGATCACCTGATGCAGCAAAAGCTTTCCCACATTTGTCACAGCCGTATGGTTTTTCTCCAGTGTGAACACGTTGGTGGATTTTTAGTCTCTCTGATGTAAAGAAAGACTTCTCACACTGGTCACAGCCATACGGTTTTTCTCCAGTGTGAACACGTTGGTGGACTTTAAGTTGACCTGATGTAGTGAAAGCTTTCCCACATTGGTCACACTTGTAAGGTTTCTCTCCAGTGTGAACACGATAGTGCTGTTTTAATTCATCTGATGTAGCAAACATTTTCCCACATTGGTCACATCTGTATGGTTTCTCTCCAGTGTGAACACGTCGGTGGACATACAGACTACTAAAACTAGTGAAACATTTCCCACATTGGTCACACCAGTACGGTCTCTCTCCAGTGTGAGCACGGCGGTGCTTTTGTAGGGCACCTGATGAAATGTAAGTTTTCCCACACTGGTCACAGGTGTACGGTTTCTCTCCAGTGTGAACACGTTGGTGGATTGTTAGGTGACTTGACTGAGTGAAAGCTTTCCCACATTGGTCACAGCTGTACGGTTTCTCTCCAGTGTGAACACGTTGGTGGATTCTTAGGTCACCTGATGTAGTGAACGTTTTCTCACACTGGTCACAGCTGTACGGTTTCTCTCCAGTGTGAACTCTCTGATGAATCTTTAAATACCAGCATGCTGTGAAGGATTTGTCACAGAGCTGACAGTGGTGACGTTTGAGTCCATCTCCTCCTCTCCGTTTCTACATTGACAGACATACAGAGAGAGAAGACAGTTAGCTCGCTCCACAGTGACATCCCACTATTCAGAACCATAGATGACATTTAGAGCATGTCTGTGGAACACACCCCACAATGTTCAAGTCTGACTAATGCATTACCACCCGTGAAAAACCAAACTGCAATGCAGACTTGCAGTGCATTTCTGAAGGGTCAAAGAGAGGCTCACTCTAACTCAACGCAGATAGCACACAAGTCTTGCTGATGTCGGACTGAGATTGGAGACAGAAGTGGACTGTTGCATCTGTATTCTAAATACACATTACAATGTTAGTGCACAGTAGTGGTTAGAGTACTTACTTTTAAAAATATTGTACTTAATGGTAGCCAGTTAGTCTGAAACAGACACTATATTTATACAAAGAAAGGAATAACTTCATTACAATAACTCATTTGACAGACATTTTTAGCAAAAGCTAATAGAAGATATCGCATCAATGGGGTAAATACCTAGGGAAAAAAGTTCAGTCAATACAACATAGTTCTAAGGGGATAGAAGAAGAAATGTTAGAGGTTAGGAGTTAGCTGTGTTATAAGAGGAAGTGTTCTTGGAAGAGATGAGTTTTGAAGAGCTTCTTGAAGTTAGAGAGGCACCACCTGCTCTGATGGCGTGTGGTAGCTTGTTCCACCATCGTGGTGTCACAGATGAGAGTAGCCGGGACTGGGATTGCTTTGTGTGAAGGGATGGCAGAGCCAGGCGGCGTTCATTGGAGTAGCCTAGAGGCTGGGAAGGAACGTAAACTAGGTAGATGGGTGCAGACCCAGTAGTCACTCTGTATGCAAGCATTGGTGACTTGAATTTGATTCGGGAGGCCATAGGTAGCCAGTGGAGATCACTGAGTAATATCAAAAACCAGATGTGCTGCTGCGTTCTGAACCATTAGTAAGGGTTTCACCGCACAAGCTGGAAGACCTGCTAGGAGGGCATTGCAATAGTCGAGCCGAGAGATAATCATGGCCTGTACCAGAAGCTGGGTGGCGTACTGAGTGAGGTAGGGCCTGATTTTCCTGATGTTGTATAGAGCAAAGCAGCACAGCCGGGAGACAGCAGCAACAAGGTCTGAAAAGGACAGCTGGTCATCAATCATGACACCCAAGTTTCTCACCACTCTGGTTCGAGTGATGGTAGAGGAGTCAATTTGTAGTTGGATGTTATGGTGGATAGATTGCTTGGCTGGAATGACCAAGCGTTCAGTCTTAGAGAGGTTTAGTTGAAGGTGGCAAGCCTTCATCCATGCGTAAATGTCCAAGAGACAGTCTGAGATCTGCGCCAAGATGTCATCTGCGTAGCAGTGGTAAGAATAGCCATACGAGCGAATGATCGGCCCCAGTGAGGTGCTGTAAACTGAGAAGAGAAGGGGCCCTAGCACTGAGCCTTGGGGCACCCCTGTGGAGAGGAAGTGGGAGTAAGATAATTGTCTTTGCCACAAAACATTATAGGAATTCCCTGAGAGGTAGGATTCGAACCACATGAGTGCTTTGCCGGACATGCCCATTGCTGAGAGCGCGGATAGCAGGATCTGTGGTTGACTGTGTCAAAGGCAGCTGAACCAAGAACCAAGCATTGGGCTGCAGCTTTAGCTGACCTGAGGGCTTCTGTTACAGACAGAAGAACCGTTTCAGTAGAGTGGCCACTCTTAAAACCAAACTGATATGGATCTGGGAGGTCATTCCGTGAGACAAATTCTGAGACCTGTTTGAACTGCCCTTATTGACTTCAATAGTTTTGGATAGAAATGGTAGAAGTGAAACTGGCAGACAATTCTCATCTTGAGTTGGGTCGAGGGAGGGCTTTTTGCGCAAGGGTGTAACCTTAGCCCTTTTGAAAGTGGTCGGGAATGTTCCCGAAGCCAGAGTATTTATCACATGAATGATTGCCAGGACCACGGTAGGAGATTCGTAGGAATCTGTTCCAGTGGGCATGTAGTAGGACGGCTATGGGTCAGGGGTCCTGATACTTCGCTCTCTGTGAGAGGAGTAACAATGAGTGTGAAATGCCATTGACCTGGGAGGAGAGAGGAACAGATGTAGTAGGACTGCTACATGTTAGCCTTGGTGTTGAGCCTTTTGCACCAGAAGCAACTGACAGCCCTTAAGGTCGCCATTGTCTTTGGTTTTTTGCCCTTTTCTTTCAGCGGCTTTGAGATCAGTACGGAGCGCGCGGATGGTATCAGTTAGTCTCAGGTGGGACTGTTTCTGGCGAGCAGGTTTGGTGGATAGAGGACACAGGCATGGCACTACCCAGACATGAGCTCAGTGTAGAGCAAAGAGATTGTGTTGCATTATTGACCTTAAGTGAGGAAAATGTGTTGAGGGGAGGTAGAGCGGAAGCTACCACTGAGGCAAAGTGAGTGGGAGACAGGTTGCAAAGGTTGCGTCGTTGTGAGACATAAGATGCTGGAACAATGGACTGTTCCTGTAGGCATACCATGAACTGGATGAAACAGTGGTCAGACATGTGACCTTGCCAGCTTTGCGGGTCGGGGGGCTGAGAGCCTGTATTAGATCAAGGACTGAATCGGAGACAGGAAGTCTGCAGATTTTCATTTGTCTAAGTGAATGTTCACGTCACTGAGGACAAGTAACGTCATGCTCTGGGATTGAAGACAGCAGTGTCTCTAGCTCGTCCACAAAGTTACGCACTTGTCCTGGTGGACGGTATGACAATCATAGAGACCTTTACCGGAGCGGATTCCGAGACAGCATGATATTTGAAGGAGGCATATTGATTTGGGTGCAGCAGCTGTGTGAATTTCCTTTTGTTGGAAATTAAGAGCCTGGTCCCAGGTGTGGGTGAAAGAGTAATTGGTGGACAGCGCAGCGGGGATAGCAGAGTTTTCTGGTTTGATCCAGGTCTCAGTGAGTGCCAGTAGCCTAAGAGATAATGTATTAACATAAACAGTGATAAAGTCAGCTTTGTTGACTGCAGACTGGGTGGGTGGTGTCTGTTTTAAAGGCCAAAATTACAAGAGGGGACCAACAATAATAATTTTGTAGTAGACAGGGTTTCATAAAGTTTATACTGTGTCCCCTAAACCTATATATTTTTTTAAGGGACTGTGGGGCAGATTACCCGCCACCCAGGGGCGGCTTGTTCATTAGGGCGACGCACCGCCAAGCCGGGAAAAGCAGAGGATATTTTTCTCACACTTTCTACCACACTGAGCTGTGACAGCTGAGTCCCGCCTCTTTTGGGGCAAATTCAGTCTGGTTGAAAATCGCCCAGATCGCTCTCATAGACTTTCATGTAAAGACAGTTTTTTTCAAGCTGCGGCCGCTGCAATGCAATTTCTGCGGGTTCCAGGAGGGCTCGCACTTACGTGTTTACATCTTGCGCCCTGTTTCTGCTACCTGAAAACGACTCGGCAGTCCTCCAGCTTGTTGACGTCATTACGACCAGCAGCTGTAGAAAATGTACATTCAGGCTGAAAATTCAACCGTGGTGTTGTGTCGGGAGATGCAGTGACTTTAAGGTAAGTCTATAAGGAGAGGAAAAGTTTGCTAGCCACTAGGCTAATTTATGCTCTGTAAAATGCCAGAGGCTAAGTTAATAACTGACTGTAAAAAAAATATTGATAGTTATTAAAGCTGCACTTGTAGTGCGTGGGGGCATTAGGTGGCCGCGTTGCATATTCTGGAGCTCTGCTGGTGCGGTGAATTCGCTATAGCACGAAGGTGTTATATGTCACTTCCTGTATCCCCTTTGTGGCGCTAAATAGCACTTGGCGCTATGACTATAAATATTGGCGCGTAGATGTGTTCAGGGTGGGACTCTCATCCTACATATAAAGTTTTGTTCAGATGTGAGCATGTACACTGAAGTTACAACAACTTCCTGTGTCATGGCGAAGAGTTGACGCCACGCCATGGACACGCCCATCAACGAAAACTCAGATAGCACAACTTTTCATCTTCAATGCCTTTAGAAGGCACAGCAGAAAGTCGAAGTCGATCCGAATAAATCCCTAGGAGGAGTTCGTTGAAGTACGGAGTGTGTAAATAGTCCAAAAATTGCCGTAAAATTCAAAATGGCCGACTTCCTGTTGAGTTTAGGATATGGTTTCTTGAGGCTTTTTTGTGCGTCTTGATATGATACATGTCCCATGTGGACGAGGGGCAAATTTTTTCCAATTTTCTAGGTGGCGCTAGCGAGTCATTTTGCAACACCCATGCGCGAAACCCATAAAATATGAAATTTTTCACCACTTCTGACATGTGTGCAAAATTTGCTGAGTTTGAGTATGTTTAGGCCTCCAAAATTGAGCTTACTTTGCAGAAAGAAGAAAAATATATATAATTACAGTTTCAATAGGGACCTCTAAATATTCAATAAATGTTTGATTTTATTCACTTGAATCAACATGATTAGACTTAATTTTTAATAAGATGTATTTTGTTGAAGAAAAGGACTGAAAAATTTTACTTAATTTTACTTAAATAGATATTTGTTGACAAAGATTTTATCATAAATGTTTTGTATGTTCTACCTCAGATTTGTAAAGTGATCCACTGTTTGGCTTCAAGTGTTGAATATAAAGAAGATTTTAAACCACAATTAACCATCAGGTTTCTTCAACTTTAACTCAGGAGCAAAAATCAGCCTTTAAACTGAAAAGAAATAACAATTTGATACTTATCGTGATATTGAAAGATATGAAACATACTGTGATAACATTTTTGGCAATATTGTCCAGCCCTAGTTGACGGTGTCGCTACGGAGCAATGACGTCATGAATGAATCGATTATTAAATTTGTTGGCAACGAATTTAAAGCCGTCTGGTGATGGAGACGGTCAGGGGACGCACAGCACAGGAGATGGGGGAGGCAGCGCATAGAGAAAAAAGCCCCATACTACAGATGAACCGCGTACAGCCTCGGTGTCTGACATGTTGAGATAAGATCCCACAAGAGAATAAACCAAATGCAAGATAGAGGACTAAGCTAAACCGCTCAACAGTTAGATGGTTCTCTCTCAGAAGTCCCATCCCCAGGAGCAATAACCCTCTC